>NC_045741.1:37112472-37419972 GCF_008692095.1 Etheostoma spectabile
CTCGCTCTGGGTCTTTTTGGACCTTATTGTCTCCCTGTTAGTGATATAGATACAACTTGGTCACAGCAAGTGAGCTTGAGTTGCATTAATCATAAAACAGGAAAAACACAGATGCAACCCTGATGTGGTTTGGTATGGAAATACTAGGCAACACCAACCAAAGCGTTTCTTTGAAATAGGTCACAGACTAGCCAGACCACAGAAACCACAGTTTCTAGATTCTAGTTTGAGCAAGAGTCTCACAGTTATGAATCTACTGCTCGAGTGTGTACATGCAGGAGAGCACAAGCATACATAAATCCACACAGGGAAACTATTGCCTTTTTGTATGTTTATCATAATATATTATGCAGAAAAAAATGCACTCTTTCTGTCATATTTTTTCTTGACTTTGGTGAAAGGTCATATACAACATCACACGTTTACATAATAATGATAATAATAATAATAATAATAATAATAATAATGTATACTTTATTAATCCCACAAGGGGAAATTAAAATGTACACTCTGTTGTTATTACACACTACACATAGACCTGAATTACCCACATATGCTCAGTACATATACATGCACTAAGGGGGGCTGCCCATGGAAAGACGCCCCGAGCAGTTGGGGGTTCGGTGCCTTGCTCAAGAGCCCAGGAGGAGAACTGGCACCTCTCCAGCTACCAGTCCACCACCATACTTTTGTCTGCATGTATAATTTACAGCATGGCAGCATAGCAGCATAGCAGCGACCCTCTAGTTCCCAACCCAGCTCCCTACCGACTGAGCTACTGCCACCCCAAAATATTTACATTTTTACATTTATTCCATGTTATTGTTATTATTCATCTTACAAATCTGACTACATTAGCAAGTGTGTTTTCTCTTCAAAAATGAATATTCAGATACAGTACCAACAAATGTGGTATTTGACATAAATGCAAGCTGTTGTTGTCTAATTGCAACGCATGTATACTCAGCAGAGAGGACCAGTGTCCAAAGAGTTGGTAGATGCATAGTTTCTCATAATTTTGTTCATCATTGAGTGCCCCTACATCAGTTTATCTTATGGCTGTCACTTGCAGTGCATCACAAACCTGCCTCAGTTCAAGCTAAACATTGATTCTGTCATCCTTCTGAATGAGTCAGTGTTTAGAAGTTGTGGACCTTTGTAGCCAAGTGTTAGCAAGTGCATGTCTGTCTGTCTACCATGTTCCTGCCAGAGTCAGAGATTCCTTAAAAGGTCCTGGAAGCACAGTTTAACCTCTCTGTCGCAAGAGAGTGTCTCCAGAAGTTCTGGACAAGCAGAGAAGATTCACAGAGTATAATGTTTAAAAATGAGACAAGCCCCAAAACATTCTGAAAAATGTCAAAGAAAATCTATGGTACCAAACCCCATTTCTTCTAAGACCTTATTGACTATTTGTCTGAAAAATAAACAAAAGAAGTACAGATTTCAGTCACAAATATGTGCTCAAAAATGTGTTGGGAACAATAATCTTGCATTTGTTTTGTGAATCAATTCACATTTTATGTTTTAAGTATTACCATGTGTCAGTCTTGGGTTGCTCATCAGTGATGTTGCATAGACAGACCACAGCACTCTGATCAACTCTTGACATTCAAGTTTTATTTCCCATTAGATAAAGAGCAACACTGACCGCACCACTCAAACACAGCAATACACGCACATTAATAATGGTAATAGTTTTACTTGTAGAGCACTTTTGAAGCAAAAAGCACAAAATGCTCTCCAAAGTGTGGATTGGCAACAGATTTGATAACAATTAGGAGGTAAAAAAACATTATTCAAAAGATGAAGAAATAAAGCCTATTCAATAAAAACAAACATGTCAGTTTTTAAGAAAGTCTATTCTGTAAAAGTGATTTTTAAGATGAGATTTAAGAGCAGAAACAAGAGGTGGAAAAGTGTTCTAGAGCCAAAGAGCCAGCACAACATGTAATACAAGTATGCTAAATTGTAACATTCAACATTTATTTTGCTTGAGAATCTTTTTGATCCAGAGAAGGTATTTTGATATGTTTGTATAGACATTGGGAACATTTGGATAGTCACAGTTATTTCCCATGTTGAAAGACACGACACCAACAGCCTTCATGTCGCACACCAGAGGACCCCCAGAATCACCCTGTGAGGAAGAAGAAGCAGCTTCACAGGTCTATTCCATTAAGATTAAGAGATTAGAAACCAGTTGACCAGTGGATTTTTTCATGAATAGGCAGGAAACATACCTGACAGAATCCTTTTCTTGTGTGATTTCCACCAGCACAGATAACATTGGCAGGGAGATTTACTCTATTCCTAAGTGAAGCCCAGTCTTTCTTACAGTCCTCCAGGTTAATGATAGGCACATCCACTTCTCGCAGCACATTAACAACTTTACCTCCTGTTTTCGTGAAACCCCATCCAGCCACGTGGCACTTTGCATTTTCTTTTATTTTTATCTTAGCCTGTATAAGTGGTACCGGTTTTACTCGTTTGTTCAGTTGAGCTTTCCTGGACAGCTGGAGACACACAAAATAACAAAGTGAAAATTAAAAACTAGAAAAAAATGCACAGCATACTTCTTAGCCTTCATTACAGCTTGAGTTAAAATAGAATTGGTTGAAGATGAATCTACAGATTTCAGTGCTTTGTTGTTTTTGAGGTGTTTGGGGGACTTAAGCCTAATTCAACAGAACATGCAGCGAAAGATTTTACTGTAAAAATGCTCCACTTGAGACTCTTATGCTGAGAAATGATCTACCTACTTTGAGGAGCATGATGTCATCCCCCTTTGAGACACTGACAAAGGATGGATGCTTGCACCTTGTCACATTGTATCTCATTGAGTCATCAACCTTCTTGAGATCGTGGGTGCCAAGAACAACACTCATAGGATTCCTGAGTGTGCGATTATTGAGAGGTTCTCAGTAGTGTTTCTCAAATTGTGGCGACAAATCAAATACAATACATTAAAATGTATGAATCAAAAATTGCTGAAAGAGTAAAATGTAACTCACATGTTATCACAGTGCGCAGCAGTGAGCACAAAGTTTTTATCGATGAGGAATCCTCCGCACTTATGATGACCTTTGTTGTTTTGCACCGAGGCCATGTACAGCATCAACTTCTCTTTCACATTTTCACCATTTATGATATCACTCCCAATTGCTGAACATAAGAGAAAAAGAAGGATGAGTCAATGTAGCATTTGTAGATCAGAGACTAATGTTCAGATGTGTTAATCTTACACTGACGTCCATGACACATCAGGAGATGAAAAAGCAGAAACTTGTGCAAAGCATGCATTGTGCCGGCAGGAAACTCAACCTGTTGTCTTTGGGGGGGTGTCGAGACGACCCTTTTATAACAGTTTGCTTAGTAAGCGACCTTGTGGTTGTCATCTGCTTCACCAAGACTTCTTTAGCCATATCCTCTGTACGTCAGTGGAACCTTCAATTGTCTTAAAGTGGTGGGTACGTGTGGTCAGTAAAGACATGAGCTGTAATGCAGTATTAACATCGTTCCAGTAAATATGAAACCTGTGGTTCTGCTGCCTCAGCAACCTGAGTCACGTACATACATTATGTAAACATTTCATTACATTACATACATTCTTTTATATTTATGGCACATTAAGTACTGTATCTGTCAACCTGTGTAATGTGTTATTTCTGGGAATTCTTGTCTCTCACTGTTTGGATAACACTTAGCCACTTAAGCTTGAGTGGTCTTTAGAAAAACCAAAATTATTTGTTATGGATCTACCTTTTAGCTGGGACCTTGTTGGCTTTTGTAACTGTCATGTTACACCCATTAACTAAGTGAGTAACACAAACCGCAGTTCAGGTTTGAGTGTCGATATTCTCTCACAAGTTAAGACAAATTCTCGGAAGTCATGTCATCGCTGACTGACGGGTGGAAGTCTGAAGGAACATCGTGACTCATCTGTCAGTTTTTCGCTCGACTGCAGCGGAACACGTATGTTAAAAGACACGTGCATTGTAAGTTTTTAGTTTAATTGAGGAATATGTGAAGAGGAGGCATCCCTCAACGAAATGTATGAATCAGACATCTCTATGTATGTTTACACATACCAAGAAAACGTGAAAAAAGGTTTCACATTTTGTTTTCACCAAAGCTTCTCCCAATTATAATAAATTAAATTTGTATAGCGCTTTTCAAAAACTCAAAGTCGTTTAAAGATTTCTACAACTCAATCCCACATCAACAAATTTAATTACTTTCCTCCTTCCCATCTTTCCTTTGTGTTTTTTATTAATCCGGGGACACATTCTCATGTCTCAGCACATTCTTTGTAATCTTGAAATAAAAACTTTTGGTCACATAAAAAAAACTGAATGACTTGCTACAGTGTAATCTGCTGTAGTCATTAACAGACTTATTTTGTATGACTCTATCTCCCCAATCTGTCATGTTCATTATGCATCCGTGACTAATTGATTCTCCCAATTTTTTTCAGTTTGGACAATGTTGGTTCTCTTCTTAGTTGTTGTGCATATACTACGTGGCATCAAATGGACTTGAAAACACAGACACATGTCAAATGTTCTTTGGGGTGGATCTTCCTGACACGAGCAACAACCCAAACATTTCTTTGAACTGTGTTACAATCTTCAAGATCAACAGAAACCACAGTTTCCAGCTACAGATTTGAGCATTGATGTTCTCACTGTCACAGTTATGAAACTACAGCTCATTAATTGCATAATTATTTAACAGAAAAGAACATTCAAATCATCAAATCTTTTGGACTGTGTGTAATGAAGGCTTTGTGCAAACCATGATCACTAGTTAGATTTATGTTGAACTCAGTACAACCTTTTCAGTGCAGGCAGAGGTCAGAGTCTCTGCACCTCAAGCAGCGAAGAGAAAAATAAGGGAAAGCATGGTCAGCAATTGTACTTTTGACATACCCTCAGAGGTTTTGTGAAAAAGTGGCCACATCTTTACCAACTGCAGCTTTAAAGTGATGCAGGACTGCATCAATACTTATAATCCAATGATTATATCTATACAATGTTTAGAAATCAACAGTTTTGCATAAAAAGTAGTTTTACTTTGGGACTTAAAGTATGTTTTGATGTTGCTGGAGTCTGTTATGTCATTACAAGATACAGTTGTGGACACAGCCGAGGTCCAGACTTTACAAGTGCTCATCTTAGCCTTAGCATATTAGGCTCCCCCCGGGCGTTGGTGGGAAGATGTACACTAGGTCATGGCTTTCTCTGCAGGCATGCTGCTTTGGTCGACTGGTTGTCTTGTTTCTTTTCGCACTCATCGCGTAAAGCAGCCCACCAGCAGGCATAGGTGGAGGAGGTGTGCAGCAATGTATGCTGTCAGACGCCTATTGTGCTGCACAGTGGCTCAGTGGTTAACGCTAATAAGGTCTCACTGTTGTTGCTGTGGGAAGTTCTTTGCCAAGTTAATACTCAGAGGTGTCAAACTAGCAGTTACTGTTTGTCTAACACAATGTCAGTGTCTTTTCTGCTCCTTCATGCTCAGTCCAACAAGTTTTCTCAGTAGTTTTGTGGAAGTTTTTTTTCCAAAACTAACATTTCTTAACTTGAATCCAACATATTATTAGAAAATATAAATCAGCCTAATTGTGAAAAAAAACACATGTTGATGATAGACTTACTGGACTATGGGTAAGGTAGTTACTATGGTAGCCTTCCACAGACCTGTGCCACTTGTATGTTTAACATTAAAATAAGATTCATAGAATCATGCCAACAATTATTATTTTATTTTATGCACTAAAAGGGTTTAATGGCTTTAGGCCGCCCACACATAATTGTATAGTAAGTTTAACATGCAACTTCATTTTATACAACATATTTAGTAAGGGATCCCTGATCAAACTCTCTCTCAGTTAAGGGGTCCTTGGCTTAAAAAAACGTGCATGACCCCTAGACCTTAAAGGTTAAGGCTGATGAGGTGAAAGCCACTGATTTGAAAAGGAGCCCCTTAGCCTGCACCAGCCAAACCACAGCAGGCTGGTGGGGTCAAGGTCCATGATTGGGTGGAGGCTCCCCCCAGCAGGTCATGATACATGTCCCTTTGCTCTAGCTTCAGCAGCTAAGCAACATAAAGAAGGAGCAGATCACAAAAGGCCAAGAGAAAGACGCTTTAGCCGGTGAGAGCAGTTAAGGATCTGTAAAAAATAAACACTCTGAAGAAATGAGGCTCTGGAGAAATGAAGCGCCGAAAACCTGGAACTTCCAATTATGGTAGAGGAGGTTACTGAAGCTGTTTCTCTAAGTAAGTTGTATTAAATGGAGAGGCTCTTCAGAGGCACAAGGGGAGCCAGAAGGAAATAGACATGTGCCTGGCCCAGCCGACAGAGAACACACAGAGAGATCTGGAGATTTAACAGCAGCACTGGCAGGAGGGGAGGTCATGTCTCCTCAAGTCCCTCAGCGACCCGCAGGTTGGAGAAGAAAGCTCGGGAGACAGGATGGGGTGATGGACAGGATAGTCCACCTTAATGCGCAGATGGAAGGCCTAAAATACCCTCTCTGTGGAAAAGATTCCTCCACTTATTCAAGTGAAGTGGGGGAGAATTCGCCAACCTACCTTACCTCATCCTCCAAGATAACATTCATGCATTCATGACTTGGCATCCCCTGTTTGAGTGTGACTGTCTTGTCCTGTGTAGTAACAGTTTAGTACCAGTCGGTGGCAACTGTGTCCTGTGATTTTATTTCCTTGTCCAGCTTTGCCATCTACTGAACAGTTGATACATGTTTTATTATCCCAATATTTTGCATTTACATAGGACAAAAGCTATTGTTCCAAATCATAATCTAAAATGTACCATCTACACAAAAACTCCTTACTCACTACTACAATAAACATTTGTACCACTTCAAATCTTGGTGGATTTGGTACATTTGAGTGTAACTTTGATAATGCAAGTGTAGTTTGATGCAAATCTTACCATATGACTCTTTCCATATCTATATTTGGTGACCATTAAGTGTAACATTGACATTAAAAATGGTATACAATATATTATCTTACCTGCCACTGTTACTCTGTTAGTACTTCATGATATCCAGCAGAGAATGTCAGAGTTCCCAACCAGACTTAAAACATAGCTCTGCTTTTTGACCATCAGAGGGTGCCGCTTCTCCATCAGTGCAGAGCTAATGGCAAGTCACAAATTGAGCTGTCTGACAGCATCTGTCTGTCTTCTGTGCTACATTGAAGTCGACTCCTTCGTTTTCAAGCAAAACAATGAACATGTCAACCCACTACAAATACATGGTGTCTAACAGTTTGTGAGGGTTCTTTTATTAAGTCGGATAGTGATGTATTAAAAGGATCTTCACAGCTCTGCATAGGAGGGTCTGGCTAGTCCACAAAGCGTTCTGGGATGGGAGAAAAAAATGCTATGGTTTATTGGCATTTCTTTAAATCAACCATAATCATCATGGGCGATGTTAAGCACTGCACAGATGGAAAATAGCCTCGGGAAGGAACTGCTTTTGGTGGGACATGTGTATGTACAAAAGTTGTAGTCGTGCAACAGAAAACTCAGATTGGACAGATAGTCTAGCTAGCTGTCTGGATTTACCCTGCAGAGATCTGTGGAGCAGTTAACCATAGTCTTCATATATCCACTGCAGTTTAGAATTCCAACACAGAGGAAGCGTTCAGGTCGAAAAAGAAGATATATGGTGCAATCCCAGCGGTGTAATGTCACATATAGACCGAATAGCACATTACATGAAAGTATAAAATAGTAAAAGTTTGACAAGGAAGTAAGCAGCGAAGACCACAACATCCAGAACGGCTAATCGTGCTTTACAGACGTCTGATAAATATGATTATGTGAAACATTTATTCAGCTTTTCTCCTCCACACCCGCCCTCTCTGGGCTATCAGTCAGTGAGCTTGTAGACAATTTCAACTGTAAAATTACAAATGTTATTGATGCCATTGCTCCCACTAAGGTCAAAGTTGTCTCTGGTAAGAAAAGATCTCCATGGAGAAATGTCCTACTGGTGAGAACAGAAAAAAGAGAGTGTAGGAAAGCTGAACGAAGGTGGCGAAAAACAAATCTCCTGGTCCATTATAACACCTATAAAGAGAGACTTCGCATTTATAATTTGGAACTGAGGAATGCAAGAAGGTCCTTCTTCTCTGATATTATCTCTAGAAACAATAATAATTCACGTGCTTTGTTTGCTACTGTTGATAGGTTAACAAACCCTCCAGTACCAGTAGCATCTGAACTTTTATCTACCAAGGCCTGCAATGACTTTGCCTCCTTCTTCAAAGACAAAATTCAGAAGATTAGACAAACAGTCAGTGCCTCCATATCAAGTTCAGGACATGTGTTGTCACAGTGTTCAAGCAAAACTAGTTCCAATATGACAGAATTTCACACAATCAACCATACAAACCTGGAGGACATTATTCAACATCTGAAAACCTCGACCTGTTGCCTTGATATTCTACCAACGGGACTTTTCAAAAATGTTTCCAATTGTTTGACTTCTGATCTTCTACAGATTGTGAACACATCTCTTCTTTCAGGTATCTTTCCACAGGCCCTGAAAACTGCAGTAATTAAGCCACTTTTAAAAAAGAACAACCTAGACAAGTCACTAATGAGCAACTATAGGCCAATATCAAACCTTCCGTTTTTAAGTAAAATCATTGAAAAAGTAGTCTTTCAACAACTCAACCATTTCTTGTCACTAAGCAACAGTTTGATACCTTTCAGTCGGGTTTCCGACCACACCACAGCACTGAAACGGCTCTTGTCAAAGTCTTTAATGACATCCACCTTAACACAGATAGTGGCAAAATTTCAATCTTAGTATTACTTGATCTCAGTGCTGCATTTGACACGGTCGACCATGACATATTACTAGACCGATTGGAAAACTGGGTAGGACTTTCTGGCTTAGTACTAAACTGGTTTGAATCCTACCTAAAGAATAGGGATTACTTTGTGTCAATAGGTAATTATACATCTGAGCGTACAAATATGACATGCGGAGTTCCGCAAGGCTCCATTCTGGGGCCTCTTCTGTTTAACATCTACATGCTTCCACTGGCTCAGATTATGGAGAAAAACAAAATAAGTTACCATAGTTATGCGGATGACACACAAATTTACATAACCTTATCGCCAGGGGACTATAGTCAAATACAAAAACTGACTAACTGCATCAAACAAATTAACGACTGGATGTGCCAGAACTTTCTGAAATTAAATGAAGGAAAAACTGAGGTAGTTGTTTTTGGAAAAAAAGAGGAACGATTAAAAGTCTGCGCTCAGCTTCAAACAACAATGTTAAAAACAACAGACAAAGCCAGAAATCTGGGTGTAGTCATGGACTCAGACCTGAACTTTAACAGCCACATTAAGACAATTACAAAGTCAGCCTACTATCACCTAAAGAACATATCAAGGGTTAAAGGACTTATGTGTCAACAGGACTTGGAAAAACTGGTCCATGCTTTCATCTTCAGTAGACTTGACTACTGTAACGGGTCTTTACAGGTCTCCCTAAAAAATCAATCAGACAGCTGCAGCTGATTCAGAACGCTGCTGCTCGAGTCCTCACTAAGACCAAGAGACTGGATCACATCACTCCAGTTCTGAAGTCTTTACACTGGCTTCCTGTGTCTCAAAGAATTGATTTCAAAGTACTCTTGCTAGTTTATAAATCCCTTAACGGTTTAGGTCCAAAATACATTTCTGATCTGCTACTACACTATGACCCCCCAGACCTCTCAGGTCATCTGGGACAGGTCTACTTTCTGTCCCCAGAGTCAGAACTAAACAGGGTGAAGCAGCTTTCAGTTTCTATGCTCCTCATATCTGGAATAAACTCCCAGAAACCTGTAGATCCGCTGCTACTCTCAGTTCTTTTAAATCAAGGCTGAAGACCTTTCTTTTTGATGCTGCCTTTCTTTAAATTAATGCTCATTTCTTTCTTATGCTGCACTGTAACTTTTATTCTTGTGTTTTATGTGTCTATTTTGTTTTTAACTGTCTATTCATGTGTCTTATTGATTTTCAATGCTTATGACTTTTAACTGTTTGTACTTGTGTTTTATCTGTTTTAATGATTTTGTGTAAAGCACTTTGAATTGCCCTGTTGCTGAAATGTGCTATACAAATAAAGCTGCCTTGCCTTGCCTTGCCTATGTTGTGCAGCTACATGATTTTGGTTTGAAAAAGCTTGAAAAATCAAACTTTCTTAGACTTAGACTTAGACTTCGTCTGACAAACAGCAACAGTCTTGTGTTTCATCCCTTGTTTAGGGATGAAACACAAGACCTCTGAGGCCAGATCAATTAGAGTTCTCCGGGCTGCAAACACTGAGGCTGGTGCTGAGGCAGAAATGCATGACCGGATGGCAGAAATTACTTAATGGTGTGCTAGATTTACTGCATTGTTGTTGTATTTGGCTCATTAGTGGTTTTAATTGAAATGGCAGTCGGGTTTGAGATTGATCTATACTAACATCATATTTTACTCTGGTTTGACTCGTTCTCTTTGGCTTTGACCTCTTCTACTGATGTGGTGGACTGCCTCTGCCCTACAGAAGAAAACCTGTTGTTGGAGAACTGATGAATGTGAAATGAATATGTTGTGAGCTGAGGGAGCCTGCTCTGTAGACACAGACAAATTGAGAAATGATAGAGGCACTCTATCACTATCATGTGATTTCAAACCTTCACATAATGTGCAAATGTGTGTAGCCAAGAGGGATAAGTGATTGGTCTTTTAGGCCCATGACTTTGGCCGGCAGTTGAACTCCACAGTGTGTCTCATCACAGCTGTCTTGTTAGAATGCTCTTAGACTAAATTTTGTTACTGTTCCACAACCTTTCTACATGTGTGTCTATGGTAAAGAAGAATATAAATGTTGTTTGTTTGCTTGTTTTTTAAGCCCTAGTTTTAGCCAGGATTTGAGTGGAAGATTGTTCCCTCACAGACTCAGTTGGAGTGGATGTAGCCAGGTTGCCGGTATCCTGGCCTTTGACTAATTGTCTAATACAACATGCATGTTTTAATCAAATAAAACCTTCTCACCTGCTATATTTCACATATCCTAACAGGGAAAAGAAAGCAGATTCTGACATTGGTCATTAAAAAATAGTGTTTTTAAGGTAGAACATCCACTTCACCCATACATGCAGTGACAAAACACAGAGTCTGTCTGGCTTCACTGGCATGAAGAATTACTTCACACAGCAGGGCTTGAGGGGCAGGGTGGATAGGCTTTGGCACGGCAAAAACTTTGCATGAAGCGGCACTGACTTTGGTCTTTTCCCGTCACTAACAGCCAAAGACAACCTCATGATGTTGACTGGGACATGGGCCAACATGTGGTTGGCTTGCCTCAGCTGGCCAAACAATATTGGAGATGGTCTGTGCCCTTTCAGGCTGCTACCACCTTTTTAGTGATCTTCTTGTAATATTCTTAGACTTTATTTTGATTGATTATATTGTATATGTTGACAGTTTACAAGTCACAGGATGGGTGCAACCTTTACACTCTCAACAGCTGAAGCTGCATTAAATAAAGAGATCTATTGATGTTCGGCTTGTAGTGCCCTCACACCTGTCTCCAAAGACTAAGGCAACACTACACTAAGAGTGGAGCAATGGTAGATGGAATCATCCGGTTCAAGCATGCAGTCTTAAACATCTGTAATTATGTATTTGGCATTTCTTGTTATCTTCCTTCACCAAAGCCTTGAGTGTAGCATTGTGTGTCCTATGTCTTCATACCGGCCTCTAATTAAAATGTATTTAAAAATGTCAATTGCACATTATTCCTACTTTTTCTTTTTTAAATGTGTGCTCTGTCAAGAATTTTAGGATTGGTAAGAACATAAGGGTTGCATAAGGGTGTGTAGGGGATGTATTCTCTCTCTTGATGAAAGTTAGATGAGATGATGAGTACTATCTATCATCAGTATACTAAACTGAAGCTCCACCCAGAATAATTAGCTTAAGTTAGCATAACATTTGGAAGCAGGGTGAAACTGCTAGCCTGGCTCTGTCCTAAGTCAAAAAAGAAATCTGCTCACCAGCATCATTAATGTTCACTAATTAAAACATTACGTCCCATTTGTTTGGCCTTAGGTGTCCAGTGACAGCTTGAAACCTCTCTGTTTCATTGGACAGTTACCATGTTTCTATTTTTACACTTATTTTATAACTTAATTTATATCTTGCGTTGATTACTGAGCTTAAGAGGTGCTTGTAGGTGGATTTTTTGTCTTCTCATCCAACTCCTTACAAGAAATCCAAATAATCACATTTAATTACCTTTTTTGAGCCATAAAATTGAAAACCTGTTTGCACCAAAATAGCAAATTAGTGTAATACACATCTACACACTATAACTATCATGTGTGTCTGCAATCTGTCTCTCCCTTACATTAAACCCAACAAGTTATTCTTATTTTCTTCCTTAGTACATTCGTCTAATATAATACTCATGTTTCTTTTCATCCACTCATATTAGATTCACTCATTACTTTCTTTATTTTTCCTCTCATCCATTGTGATTAACAATCATCCCTCCGTCCACCTCTTCACCTTGTCCGCCTATGTCTTGCCCGACTGCAGGCATCCAGAGAATGTCCGACATGGGGTTTGGCCGGTCGGCACCACATACCAGCGGCGTGGCATGGCAGGGCTTTAGGGGAAATGTGGCGCATGTGCCACTCAGCAGCCCTGTCTAATGTCCAGTAAGTGGCTTCAGACACTAATCCACTCAGTGATGAGAAGGCCTCAGTCTGATGACTCTCCTGCAGGCTGCCAAGACTGTCGGTACACACTCAGGGTCAGATGGAGCACAATAACGACAAACCCGAGGCTTCAAAAGAGAATCGTTGCAACTTTATTGAAATTGCATTTCTTTTGCAGGTATTTGACTGTGATGAATCAATTTGTTCATGCTTTTCCTCTCTCTTATGAAATATTTATTTTCTAAAGGAGACTGAGGAGAGTGAACTCTGTTTGCTCTCAGATGAAGTAGAGGACATGTAAAAAGACAGCATGTGGAATTGTTGGAAGGATTTTCATTTTTGACAGAGCAATGCTAGCAGTAAGTGGTGACAATCATCTCATCAATTCAGGAAATCTTTTACCACTTTAAGCCTGATATTCTCCTTTGATTCCCTCTAAAGTAGCTCCAAAGTTGTAAATAAGATAAGCCGTCCTCACCTGGAAATTGGCTGTATGGGTCGAATGTGCAACAAACACAGGATCTTTACGTAGGAGACTAGAATTCGTGTCGCGTGAAACCACAAATCAACTGTCACTTTTGAAAACGCAATGACGTTGACGACATCACATTACGTCTTAATTTTAGTAGTTTTACTTGACACATTTTAAGCCAGTCCCTAATGTTTTACCAACCCCATGTATTTTTGTTACCTAAAGTTAGCTAATTCCGTGTCACATTGTTTACTATGTGTTTAAAATTGCACCCGTTGGGTGTTATGGAATGGTCACATTATAAGTTTTCACTGCGGTCACGTTTTAAGGTCCCCATGTTTAAAAAAGAGTAATATTGGGATTCACTGACAATCAACCTATTCTGTTGTTTAGCTGTGAGGATGTGTTGAAAAACATTTTTTACACTCAATTTGTACCATTACATCAAGTAGGAGTCTAGACATTTATTGCCAAAAGTGATGCATGACATATTTGGTATCTCTTAAAAAAGAAAGTTGAACAACGTTAAATTCTGAGACAGAAGAAAAAGACAGAAAGTAAAAACCCTTTTTTCACGTTGAACCATTTTCAACTTTTGAGGACTCATCTGTCCTTCAGTTTGCACCACCCTGGTTGAATATGCGTTTATTCTTACACACAACTTTTTATTGACCTTGCAATGCAAAATCACCTTGGGTTCTGTCTGAACACTGTGTAATGATACCCACCTGTATCCAGAAGGTTGGACATTTTAAATTCAAATTGCCTCTTCTAGTACCACAAAATCACTGTGTTAAAGATGGTATTTGTTTTAGATCCATCAATGCAGTGTCCGGATTCTGCTATTTTTTGGTCATTTTTGCACCACTTGAATCACTGAAATTGAATTTAGGACAAAACCCTGAATTGGTTCTGTATTCTCATGAATTTGGTCAAAAACATAGCATATAGCTGATAACCATACACACACATGCTCACAAACTCACATACACACTCATCCACCGTTCACCCTTTAGTCCATCCATTCAGCATTATAACTTGGGCTGTTTTTGTAACAAAACAAGGCCTAATCCTAAATTCAGGGAGCTGTGAATGTGCCTCAACAAGTGGCAGACAAATGAGAAGGATTAGCGAGGGCCTGTGAAAGAGTGAAAGGTTTGCCATTGATCTACGGTGGTCCTTTTCTCTTTCAGGGCCACTCGGTTTGAAAACCCCACTGAGTAAGAGCATACAGGGCCACTCCAGAGCCCCCTAGGCCACCGAGAGACACACAACAGCCACAATTAGTCTCAGGAGCTGTAATGGCAATTCAATAAGCGCTTTAAAATTGTGCCTTCGTCCGTCTGCCACCCCCAACCCCTCCCATCCCTCCTATTTTCGTCTACATACATAAAATTGGTATTATGAGTGGTGAGGAGCTCCTTTTTCCCACCCACCACAGTTCTTTTCAATCACTGTGAGAGAAAATGACCACACAGGGTTTCAAAGGTTCCAGAGGCTGAGGTTTGTTGTCGCTGAAGCAGCATGACTTGTGCCCCTGTAGATTTTGGCTAAGGCCCTCAAAATGGGCTCCCATTATTACTTTTTTCTGTCACTCAGCTGCAAATTAATTTTGAAGCAGTCAAAGTAACCATCTCTACAAACACTGTTTTTTGGGTCATTGAGAACACCTTCATCCAAGTAATGTTTTAATGTGCCGATGTCAAGATGTGCTGTGCCACATGATGTTTTAAAGGTCCTATATTATGCTCTTTTTCAGGTTCTTACTTGAAATTTAGGTTTCTACTAGAGCATGTTTACATGCTTTAATGTTCAAAAAACACATTCTGTTTCTCATACTGTGTGTCTGAACATACTTGTATTCACCCTGTGTCTGAAACACTTCGTTTTAGTGCCTGTCACTTTAAGCCCCCTCCTGAAAAAGCCCAGTCTACTCTGATTGGTCAGTGTTTCTAGGTCTTCCCTATCTGCGCTCTCTGCGGCATCATTTTTTCTATTTTTGTTATTGCCACTCTTCATTCTAACCCCAACCGGCCCGTCAGACGCCGCCTACCAAGAGCCTGGGTCTGTCCGAGGTTTCTGCCTAAAAGGAAGTTTTTCCTCGCCACTGTCGCACTGTTGCTTGCTCTGGAGGAAACTACTAGAACTGTTGGGTCTTGTAAATTCTGGAGTGTGGTCTATCTGTATAGTGTCTTGAGATAACTCTTGTTATGAATTGATACTATAAATGAAATTGAATTGAATTGAAATTGAATTGAATTGCAGCCGGGCATTATTTTTTGGGCTTTTCCGCATTTATTTGATAGGACAGCTAGTGAGAAAGGGGAGAGAGAGGTGAAGACCTGCAGGAAATCATCACAGGTCGGATTCAAACCCTGGACCTTTGTGTCAAGGCATAAAACTCTCAGTGTATGTGCGCCTGCTCCACCCCCTGAGCCAAGCTCCACTTTGACACCTATATATAGTCTATTGTGACATCACAAATGTACAGACGTCATTACAGCTTGTTTAAAGCCTCACTCGTTGCTACTTTTTTATAGTATTTATATATCAGCTTAACATGCTTTATATTAAAGACGGAAACAACAGTATGGGACCTTTAAGTGGGCAAACCTTTACAGCAAATTCAGATTGTGAAGAAGCCATTGCAGAGACGTAAAGACATGACGCTCTGTGCAGCCTACCAGGTGCTATCTGACAGACACTTTAGCAACAACATCAGTGCATGACTCACTCTCTTGGTCCTCTGCTTACACCGATCAGATCAAACACAGCCCAAACACCTGCGCCCCTGATATCAACACATCATGGCAGAGGAAGAGCTAGGGATGTCTTCTCGATGGCTGTCATTTCCATTCTCCTGGGCTCTCTTTGGGACATTCCTCGTTGATTTTGCACATTGTTTGGGTTTTTCCTTTTGCTTCGTGATCAAAGGCCAAAGCTTTTGATCAGGACTTCCAAAGGATCCCTCTTGTTTTGCTGGCGAGCACACTGACAGGACAGTGGTGGAGCAATGATAATTACAGCTCCCATTTGGTGTCCTTGGAACTGGCACCAACAAGCAGTCGCACCCTCAGGCCAAGAAGAAAGGAGAGATTCTTGGACGGTTAAAAGAGGAGAGAGCAGAAGTAGAGGAGAAAAGATGGAGGACACACTGACAAAGAGCCGAGTCAATCGAGAGAACAGGCAGAAAATGGGATTACTTTGTGGCGTACATGTTTTAGTGTGTCTGTGGCTGAGGGTTGGATAACGATCATGTATTCAGAAACACCTGTAAAAAAAACCAACCTGAAATGTATTGATTTTTGAACAGTAGTTTCTTAATACAAGAATAACTGGATATTTATATTGTATATGCTATGTCTGACATGGGAAGAAAACATGGAAGAAGTGCCAGCTCGATATCCTGTACAAAAACAGCAATGTGTTGCTTAATGGGGGGCTACTTCTTTGTGGAGTCTCCCCTGGTTGTCGGGCAACTGGGCATTTTTACACTTAGGCATTTGTACAAGTAAAATGAACAAGACGTGTTTCGATCAGTGAGCTTTCGAGGTGTTGATTTTGTCATCATTGGACAGAGACCAACCAGCTGTGTCCAGTCTTTGTGCTAAGCTAAGTTAAGCAGCTTCATATCCAGTGTACAGACATGATAGTGGTATCAATCTTTTCATCTAACTCTGGGCAAAAGCAAAGTAAGCAAATAATCGTATTTTCCAAAATGCCACGCTTTTCCTTTACATTACATGACTATATTTCACAATTTAAACATAACAGCATGTAGTCGTTACTTTTCAAAATGTAACAATTCCTCAAGGGTGCACAGCTGAGGACAAAGACATTTGCATGGCAACAGTACTGCCAGACCCCCCATACTGATATTTGTGTCCTGTACCCAGAGCTTTGGAGCTAAGCTACAGTGTGACTTCACGCCATTCTGACCAGATATGTACCCCATCACAGTAATGTCACATTATGACAGTCTGAAAGGTTGGCCTTTATTCACCCCAAAGAGCCACTATTCATCCCTGGCTCTCCTTTCTGTTCACTGAAAAGACGAGTGGCCTCCTGTGCCACTGGAGGGCTCGTCTGTGTGGAAATGACCTCGATGCTCGGGTGCATAGTTCATAACCGCGGACCTTTCATCAGGCATGGGGAGGTCCTCCACATCAACGCCTCTCCTGCTGTGAGTTTTGTCATGATCATGATGAGGAGGCGGATTATGTCGAAGAGTTTAGATGGATATGTTACAAACAATTAACAATCAGTGCCATGCACAAGACAAGATTAAAATGCCATTTTTGAACTTCATAATTTTTGAGACATGATTTTAAAAGGGCTTGCCAGCATTAGGAAGTGAGCCATGTCTGGTGATTTATTCACATTTTTTATTGATGTTTATCTAATTCAGCATCGACCAAGGCACTCAAATGATTTTATTTTGCTGAAATAAATCTAAAGACAGTTTGTTCTGAAACTTATATACAAACTACCATTACTGGCCTACAGCTGACACTGTTTATGATAAGTGGAACACAAATGTACCGATACCCAGTACCATACAAAATGTGCTGAATATGGACTTGAATGCGAACACTTTTTTCCCTTCTTTTTTTTTAACAGTATGACTACAATCCAACACAAAAAAGTTGACAATTACAATAAACATCAACTTCCAACAGTTAAAGAGTACAAAATGTTTTAAATATATTAAATGTTCTATTAGCCACAGCCTTGTTGTTGAGAAAATGTTAGCAAGATTTAACCGAGAGGCAGTACGTAATAACCATTTACTATTGTGTATATGTGACATCTGCTATGGCTGCTATAATGCATTAAATGACTCAAAACGATTCCTAATCTATTAGCTGTGGGTTGTTGAATGAGAGAAGCCGTCGGACAGAAGCATGCAAAACATACAAAGGTCATCTCAGTAAATCCAGCATGTTATCCCAGTAGTTAGCTTAGTTTCTGTTAAATCCTTGTCATATAGTATGTAGACAATTACTTGTATCAATGTGTCTGAGTCTGTAGAGATTTTCATCTTCTCTGTTCAGTTCAGGTAAAAGTCAGTGTCTCTTATCCAGTAGTGTCAGTACAGTATATCCCAAGCAACAGTAAAATATTGGATTTGTAGCAAGATTTTTTTTAGAAATACTGAGGGCAATTGTTCATTAATTATTTGGATTTCTCATGTTATATTTTAATTATATAAGCCCTCGTCATAAATCAAATTTTGCTAGAGAAATACAAATTTTATTATTCATGTATGTACTTTTGTTGGCCTGAAATTGCTCCTTAGCCTTACAAAAATAGCACATATGAAACGCTATATGTGAATTCAGTGTAATGCTCTTTCCCGTGTAATAAACCATGTACCATGTGAATTTATCATTATGTGAAATGGCGTTGCACATGTAATATTAAATGTTTATTTTTTTGCATATAACATTATAGATTTCCCATGTAAAACAACCAAAAATCAATCAATATGGGAATTTTTCAAATGTGAAACGGTGGTCCACATGTGATGAAGATGAGAAATATGTTTAACATGTCATACATCATAAAAGTTGAATTGTAGAGTGTGACCCCCAACCCACCAAAATACAGAGCACGTCAGTGTTCCTATGACCCTGATTTGTAGCTATTTCAAATTTTCTTCTTTTATGTTTTAATAGCAATACTTAAAATCAAAATGTAATTTTTCCTGTACCAGATGCTTCTGTTCCTATTTAGCAGACCATCTAAAATAAGCTAAGTAACAAATCAGGGAGCCAAATTTTGTTGTTTCCAAGCAATGCTGTCCATTTTCAGTCCTCTCACAGCCACCCAAAGTCACCCAAACACCGCTGTACATGCAGTTCAGACACACCGAAAAAATACTGTAGCCAGACGGATGCCTGAAGATAGTATAATTCTACTGCATATTTTCCTGTATTACTGAAAATAGTTAGAAAATTGAGAAAATAACTTAAAAGTACATATTATGCTAACTCTACAAAAGTTACAACCCTCAACAAATATACATTTATGTGACAGGAGAAATGGAGCAACAAAAATAAAGATTGCCGTCCTGACTAGATCAACGCTAGTGTGAGGAGGCAGGCGAGCCAGCCGGTTGCCGGTCAGAGTTCAGACGTGGGCAGCTAGGAGGGGAGCATGGGCAGGAAATGAGTGGACGGGTGTCTTCGTCGAGCCTTGTGACCTCGCCGTGGCTTCCCCCGCCCGTTCAGCGAAACAAACATCTGCCTGCCACCATGCTTCCAACGGAGGGAGGCGTATGTGTTGTAGCCGTTCTCCTCAATGCGCTCCTTGAACTTGCAGCTAGGGTTGTACTTCACCTGTGAACAGGGGGAGACAGACAGAGAGGTTAAAGAGGCTATAACAGATTAGGGAAAAGCTAACGACTGACTGCTATTCCTGCTGTGCTGTACTAGGCCAGTTTCCAAGAACTGCACAAAGGTTAATGTCTGTTTTTGCAGTAACAGATTTCCCAGGTGTTTGTAGTTTTTGCATTGTTTGTTTGTTTAAGGCCCCAAGAGAAGTTATAAGTCAAAGTCATAAGTTGCCCAAATTGCAATAAAACAGCATTTTTGTCCAGCCATGCAGATAGTTTTGAGCTTCTGAAACCTATTTTCTATCAACTGCAGTTGATGTCAGTTTGTTCTGCTCAAAGTATTGAAGAAATAAAACCCAAAAGCAACATGCAACATGCTTCCAGAAACAATGTTCTGGTTACTCGCAATAATCTACAGGGCACCACGGTTAGGTTTTCATTGGGACCGATCTCTGAAAACTGAAAATTATCCCAATGAGTCTGTGAAATATCCTCTGTAACTGGGGCATTGTTGCTGTAATGAAACGTTGCTATTTTTGAATGTTTTCCTTTAATGGCTTCAGTTGCAAAAACAAAACTTAAAACTCCTAAATACCTAATAATACTAGGCATAAAACCAAACATAATGAGAATAAATTGGGTGAACAGAACGCCGAATGTACTCAAAATAACCAAAAGGGACAAAGTTGTAAATAAAAACACCTTTTTTAATTAACAATTAATGTTAAGTTCATTAAAAATCCTTTTTTCTAGTTTTATGTCTACAGGTATATGATCTGGGAAGGTAATCCAACAGTCAGCAAAGCCACTTTTCCATGGGTGGTTACCACTTCTTATCAGTTTGTCAGAGTCTTGAAAGATATTGTAGTGACAAGCTGCATTCCCTTTTCCAGATTATTATCGTGATGCTATAATGAGCCTCTGTTTGTGATAGGATCAGGATAGTATGAGCATGGCGTGATTCTCCTGCCTTTTTTCGTATTATGGGAGGTTTCAGGCCTGGGTCCTCAGATCTGTTTACGTCTTATTTACTGTGTTAGCTTGTTGAAGGCACTTCTCTTATCACCGCTGCTGACTGATTACTTGTCCCTGATTTCTCCTTTTCCAAGATGTAAATACATGAGCTAGACACCACACACGTCACGTATGATGTGTGGCGGAATTTAACAAAGACAGGTGATTACTTTTTAAAAGCTTGCTGTGTCAAACAACAATTGCCAGATGGCACGCAAAGACTTTTAAAGGAGCCCAGCTGGCTCTTTGTCATAGCTGGTCAGGTGTCTTTTCTCTGCTATTTATTTTGACAGTGGAACAAGCCAACTCAAGCTGCAGGTATCATCAACCTTGGCGCAGGTGTACAGCGATGATTGATTGTAACACTCTGACCTTTCTCTGGACTTTACCACCAGAAGATACCCTTCACTTCAGCCAAATCAAACATTCGTTTGGGTGTGCAGGCACTCATTTGGGACCCCTATACATATATTCCTCCCTTACCCTCACCACACTCCTCCCCTTCCCAGCCATCCCATCTTGACCTGCAGAAACAATGTTGCCAGGTTGTATACGCACCGATCCAAAGAGCGTGCCTTTCTTGGACATAGCTAAGTACAGCCCAGTGCTGACAGATTTGATGGCAACAACTCCCACACTGACAGATCGGATTTCCATCAGGCCTGGAAAATAAAGAGGGAACAAGAGTCTGGGTTAGAAACATCTAGCTTTGGGAGTTTCCCCATCAAAAGCCACTCTATCATTAGCGATTAGGATACCAGACAGCCATATGCTCTGGGTGGAGTGGGGGGGTAGGGGGTTTGAGAACCTAGAGGAAAAAACACACATACACAGGACATGCACAATGGCCCGAGAGAGCTCTCTCTGTGAGAAGACCAGTTAAGCTCAGAGCATTTGGAATAACAGGTTAATATTTGATCATGTCAGAAATTATTATCATTTTCTCATAATAGCTTAATTAAACAACATATTACATATGCACCCCAGTCTCAGACCACATCCTGAACCATATAAAATGTGTAAAATACACTGTTGCATGCACAGTGTCTGATTCTGCATAATGTTATTCTGCGTTGCTGTTGCAAGCCTCCTGACTCCAGATGTGACACCCCTTTCCCAATGATGCCCCGTGTTGTTTACTAAGGGACACAAAACTTGTGTCTGCTGGCCACTTAAGAAGCCTCTCCAACTCACTTCACCCCATGAATAAGCGGGCAAGCTTGCAAGCTAATTGTTTCCTCTGGGCACTGATTGCAAACAAGTCCCATGTGGCTCACTCTTGATCTGGTTTTTGTCTGCATACAAAAATAAAGGCACGCACCCATTGTCATGACTACAACAGGGAGATGTTTTGGAGGTGACCTGAGGGCTCACCACTGTGTTCTGAATAGCAGCTAATTGCTGGAGATGAATCTCTCTTTTGGATGATATTTTTTTCCTGCTTTATTTGCCCACTTACACCTTCAAAAGCGCCCTGATGTGGCCTGCTATCTGATCAGAGCACGAAATCGTCTTTTTTGCACCCCTGAAAACCAAGCATGTGCAGAGAAAACATGCAATGTCGCTGCTCAAAGGCTAAGCACTACAGGATATTTGTGAAAAGGGGATTGTTGGCTTTGGATAGATGCTGTAAACATAGCACCAGATCAAGGTGCTGAAGGACAGAGGAACCCAAAGCTAGTGGGAAATGAAGGAGTCATAAAAGCAGCAGTGCGCCACTGACCACCCAACTGACCAACCCCCAGTTGCTTCAGTACAACCACCAGTCTTGTGCAGGGCAGTGACTGACTTCCTGAGCAGGTCGCTGGCTAAACCCATGCAGCAATGAAAAATAAACGCAGGTGCTACTTTGCCTGCACTGCAGTTTTTTTCTACCTACTTATTCGTGCAAATCCAGATTTAGTTTGGAAAGAACAGTAAAACTGAACTTGGCACAAAGGATCGACCGAATACGTTGTGAATATTTAAAATAACGAGTTATGTATTTGTTTTAGAACAGGCTTTAAAAGATAGGTTCACTTTTTGTTTTAATTGAGTAAGTATTCAAAATTTCGTTGTTTGTTAAAGCCTTTTAGAATAGCACATAGAAGCAGAACCAGAACCATACTAGGTGTGGTTTGGCTAAGGCCACACATTTAACTTGGTTTAAATTTAGGGAAAGATCGTGGTTTGTGTAGAACTTGTTTAAGTGTTAAGTGAAGGATTGTGGTCATGTGATCAAGCATGAAAAAAACAAACGTTGACTGTGGGTGGGAAAAGAGGAAGCAAACGTCAATCTCCCGTGATGTTTTGTTGAGCCACTCATCCACGCAGACCTTTTCGCTCTACAATGTCACCTGACTTCCTTCCTACCTTAGTTCCTTAACTACTAGAGGTCTTCCTTACTTGGATGTGAACAGATGTTGTTTTGGGGCTCAACTGCTGCTATTTTTCTTCTTGGGAAGACGGCCTCTAATACAAAATTCAGATGGTGTTAGGTGCACTGAAAGGGTTTTTGATTTGCTACAATTGCACCGGGCGGGAAAAGGGATCCATTTCTGACGGAATTTGACATGAAGAGATGGAACAAAATCCACAGTCCTCACTCTGTGTCTCTTCATGTTTGATCTGCCAGTGTTTCCGTGTTAAGAAGTGGACGGATAGTGGAGAAAGAGCGAACTGAAAAGATTGTAAATTGGGTAGAGGCCCACTTGATTTGATTAACTCAGACCAAAGCCTCGTGTTGGCTTCGGCTCAACTTTAGAATGCAATTTTCCTGACTGTGGATTTTGTAATCACATTGTAAAGGATCTCTTTAGAGCCAGCATGGACAGGAGCAATCATAACAGCGACCATAAACTATTTCAGTATACAAAATATAAGTATTCAAAACAGACATCCCTTGTAATCCTTTAAAATCTTGTGACAACTTACATTGTAAAGACGTCAACACACACACACAATCTCCTATTCTGATACTGAACAAAGGTGCTATTAACTTTACAGCGCCGCTGCTAATGTCATCAGACTACTGTTGCTGGTTTCAAGGAGCACATCTAAGGGACTCTAAAACTTAAAAACACACATCTGCTGCTCCCATCACTCTAAACACGCAACTATCTCAAACTTTTTTTTTTTTTTTTTTTTAAATGTCCCCAGTCGTGCTTACCAAGTGAGGTCATCTACTTTAGGCACAGACACCAAGAACTACAAAGAGTAAAAAGCAGGAAAGAAAGGCCGAGGAAGGTAAACAAACACAAACTCCTGTTGAGTGTCTTTCTTCTCTGACAGGACCGTGTAAATGAAGGCCTCTCTCTGCTCGCCACAGCTGCAGTGTAGGGGGAATGCCTGAGTCAAGTCCATCCAGGTACCAGCTGCACCCCCATCATTCCTGCGCTGCCTCTGATCCCCCCGAGGAAACATTAACACTTTGATGGCAGCCTCGTCTTTACAAGCGGTGTTTAGAAACACAGGGTGTGCTACGGTGGCACCTGGAGCGTGCAAGGGACTCATAAGCAATTAGCTGAGACCCCGGCTGGTGATTGGAGCACTGCAAAGATTTATGGGGGATTAGTCCAGGCCAATGAAAACCGCTGGTGCCTGAAAGTGGTGCCAGAAGATATTGCCATTATTTGCTGGTTTGAGTTCCAGGCACAGTAGGTGTGCTGGAGGGATGTTTGTCACATCTGAGACATTGCAAGGAGTTGTCAGTAGACAGTAAAAAATCTGCTTTTGAACGTTTAACACTAGAAAAAAACTTCATTACTTAAATAAATAAGAGTTGGAGGAGACTACTGGCCAATATCTGTCACAAAGTCTGTATTGGTATATACTGGTTTGAGTTCCAGGCACAGTACATAGGTGTGTTGGATGGATGTTTGGATGGGGTTTTAAATGTTCAAAATAGAAGAAAAAAACCTTTATTACTAGTTACTTATTACTTTAAAAAAATGTAGAATATTTGAGGAGCCCTATGGCTATTATCTGTCAAAACGTTTGTGTTGTCTTTTTTTCTCCTCTGGTCTCATTGGTACCCTACATGTCCTTTTATTTATACATGCACCAGCACACACAAACAATCTGAGGACATGAAATGGGGATTCCACTTTGTCTTGAGGAATCACTTGGGCTGTGGACGCTTGACCACACATCTATAAAGACCAGTTGGATCCATATAACTCACAGTCAGCCCTTTGAAAAGTCACTCCATTGTGTTCAAGGCCTGAGAAATCAGAGTGAGGTATTTCAAGCTATTAGAGGGGTTGAAATTCAAAGGTAACCTACTGGATGGAAAGAATGACTGTATACTGAGTTTAGAAACATGGTGTAATATTGAAACAGTTTTATAGAAGCATACATTTTTGACTGAAACTGTTAAATGTTGTTTTAAAAAAAACAGTCTTTCAGAGATTTGATTATTGGTGGATCTTTAGAAATCCTTAAACAATTTATTATGACTTTTTAGCCCCATGCAATCCAACTGAAATTTAGATAGGTCCCGCCTCTGAATATATCAGAGTTTTTTTTTTACATTTTTAAGTCAATTGTTAAAAACTCTCCACAAACAAGCCAGAATATCTTGGTTGCTCTATTGATATTATCATTATTCTACTGTAATAGTTTACTGAATAGTAGTATGTTCAGAGAAAATGATTCACTCAAATCAAGTGTTTTGGAATTGTGACAAAGTTTCATTCAAAAACTGTTTCAAATCTTTTGAACAATATCACAATTAGAAAGAAGGGAGAGAAACAACGGAGACAAATTCGTTCTTTGTCCTTGGGTCGCATTGGAAACCGAAGGTCCCTCCTTCTCCGTGTCCTGCTGAGCAAGTATCAACCGATGGCCCCATTGAGCTCATGAAAAAGGTGCTTTTGGCTTCCCACTTGCAATTGGCAAGATCTCTTAACCTTTGACATGTTTTGGCTGGGACTGTCAATAAGCTCAAGCTGCCATTACAAGCAAATCCTGCACTATACATGTCTAGTCAACTGTGGACTTGCCATTTATGTCTCCTCTATGGGAATTTTAAAAGCATTGAAAAAGTCTTTTACCAAGTCTTTTTTTTTTTTTTTTTTTACTCTTTCTTTTCTTTCCGTCCCCCATTTTTTGGACGTTAGCCCAACGTCAGATCATTCAAGCCTTTTCTGACTTTGAAAAAAAAGGCAGAAAGGAGAGAGAGAGAGACACTCTCACGGGGCTCCCTTTTGTCAGACTCATGGTATGGGGGAGGAGGATGGAGTGAGTACAGGGAGAAGCTGCTGGTTATAAGACGGGGGGGGGGGGGGGGGGCTTCCAATGGCTGCTCTCCCGAACAAGTCTTTGTTACTCACCTGAGAGGTGAAGAGCTAGACAAGATCTTATTAATGATCCTGCGGTCTGAATGGAGCTCTACAAAGTGTGGCAAAATGGCTCCTTTCATCACACATTTCAAGTAAAAAAGAGTGAAAGTCTGAGTAAAGAGAGAGTGAGAAAAGGAGAATTTTCTGGTCCTTTCCTCCTGTCTTCTTTTTGTTCCGTTTCCCAGGTCTTTAATTTCTTGGGTTGCCCCCTTGAGCAACCCTCCATGGCTCAGTGCTCGACCAGAGCAGAGCCTGGGAATCTTGGAGTTCCTGCTGCGCTCCTGCTCTTGATTGACACACCTTTTCAATTATTTCACAGTTTGCTTGCTTTTTAAAGGAAGAGGGCCCTGTTTTTTATTTTTTCCCTTCTGCCCTCCTTTTCACAACACAAGCTTTTCATGTCGGGTCTGGGCTGCCGGGCCTAATGGCTGTGACCAGCACCTTTGATCTGCCATGACCCTCTCGAAGGGTCTGGTAGTGGGCGAAGCAGTCGCCTGTGTGTATCAGCGCTGACAAAGGCTGCATCACTCACTATTGCTTTAAACACCTTGAGAGATTACCGTGAGAACAGGCACTCTTTGGAGGCCGTCACAGGTGGTGTGATATAGAAACATTAACCCTTGAATGTACAGTAAAAAAAATACACACATATATTATTTGGTGGAGAAGGCCTTTTCAATACGCCTAATTCCAGAGGGAAATGTGTCACCTGTGCACAATTATATTTTACACCATAGTTCAATTTACAATGTATTGCTTTTTGAAGAACCATTGAGCTTTTCAGTGTTGCTTGCACAGAGCCAGTATTTGAAAATCATTTGAGCTCTTGACACCTCGCTTTCTGCCTGTAAAAAACCTCCTTCACAGAAAGACTCATTTTGCTTCAAACAAAGCTCTTGTCGGATCATCTAACCTCTTCTCCGATGTTGGAGTTATGTCCAGCTGCAATTTTTGGAACTTTCTGAAACAGACAATCCAACAATCACTGTAAACCTGATTTACGCAGTGATTGGGCAGGTGTGTCGAGTTGTGACAGTAGGCCAGGTTTGAACTTCACTCTTGTAGTGCGTCCACACTAGTGGAATTCGCTTTCAACTAAAAATCTTTTTTTTTTTTTGCTTTAGCCTGTTGTCCACACTAAAATGCTGTTTTTCTTACTCCGAAACTGAGCTTTGTTAAAATGTTATAACACGTGGGTGTTAGTGTGTACAGCGAAAACTGAAGTGTTGCTAAACGATTGTGTAATCTGACCTGTGTGGGTCGGGGGTAGTGAGGCTATCACCAGACCAAGCCAAGCTTGATAGATTTGAGATTGAGCATTGGTCTGGGGAGTCTGCTCAGTATTTTCTCTGCACAAGGAGGCGGGACCAACGCACGGATTTATTAAGAGAACTGGATACAGTGTTCAGCGGGAAGTCCCATACATTCCAATGACAGTGCTCAAAAGTGCATAAAGCAATCATGGAGCTTGGATCTTCTGCGTTGACTGGCCCATGACGTCACGATGGGTATGCGCACAAGCAAAAGTTTGTTTGTGTTGTTGTAGCAACCGGTGACAAAATGTTCGTTCATGAGCTTCATTCTCGTGTCTCTTACAAGGGGGTAAGCTTCTCCTCTCTAAGCGTAGCTCCCATGGCGCCATTTTAATGCTACAAAGCCATCACCTGCAGTTAGTTTCCCATTGAACGCCATTCATTTTGGCGCCACTTTGACAGTGAATAACTTTTCATCTGAAGCGTTTCAAGATTCTGTTTGTCCGTAGTTTATTACTAAAGGAAAACCCCACAACAATGTATAAAAGGCTCCGTTACCTTGGACCTCACGTTATGGCTCCGTAGCAGATGTTTTTGTAAAAATAGGCTAACGATTGCATCATAACCACGCGACTTACCGTCGCATAGTCAACAAATCACTGTATTGCCAGGAGAAGCATGCAGGCAGTTTTGACTTACATTAGCTGTTTAGGTTTAATTACTAATGTTAACTAGCATATTAGTTAGCAGTAATTACCCTGTGCCTATGTTATCTCCTAGCATATACCTACGCTCTCCGTCTCTGCTGATTGGGAATGATTGAGATTTCTCTTGGCACAGCTACCGGAAGACGTACAACTTTCAGGCAGGTTGCCCACATCAAATAAATAACTGAAAAGCGGACGAAGAGCCATGACTGCCTACGAGGGTGCAGAGTTATTCCCTTTAGTATGATTTATTGAGTTGAGACTACAATGGCATGCAAACAAAATGAGTTTTTGGAGAAAGATACTGTGGCAGAGGGATGCAGCCAGAAGGAGGATTGGGACGGTGTCATGTGTGTGACCTTGACCAAATAAAAAGTGCCACCACCCAGAAAGTTCAACTGCCATGTGACTTTTCTGAATATGCTGCCATTAAAAAGAGATCTGTTTTACTTGCAGTCTGAAAGGCAGCCAAGGATGACAAGCAACAATTGCACTCAGCCCTTTCATTTAATGGTCCATAAAGCATATTTATGACATTGATTTGGAGCAGGACCATTGTTTATGCCCTGACAACATAATGTTGAGCCACAAAAAACTGATGATTGTGATTATGGCTCTCAGCACGTTGCAACTGATCAACTTCAAGACAAGTGGTGTGTCACCACAACAATCACTGCTTCTGAGGGCATTCAGGGAGCATGGTCACTGCTCTTCCTTCATCTAAAATGCTCTGTTTGAGAGATATAATAAAAGAAATATTGCAATGAATTTAAACTGGGTCTGATATGGTGATTTAGCTGTGCGAAATAAAGAAAAATCCAATACTCAGTGCACAATACACTGATATCTCTCCTGTGTGGCACTGCGTCAGTGATGATCTCCCTGCAGTGAGTGGGTAAATTGAAAGCTGATCTTCAATTTGCTGTGGAATATAGCAGTGCTGCCCAGACAGAGAAATAACTTTAAGGAAACACAGTTTGCTGGACTGAAATAGTTTGGAATTTGACTATGATTGTATATGTATTTTACTGTAAGCAGCCCTGCCATGTTTGTTGTGAAGGTGAACTCAGTTTACAATACATCCACAATTTATAGTGACAGTTGAGCTACAGCGACCTTCTTTTACTTTTAGATGTTTAGGAAGCTTTATTGGTGTGACTGAGACACACCAGCAAGCATTTAATTTTTTTTCGGTTTTGTGAGGATATATGGATGGTCTTTTTGCATATTTAGCTACATGCCTTTCTCATTTCACACAGGTCGGGTCAGGGAGGCCCAGACGGGAACAGCCCTGATCAGCCCCACACAGACTCTAGATTAGTTGAAACCTGAGGATGGAGTCGAATCACAACACATATACAAAACACACCCGAACTGAGTCAAAGGCAAGAGTAAACATGATCCTCCTGATGAACCAAGACTTCAGTGGGTGACTGAGAGTCTCTCCTGGTAAAGTAATCTTTATCAACCAAACTTTTGACCCCTGGGACAAATCCACCCGATACATCCTTTGATTCACACATGGTTTGGAATTCCCTAAATGGCTATTTCCAATGCTAAGGAGGCCAATGTGAGTTTAAACAGTTGTTGGTGAAAACAGTGTATGGCATGTCGGTCTAATGCAAATCGTTGCAATAACTAATAGATATACGGGCAAAAAAAGTAAATCCTCTAAATAAGTAAAGTACATTATGTTTTCTTCTCCACTTGCATAATATTTCGTATACTCCTGCAGCTGTGTGGTCCTTCTACCAGCATGCAATGGGTGCTTCTCCTGCAGCCACGTCAGTGTAAAGGACAGCTCTAACTTGGTGGTCAGCTGTGTGCTTTTAAAACGTCAACACTAACGTTGAAAAGAGACGTGGTGTTTAGGGACTGGACTGCTCCTTAGGCAGAAATGTCGGAGCAGGTGTTTTACATCTGCTTTCATAGACAAAAGTGCCTGCTTTGACCCGACTGATTGGAGTGCCACAGTGATTTTATGCCCTATATCTTTTGTAAATTACATTCTGAATAGGGTCTTCTATAACACAATTACTATTTTTACTTACGTACGTTTGAAAACATGCCAAGGATATTACCAAAGTCAATTTATAAGCAGTTGCACATGTTTTATCTACTTTTCACATTGCAGGTTTACTCTCCAATTTAAATGTTTTTTATCTAGTTTAGTTTTCATACAGCTTTTACGGGGTTTCAGGTCCATATTATGTTTTGGTCATATCCAGGGAGAGCTGTGCTCTTCATTCTGAAAATAAAGTTATAGTTCATTATTTTGGGTAAAGTTGAGGGTTTGTCAGGATTTCCCTTTCATTACTGTAAACACTCTAGTTGAGTCAGTCCATAACGTTTCATTCATAGCGATGAAATTATAACATTTATTTTTGTTTGAATAAGTGTGATCAGGCTCAAAATATATGATGCAATGCCTTTATTGGTTCAATGGAGTGACCTGTTCTGAAAAGCAATATAAAATTTACAATCTCTGTAAAGGAGCTGTGACTGCCACTCTGAGACGTCTACTGTTCCATCAGAGGATTTGTGCTTTGGTGTATGTGTGTGTGTGTGTGGCCTTCCGTTGCAGAGCAGAGTAGCTGTCAGACTGCAGGTTGTACCGCCCTCCTTTCCGACAAACTGTACCTACCTCTTTGGTCTCTCTTTCTTAGACTGGTTCTCTCCCTGCCTGGGTCACCCGTCCTCTCCCTCCCTACCAGCCTGTCTGCAGCGGGTCTCTGGACATGCATCATACCTCTCACAGGATTGGGATGTATTCATCCCTTACTAACAGCTATGACATATGTCTGCTTCAAGCTGAGCCGGAATGATCACACACACACACACAACACACACACACACACACCACACACACACACACACACACACACACACACACACACACACACATTCAGCATGAAGTTACAAATCTCAGGTTTTGGTCAGTTTTTTTGCAATAGCAGAAGAATTTATACAACAAAGGTAGGAAGTAAAAATAGAATTCTCCAAGACACTAGTGAAATGAACTTTCACTACAGCCCTCGGTCTCATCATCTGCCATATGTTAGTCAAAGCAGCACATGTCAAACCAACACGCCAAGTTATTCAGTTCCTCAAATGAGCTCAGACTGTCTGGAAGTCTGAACATTGTTTATCTTGCCTAATTTAACTCTGGATTCCTGGACAGTTAGGAATCCTTCAACTCGACTCATGTTTGATCAAAAGGAATTCATAAAGTACATAATTTAAGTAACAACAAGGGAAATAAGAAACAGCATTATTTTTGCACTTTTCTTTTTTAACACACTTGAACCTTCACAGATCTAAACATGGTGTCACTCTTTCATTAAATATGTACACATGGTGTGCATGTGTGCTCCCATTTCAATGTGACAATGTCCTCTAAACCTTCAAGAAGTAGTCTGCAAGTGTTGGGTATTTTTGTGAGTACATTTCCTTGCATGTGGCCCGCCCCAATAAAGAAACAGGGACGATGGATAGAAAGGACAAGAAGAAAGGAGAGAAAAGACTGGCAGAGGGCTGGTCTTCCCTGCCTACATATCACTTGCTGTTCCCACATTCCATTTAAATCTCTGGAGGGATGGGAGTCAAGATGAGACTGATAAGACTTTTTTTTGCCTTTTCAATTTTCAGTAGCCAGTGCCTTTTGTTAAGCAACGGTTTTCATTATTTTTAATAATTATTATTATTACTGGCTTTGCTCGTAACTGGCACGTACAAATTATTTCAGAAAATGTCTGTTATTTACCAAGGCTGCTGCCGGAGGGACGATCCTCCATTATAATACCTGATAATGTAACATCACCTCCTGTATAATGTTCTCTTGCACATCTCCATGAATTTTGCATCCTCTTGACCAAAGTCAGGGGTTGCTTTCCTTTGACTTTGTCAAACTATTCCCTCTTTGTTTCCAGCTCTTCTCGCAGCTCTGTAGTACTGGGGATATTAATCTCTTCTGTTTTTAAATAACCAAATGTCATTCATGAAGAAATACCTTTGCACAAATTACAAAAAGAAAATCTGGAAACAATTTGAAGTGCACTTTCTCAAAAGTGTTGTGCAGTTCCCCCAGCCTGCCAGACTGAGCCACTGAGGGAGGTGTAAAGCAGAGACAATCTTCTTCTCTACAAGCCGGGCCCAGTTTTTTGGAGCCTGTGAACAAGCCACATGGTGGTGATCCGCTGAAAGCTGACTCCCGAACTCCCCCGGCCCCAGCCCCGGCCGCAAGGGGTGACATTCTCTCACACACAATCCAGAGGCTGGTCCTCTTTCAGGACTCACACTCTGCCCTGTTACCCCCCACCCTTTTATATGGTGCTGCTGGGAGAAGTACTCCAGGGATTAGCCCAGCCAGGTCTTTCAAAGGCCATTAGAGCAAATTACAGGTATCCTCTTACCAGTGCGCTGGGACAGGCCAGGTGAGGGGCGCAGAGGCCAGGCGGGAGAGCAGGGGTCAGCTTGGGACAAAAAGACAAGGCCACCCTGGGCCCCACTCTATCGGAGTGTCTCCTGGCTCCACAAACTGGTAGGCCTGTATCTATGAATGGCTCACTTGATGGGACCTCAGAGACAATGTCTCACCACCGTAACTTAAACCTTTCTTTTTTAGTACTCCTCCACCCACCCCCACAACTCACTCTCCCCACCCGGGTTTTCCTGTCTTTCGATTGATGTGGGCATGGCTTTGCCCAGATAACAGATCACACAAAACGGCTATAAAAAATGGGCAAAATTCAACAAAATACAACACAAAGTTTTGTCATATCGACCGCGGTATTGAGAGTATGATTTAAATTCTGCAAAAACTCTACACTTTTGGTAAGCGCCGTACAAATAGCCCTGCATCCAGCCAAAAATTTCATTTGAATCCCATTAACCATTTCTACTTTAAACCTAAATTTAAATTGTAATGGCAACCACACAACCTTTATGTGTGTTCTGTCAATGTATCAGTATGCTGCAGGCATCATGAGATTGATGCTGTTGATAACGTTTTGGAGATGGCCACTGGGTGTTCCGCATCCTGCTATTTTCTTTTCTCTAGACTTCTCGCACATACTCTCGCCCCCACACACACATGCCTCTTGGCCACTTGTGCCGGCCACACTCACAGAAATACACACACACATGCCTCACCCAATCCCCACCGGTGGATGACAATCTCGTGGAGGAGTTGCGGAAGTGTTTCATTAGCCAATTACCGCTGATAGATAAAGCCCGCGTTCCCACAGTCCGCAAGGCCGGGGGTTAAATGTGACCAATTACCCTCCATCCCCTCACAGGACAGATTAGTCTGTCTGATTTATCCCCAGACAGAATGACCCAATGCTCCTGAATCACCACCCACATCTGGATATATGTGTCTATGTGTCTGGTTGGCAGCTGTATGTTAAAAAACACTGCTTATACAGTCAATGAAATGGCAAAGTAATACTAACGGGCACTGCAAGTGAGTGCAAAGACAAGACTTTAGTGAAAAACTATGAAAAAGATCAGGTCAAAGATTGCAGCAGTACTGGTACTGTTCTACCACACACACACACACATGCCCTTTATCAAACAGTGATTAGTGCATTTGCATGTCCTGTCAGCATAACTCTATGGTAGTTATACCGCTGAACACTGACTTCCTTGGTCATGCTAAGCTGTGATTGTATGTAATGAAACATCAATCAGTTCATTAGGGCCCTCCAGGAGGCTGAATCAGAGGGAAAAGACCCTCCGCTGATCAAACCCCAAAATTACAAGCATGGTGGGGGCAAGTCTGCCAGAAAAGGTAACACTAGAGGACAACCTGAGGGAGTGGGTGACTGGTAGGGTGAAAGGCTGGTGTAGTGAGGCTGAGGGATAGCGGAGGTGAAAAAGGTTAATGAAGCCCATGGTGTACTCGTCTGTGTCTGTGTGGCACTGAGGGGCCGCAATCCTACCGACCGAGAGGCCTTTTCTTTAATCAAGGAGGGCAAACTGCCTCTAAATCAAGCATCACATCCGTAACAAGTGAACAGCAAACTATCAAAGGCTTCACAGATAGTTACGAACAGATCTGCCCGCCAAGAGCTTTGTGACTCACGGCTTCTGCAGTTTCCTTCACTTTGGTACCCTGGGAGGGGCAGCTGGGACGGAGGGATCCACATTAAACTGAGGTCATTCTCCTGTGCCACTAAATTGCAGTAAGCTGGTGTGTTGCATCTGTGGCTGGTTTGGTTGGCTGTCCAGACCAGACTCAGCCACCCTGAGTGGAAACATAATCAAGACAAAACAAAGGCCTTGTTTACAGTCTCCTACCTTCATCTTCCCTGGTAGCTATTGAAGAGCATCCGTATCTGAGCCAAACCAGCATTCCTTGTCAGTTTTAACCACAGCAAAGCTGTGCCTATATTGGCAAATGCAGTTTTTATTTTTTAGATTAGATCAGAGTGAGCCAAGTGAGCCACTTATTTTACATTCCACTTCAGCAAAATGAACTCAGACCTTGCAGGTGGTGATTGTACAGGCTGGCTTCATATCCAAGTTATCATTAGTAGAATTTCTCGACTTGTAAGTAGCATTTGTGTCAAACTCCAGATCATGATTAGGAAACTTTTCAGTAATTTTCTGAAAGTGGAGACTTGAATCCAACCAAACATGGATGTCTCACATATCCTGAAGTTTTCTGTTAAGTAAAGGTATTTGAACACAAATATTTTGGATATCGTCAAACACTGCACTTTCCCAATTGTACATGTGAAGCTAATTTTACTGGGCATGAGGAGTACTACTCCGCCTGTGGAAACAGTTCTATAATGTATTCTGTAGTAGGAGAAGTTAAAAGGTTTGAAAATAATGACCCTCGTAATGTCATATCTCGCCTCAGGCTTGAGACTTACAAGGAGGGTCTAATGAAATACAGAATATGCCGTGTTTGCATCATAGGAATTGTAGGATCCTTGGGGTTTTGGATCTTTACCCATATTTAGGATAGCTGGGCCTCTAATGCTTCAATTATGACCATTATTTGTTTAATCTGAGTCCCTCCCTGTGTGTTTTCTTGTTGTTCTCAGGACTTTGTCAATCACATCAGCTCTTTTCATCTTTCCTGGAAGCCATTAAACAAAAAGACCACAGTTTTTTTTGCTGGTAGTTCTGTATTCAACAGCGGTCTGAAAACTCACAAAATCCGAGTTAGCTTGGAGAATACTACCAACTGTGAGTGTGTGCATGTGTGGCTCAGAAATGCTGCGAGGTTCCACTGAGTGAGCACCAGGACACAGAATATTCTCTGTGGCCTGAGCCTGCCCCAAATTTACATTATTAAAATGAGATGGGCATACAGGGAGGTGACAGAAGGCACAAGAGTGAAATCAGGGCCCTGTCAGAGCTGTCACTTGCTCCACTGGCCAAAGGGCCCTGACCTCAATCCTATCCACTGCAGGGGAGGAGAGGGGGGAAATGGAGCTAGCAGGAGACAGAGAGAGAGAAAGTGAGAGAGGGATAGTGAAAGATGAAATTTGTAATCACCTTTCAACAAGAAGGAAGCTGCGTTCAGAACAAAGTTCTCAGTGTCCATACTGGAGGAGCCTGATGTATAGTGTAGACTGTACTGTCCTACTTCAGCTTTATCACTGCATTGCTTTGTGCCACCCTCTGTGTTCTAATGAGGAGCATGGCCTTCCAGACGGGAAAAATTTCGGCACACACACACACACACACACACACACACACACACACACACACACACACACACACACACACACACACACACACACACACACATTGAATTGAGTGCAAGGTAAGGTCTGGTTCATATTAGCCGTTAGGGAGAGGAAACACATCTTTTTCAGTTTAGGGTCCACTTCATGCTCCTGCAATGGCACAAGTATAAACACAGGACCATGCTTTCTAAAATGTATACACACATTCAAAGAGCCCTGACATGATACTTACATCCTGCTTGTGTTCGTTTAGTGAAACGGCCTCAGAGATAAAAAGCAGGTACGGGTGGATGTTTGTAATGCATCTCAAAGAAGACGCTGTATGGTCTCAACCTGTTGGTATGCCCAGACCTGCATCGGAGTCGCTGTTTTTAGCCATCCACATTTGCATTAATTATCCTACTTCCAGGAAATGCATTTGCAACATGGTTATTCAGTCCAGACAGAAACTTCTCTGCTTCAATTTGTAAGGCACAGCAGCATTAGCGTCTAGGTTGTTAACTGAATGGAACATAATCGCACTGATTACTTGTTCGCTTTCATAAAATTGTCTATCCAAATTGAAATCAACACAAACCCAAATATAAGCATGTGATTTTTAAACACTCTCACAGTCACTAACATTAAATCTAATGATACAAAAATCAGGTTAAGGTCCAATTTAAGATATGTGGTAATCAGTATAGTATAGCCATGAATTAATATTACAGTTTTTTTTATTGCTAAACAACAGTGGACACTGGAGCTACAAGTGCAAAACTCTAACTCCAGTCTGCACTACCAACAGTCACCTGGGCTAAACAGTTCACATCAGCTGCATAACGCATTCCAGGCCACACATCTCTGGATACATGTCTCAAAACAGGCTCAGTGCACCACACACCATGAACAATCCTCACTGAGATAACACACACTGTCATTCTTAACACACCCAGAGTAAAAACACTAGCATCAAACAACAATACAGAAAATTCTAACTTTTCATCTTTACGGTTTGTACAATTTGAGTGACTTCACATTACTCAATAGTTTCTTTAAAGAAAAGATGTGGATTTTTTGTAATATACCAGCAGTCAACCAACTTCGTTAAGTAGGTCCATTTTTACTGTATTGACATTACAGTGACATTACAAGTCTCTCATCAGCATCTTGTAGGCTACTTGTCGCAAAGTGACGCATGTGCAACTCACATCTTCACTCAACTCACATGGGGCAGTGACACATTCTATAAAGCTACTCTGAGATCGCTTATTCACATTTGTATTGAATTTCGGCAGCAAAAGAAACTAAATGCATGCCTTTACTAAACCCAACAAAAGAAAAATGTAGAGAGGCTTCAAGAGAAACTGCAGTGTAAAACACAATCCATGGTCAATACAATATAGCATCCTCTATCATCTAAAGGCAGACCTGACACGTAAAATAATACAGTTTCTGTAATTCTATGACTGACTAAATGTTCCTGTTGGGAATGATGTGATTTTGGGACATGTTTGCAGTGTTTTGGTAGACATAGTGTTAGTGTTAGTGTATTATTGTGTTTTGAAAAAAATTGTGTTGGAATTTAGTTCACAATGTGTGATTTTGAGCATAAATTTACCCGTTCTGCCAGTTGTGTGTTGTAGGTGTGTTGGTGCGTTATGAGGTTAGAAAAATTGTTACAGTAATATTATTGAAAAAATTGTCATAGCAATCGTAAAAAAACTGTAATCCGGCCTCTCCAGCATCATGCAGCAAGTTTACTTCATCACATTGGATGTCTGCATCATCTCTAAATACTAATGAATGGGCCGTTTCCATTGCTTTCACCTATATTACTTTTTGAAAAACATCAAGAATGCATTTTTACTATTGCAAAGATATAGTATTTTTCACTTTTTTATAGCTGTGTGTGTAACCTCAGACATCTTACCTGGACATATTGGAATCTTTGCTCTTTTTCTTGATTCTCTCAAATGGATAATTGTTTCATTCTTACTGTATTTGGTGTTTGTATACGAAAAAAGGCTTTTTGAGTTTTTAACATAAAATAAATAACATATGTGTTCACTAAATGTCTAAAACAAGACACTTGATTAGGCTTTCAGCTAAAATTACAATCAGCAGTGTTTGATAGGCACCAGACTGAAATCTATTCTGTTTTGAATGTGTGGTTAACCGTTTTGACAGCAGCGCGTTGACATTTGAACAAAGTGCTGTAATTCCACAGTATTGTGCAGGTTGGGGTTAAAACCATGGCGCAAGTGTGTAGAGGTTTGAAAACTGTGTTCAAGCAATGAAAAAGGAACTAGAGTTTGGTCCACATGAACTGCTGCTGTGCAGACTGTAGTTAGAGTTTTGCACATGAGAGTCCAGTTGTGCCCATTGTCATTTAGCAATAGAAAAAAAATAAACTGTAGTATTGGTACTTTATGGACTGCAACAGGAATGTAGAATAAATGTACACCAGTTTTACATTTGGGTTTGGAATTGAAACTTAAAAAAATGCTGTGTGTTCATTCTTAACACTTTGAATGGCCGATTTGGAGCACTCCTATTTTGTTTTCATCTGTTTAAAACAGTAACAGTGATTCACCACTGGTTCTTTATTTTGATTTACATATTCATGGTATCATACGATCTTATAAACATGCCAATCTAGCGGCACGTCTCTACGGATGGCAATGTCTGTCGGTTCCCCACTTTAGACTGAAATCAGATGGATTGTCATCAAAGTTTGTACACATATTTAGGGTCCACAGAGGATACGTCCTACAGACGTTGGGGATCCCCTGACTTTTGGTCGAGTGTTTTCTAAAGTATCAGTTTTGGTTTTGAGTGAAACGTCTTGACAACTATCAGATGGATTGCCATCAACAATTTGTGTAGACATTCATGGTGCCCAGAGTAGGAATTCTACTGACTTGGTGATCCCCCGACTTGTCTTCTACTGTAGCACCATGTCAACATGACACCATTTCTGGTGCTCAGTATCTTTTTTTGCTGCACAGATGAGTGTGATCTGTAAAATAAAGTGTAATTTCCAGTTATGATCCTCAGTGTGATGCAGCACAATTTCTCCACAGAGGTGTGAAGAGTAAACATATTTCCAGTTTATTACACATTGGTGCTATGAACTATATTTTTATGACTTGAATTGCCTGACAGCAAGTCAATATTTATCTACACAGATTGATGGGCAGGGTGCGGTTGTTCTTTTTGGTTGTGTAAATTGTGTGTGGTTGAGATTAAAATCTAGTAAAAACAAAAGGGTGGGGAGCCCCATATTTACCTGAATGTTCTTCTTCTTATTGCTTCCTTTATGATATGGACCAAATCCTACAGGGAGGGTTCTCTGTCTTCAGGGCAACAGGTGCATTACATTCCTGCTATTATTGCTTCCTAGGCTTGGACTCCTTGTGATGTTAGGTTAAATCTGAACACCTTTTAACTCCTGTAGCTTTAGCCAGTCAGCCGTAGCTGTATTTAGGGATGCCAAGTTGTTTTTTCCCTGTGTCTAGCAGGGGTTTTCTTTCAGCTTCTTTATTCTTGAGCCAGTGGTAGAATGCCTTCCAAGACATGATGTCTGGCTCAGTTCAAGCAGGGAGGTGAGAGTCTTTATTGGAAGGGTCAAAACAAAACCATTAATCTGTCTTGGTCTATCTAAAGTTGAAGCAAGACCTGTCTCCCTGGACTAAATGGTCTGATTACGTCAGTGTGTGTGTGTGTGTGTGTGTGTGTGTGTGTGTGTGTGTGTGTGTGTGTAGGGTCCGAGATGTGAGTGGCGGCTGCTCCTTGCTGAAAGATTACTTTGGCAAATGATTTCAAACATGTGGTGCTGCATGAGTAAGACTAGCTGGCCGACTGTTCCCATCTGATCTAATTAATACTCATTTTACACCTTTCACACAAAAAGCACACAGTAATAACAGTGCTAATGTGTTCTCATTGAGGAAAAGGCCAAACAGTTTACCCCCATTTCAAAAATGTACTGCCTGGCTGAGAACATGTTCAATGTTGCATTGCCACACTCTAATTAATTGTGGCTCATTACAATAAAGTATAAAGCACCTAAATCATTGAGGGAGTAGCTTTTGGATGGCAACAGATGTTCATAGGAAAAATACGGGAAATTGTAGTATAACGGTTACTTTTTCTGGCCCAAAGAATATATAGAATCAAACCTCTATCTTGCTCTATTACAATCATTTATCAATTTCTGATGTTCAGATATTTCTTACTTCAAGTTTTTAGAAATTGATAAATTTGAACCATGCATTCAGTATCATTCTCCGTTTTTAAGAAGCTTCTCAGAACCTTTTTATCAATGGCTTTAAGATCCAAGGAGCTGGTTACTGGCACTGTGAAGTCTTCTCTTTTGTGTTCCCCTCACACCCACAGGATGTCCAGAGCTGTGTGATGCTATAAAGGAATTGGCTGCTGGAGCCAAAGTCAGACTCTATAAACCTGCTGATGAACCCAGTAAGTCTCATAAAGGAGCCAGAGCCAGACTGCTAAAGGTTGTTAGCTACTAATTGCTACATTTCTAGAGCCCATTCATGATATCAAACCCTGGTGGCAGAAACCAGGGATCCTAGGCTAATTAGGGTGACACTGACACTCTTGTCCTGCAATGTTCCCAGGACAGTGATACAGGTGTGTGGTGTGTGTGTGTGTGTGTGTGTGTGTGTGTGTGTGTGTGTGTGTGTGTGTGTGTGTGGTGTGTGTTGTGTGTGTGTGTGTGTGCGTGTGTGTGTGTGTGTCTGTGTGTGTCTAACAGAGAGATTTAACATGCATGCGTGTGCCAGTGATGTTTTATTTAGCTTTCAGCCTCTTGATACCCGGAACAGCTGGCAAAGTGTCGATTTTCATTTGTCTCCCACAGGCTGAGGCCATGCTCTGTCCTTATTGAAGGGATAATAAATGCATGATTCGTGGGATTTTACCCTCCTGTTGTCATCCAAAATGTCCACAAATCCACTCTCAGTTGAGACGACCCAGAGGAAACCTTACATAATGCCTAATGAGCAACGGGAAACGCTCCAGCACTCCTCTAGCCTTTAATTTCCACCTCAATACTGAGCAGAGCACGCCCCAGCCCTTCTCCTAGCCTCATTAACATGTGTATTCTCCCGATTCAAAACACCAAAGCACTTCCTTCGGCCAGGTGCTTCCCTCTTTAGCCCTTCCAGCCCCTGTGTGGTTGGTCCAGTCACACGTTCCCGCTTGAGCTCCACCAGAATTAATGGTGAGTCATGGTAAGGATGTATAATGGCCAGGACAGAATGCACTTTCTTACACCTTTAAAATGGCTGACAACTTGGAATAGACAATTTGTAATGTCTTTAGCATGTGTGTACCATTGTCCCAAAATCGCATCGTAGATAACACATGATATGATGATGGAGAATAGTGGTGTTTTTGAGTCTGACTTTATGTTAATTCAAAACATTTAGGGCTTTGTATGAATATTTCATTTCTGATTAAAAATATCTGTTGTAGTATATAAACAAAGATGAGTTCTTCACTGTATATGACTGTTCATGACTGGTATACATAATGATACCATTTCCTGAGTATGATGCATGATTGAACCAGTATTTACTACACTTAAGTTCAGTTTACCCATACAATAAAATATGAAGAATTTTCTGGTAGATTAACTCTTCCTCACTCTCATCTTCATTTCTTGCACTTGCACTTCTTTAACGTTCATCACTGCCACAACTGTTGAACTGGTCAAACCTTTTAGGAGGATTTAGTCGTCTGTCTGCAGCACTCGTCCTGTCTTTTCCCATTTCAAATTCAACTCAGTCTCTCCTTGGCGAGTGACAGAATCCCCTGTCTAAAACAAGGTTGAATAATTTCCACAACATATTGCAGTAGGGTGGAAGATTTTCTTCCCATGGGTCTTATCCAAGTTAAACACACTCATAAACTAGGAAAACTCTCACATCAAACAGCAAGATGTTGCACACCAAGGGGAATTTGGTAAATACAACACACCCTGGCTGAGAGAGTTGCGCGGCTGTGTAGGCAAAGGGAGTCTGGACGCAGTGACTTCTGCGATTGTAACTGCGTGGTGAGGTGACCTTATTTCCTAAGGCTGAATGAGTTGTCACTACCTGGAGACTGCACAAACCTCTGATGTATTCAGCCACACACACCCAAAATGTAACAGTCCATACATTAAATTAAGATGAAAAAATGAAACCTAAAATTACATAAATGCAGTGTGGCATGGCAAAACAACAGCTAGGAATTTGTAAAACAGACAACAGAAATAACAAAATAATATAAAACAGGCTTGTGATTCAATTCAAATTAGCCTGCATGTATCACAGTAACTTGATTTAACTTCCATGATTCTAAATGGACCCCCCCGTACTCTCTATTCCATACTACTCTACTTAGTTTTATAATTTGCTCTTGCAATTGATCATGATTTGGTTGCTGGGCGTGCTGTAGCACTGTCTAATTAGCAGGCTATGACCGATGACCCAGGACAGGATATGATGCATACCTGCCTCTGGAACTTTTGTAAACACTTGGGTGTGTTTTTCCCCTCATCATTTCAGCTTTGCCATAGGTCCAAAGAGACCCTCCCCTTCGGTCCCTCAAAGTCCTGTATTTTGTCTCCTCTCGTGTCTATTTGGACAAGTTATTTTTAGAAAATTAGATGATAGTGATACGTAAGTGGACCTATATTTAGAGTGCGTCGTTTCACCTGCTGTAGCCAGATAATAATCCAGTCACATATCTTGTCTGATTTCTATCTCTCCGGTTTGGTTAACAAATGCATAGTCAAGTTTAAAACAAACTTTAGGAATGGATTCTGGATACCTGAAATTCTGTCTGTCTGCCTGTCTGTCTGTGCGTGTGTTGTGCGTGCGTGTGTGCGTGTGTGTGTGTATATATTTGCTCATGTGTGCACACAAGGCAGGATTCTTCTCAGAACACTTTGGAAATGATACATTTTCAGCCTGACCTGTGTGTTTTTTAATTTCATCACTCTGTATCTGAAAGGGCATTTTAATGACTGCTGCACCATATTTTTGAATGTCATACCAGTAGCTAAGTCTGACAAACAGAAATGCATTCATGTATCTCCCTTTAACCCTGTCCCTGCTCTTTCTTCTCACTAAGTCAGTCTTTCTCCCTCTCTCACCTCGTCTCTCAGCTGTTCCATGCCCCTGCTCCACTGGGATTGATACAATATTTTCCAACCTTAATTAGCAGAGAGCTGTTGACTAATTCCAACTGTTTTTGCACCTGAGAGTTGGGAGTTGGTGCTGGAAAAATTGAGTGGGGTGGAGGTGAGGGCCTGGGTGTAGCAGGCAGAGCTGTTGGGGCAATATAGCTGTGTCGACAAGAGTGTAAGGGCAACACAGAGGACAGAGGTGGAGTCAGTCAGACTGCTGGTCCGCACTGTGGAAGCTCCATGAACGGCTCAGGACTGTCCTGAGCTCAGGTATGGTAGGTTAATCTTGCACAAAACCATGGAGGAATGTGAGAAATTAAAATACAGTCAACACAGTCCAACATTGTATTTTTCTGTGTGTGTATGCACAGGTTTTTGAAAGCATTTCTGCGTATGTCTCAAACCTATTTCTGGCCTCAATCCCTTTCTTTACATCAGATAGAACAAGATATTTCAAAAGTATTGAAAAAAATCCTTTAATGAAATGTGTCCTCTTTCTTGTTTGAGACTTGTAGTGCGCTGTAGTATCGGCATCACTGCTCTTGTCATTAAATACGCACAACTTCCTGCTTGTCCAGCCACTCCAATCTATAGAATGGCCACCAGTATCAGTATCAAGAAAATGTCTGGGTCAGGGGGCTCTAAGTCTGATTGAAAGCCTCCGTGTGTGATGGCAGTAACGGTAGCCACACACAGAAGCAGAGTGAAACCTTGAAGCAGCCTTAAACCAGATCTTCCCCATTGTGAGGCGCAACCACAGACTGACCACAAGGTCTATATGACCGCTGGTTTGGCACTGTGCTCAGCTCAGGGTGCAGGTACACACTCTCCCTCTGTGTGAGCAAACAGATAGAATCGTTCTTTCCACCAGAGGATATGAGAGAATGATGTTTAAAGTGTATGAGGACATTACGTTTAAGGGGACTGCATTTCTTTTCACAGAGAGCTACTGCAACCACTTAAGTATTAATGACCATGACTATGGCAAGAAAAAGCATGAATTACACAAATCCTCAGCCATAACTTTCGCTACTTTCCAAAGATTCTGAATACCAATTCAAACTGCTTTGTGTTGCTACCACTCTTCCAGTGTCAAATTCAAGCAAAGCTTGGGAGTAATATTTTAGTATGGTAGCTGACATATATTACCATTAATTTGAGAGAATAATGTCCCAACTTGGAGCCCCCAGGTCCAAAACTTAACACAGTAATAATTCATCTCAACTTAAATTTCTACAAGTGTGTGTGGTTTCTAAACATTCTGCCAGGTGACTAATCCCGACAGGTTAACAAATGTCATCCAGTCTGCCGCTTGCAGCTTATTGAAACAGTGGCAACAGACTGGCTGGCCTGTTAGCTGGACGCAGCAGCTGCTCCTGTATGGAAAAAACTCTGACTCACACACTTGTATAAAAAGGCATTAACGACCAAATGCATAAATATTACCGTCAAAGGCATAAACGTCTCTCAGGGCTATCCAGTCAGTCAGTCAGCCAGTGACTAATGGAGAAGGAGGTCAGATCAAGAGCAGAGTTGGCTCATCTGACCTGGTCAAGCATCTGAAAGACGCCCATTGTTGGACACAAACAACTTCTTCTCAGGTGTCCCTGAACCACAGTTTAGGCAGAATAATCTGGGTCTATCTGGAACTGCATCCGTCTGAGAAGGTGCTAAGAGGCGTGATTGTGTGGAGAGCCACAGACTGCAGAAAGGTTTACAGCTGTGCTGTGTGCATGAGGCTCTAAGCCAAACGCTTTTCTCTGCACTTTAAATCTGACAGCAGTCACATTATTTACAACAAATCAAACTGTGAACGATACACATGAATTCCGCGCTTGCATTTGTCAGAGGAATGTGTTTACGCTTACACCTGCTGCTTACAATTGATGCACTTTCATCACAGTTTTGACAAGTTAATCCCCAGTGAAACTGGAGCCCAGGTGGCATCGCCAACTGATGCTCAATGTCTCTCCTCAAGTCAGCCTTCTCGTGCTGACTGTCCCATGAGTATTCTTAAATCCACATTAGGGTATTCCCTTCTTACCTAGCAACGCGTCTCTCATGCTCTAAACACAACACAAATAGCCCAGCAGTGATAGAACCATAGGATATCCCTATGAACTGCTATAAAAGTGAACAGATAAGAAAGTCCAGCCATAAAAATAAAGAATAATGTCAAAGGGCAAACTGTACTCTCTGTGACATTCAACACACATGTGAGATTCAGAACTTAGGTGCACTTACTGTCTGCGAAGTTTTTCCGCCGAGTGCCGTCCACCTTGCCTGCTTTGTCAATACAGAGGAAGAACTTGTTGGCAGAGTAAAGTCGCCGTAGTCGGACGTCGCCCTCTAGGTGATTGTAACTGCGAGTGTGCCTTTCCAACGTCCATGAACAGTTGATGCCACTCGCCAGCACCTGAAGGGGTTCATGTCCAACCCCAGGAGGACAGGCCCCTGTGGCGGTGCCAGCGGTGACCAGGAGCAGGGTGAAGCATGCCAGGCAAAGGGAGGCTGCACTGGATAGGGGGAGAGGACGTCCGGCAGAGGCTTCAGTAGTGGTGGTGCCAAGGCCAGGTTTAGGACAGAGATGAGCTACGGACGGCGTCCATCTGCACATGGTGGGTCAGACTCCCAAGGTGCACCTTGTGCAAGCTGTAGGCATGCTGATGATGGGGAGATGTCCCAGTGGAGAGATGACAAGAGGGTGGGAGTCCTGAAGAGAGAAGGGAGGGAAATGGCACTCACTGATCCTCTGGATGTCACAGACGACCAATCTCTACTGACAGCAGGCCTTTCCTACAGCAACAAGCTTGGGAAAGTCTCTCCAGTTCTCATCATCAGTCTTATCTTGTCTCCAGTCTTCGATTCTGTTGGTCCAATCCTTTTAGTGTTGTTATTATTGAATCCACCTTTAAAAGTTCGTCTTTAGTGTCGCTCCTTGTTTCTCCGTTTCTTCTCCTCCTTGGACTGAGGTCTTCTTTTCCCGTACCACATATAAAGTCCTGGGCTGTATGAGGATGCGCATGTGTGTGTGTGCGTGTGTATGTGTGTGTGTGTGTGTGTGTGTGTATGTGCAAGAGTGAGTGTTTGTTTGTCTTTGTGTGTATAAATATGTGTATTTTGTTTGAGTGTGTGTTAAGTATGTTTGTATGTGTGTGCGAGTGTGTGTGTGCGTGTTGTGTGTGTGTGTGTGTTGTGTGTGTGTGTGTGTGTGTGTGCACCTTGCGATGCCTGTCTGAGCTGCTGACCCGTGGCTGAGAGGGAGTTGAATGAGGGTTGGTAACGGACTGTGTGCGTGTATGTGTGTGTATGTGTGAGTGTGTGTGATACTGAAGAGAAAGAGAGAGGGAGTGAGCGAGTATGGGAGGGAGAGAGCCGGTGTGTGTTTGCGACAGAGAGAGAGAGAGAGAGACAGACAGACAGAGAGAGAGAGAAGAAAGGCAGTGAGAGTGTGTCTGTGTGTGTGTTTGTCAGAGTGAGCGGCAGTCAGCGAGTGTGTGTCAGTGAGCACGGGGCAGTGAAGCAGTGAACGGCCTCACGCTCTGCTGTGTGCAGTCAGTCAGTCAGTCAGTCCTGTCTTCTGTGGAGGCACCGGTTGAGTTGTCCTGCGTTTTATCCTGGGCAGGGCCAGCATCTAGGGGGTTTGAAATAGAGAGGGTGGGGTGGAGTGGGAGGGAGGGGGGGGGGGGGGCGGGGTGTGGCCACCGCACTCATTCATAAACCATTTCAAACAAATGAGAAAGCCTGCATCAAGCACCGTCCCCTTTCTAGTCTCTCTCAGAAAAGTCGATTCTGTGAGAAACAATTTTTTTGCTTTTCACCTGATGAATTTATTATCCTGTTTCTTTTTCTTTCTACACCTGGAAAGACTTACACGCCCTTTGCTATCCCATGACCTTTGCTGTCTTTCCCTTGATGTGAACGGTGAAGCATTTTGGAACACGGTCAAATCAGCTCCATTACGATCCCGTGAACCAGCTAGGAGAGCGTTTTTTTGACACCTTCACTCTCTTTTCTTCTCTCTGGCCACATGGGTCAAATTAAGGGACCCTTTCCATTTTTTTTTCTTCACGCTGCTGGTTTGAATCACCAGCAGTCGGAAACACAGAGCAGGTTGCAGGAGTGTCGGCAGAGTTAGTCCAGATGAAGCCTGAGAGACTTTCTGATCACCTGTGTTAATATTTCAATGAAACACCCTCTCTGATCTTTGCCGTTTCATTTGGGAGAGCAGGACGGAAATGAAGAACACCTCTTTTGTGACTTCCCACACTCTTGTCTGTTTTTTACTAGCTGTGTAATGACCCTGATTAGGGCAAGGCATCAAAGCTCAGCCCATTCCAGTTAACAGTGATGACTCTTTATTCTGAGCATTTGTGATTATGCAGTATTACTGTATTAATAACAAGAATGTGAAGAAGAGGAAGAACAGTATACATTTTATCCTATCTGACTTAAAATAAAAGGAAAATGACATTTTGCTTTTGTGCTGCAAATTAAAAGAGTAGATTGATACTTTCACATTTGTCTGTTAAATCCACTAGATTTACCCCGTTTAAAAAAAAACTAAAAAAACAAACAGACATGTTGGTTTTGTACAGAATAAACAAACAGTAAGTGTAAGCTATAGGCTACAGAAAGTAGTGAGCTTTATAGTATGTGTCCACTAGGGGTGTGCTTGCGATTCAAACTCTAGCGATTCAAACTCAATTCAGAGAATTCCAAAAATCGATTTGTATAAAAAAAATGTAAAAAAAAATATTTTAAAAATGTTTTTATTGTACGTCTACTGCAGTCACATGATAGATGGATTTTATTGATCCCCAAGGGGAAATTCAAGATCTCAGTAGCTTACAGACATCACGCACAACATACGCATACACCATAACAGAATGTTTAAATACCAAATAACAAACATATCCACATGAATAATATGGATAATATATACATATATAAACATACATACATACATACATGGGAAAAGTAACTACATTTACATACTGTGAATCTTTTTTTTTTTTTTATCGAGAATCGTTTTTGAATTGAAAATCGATATGGAATCAAATCGTGACATTTTCTGAATTATGCTCTCCTAGTGTCCACTGCCAAGCATCATTTCCACGCTTCCTACTCATGGTCGATGTGAACAGTGGCGCAATGCATTCTGGTAGAATTGCGGTGACTTTTGAGAAGAAATTTGAATCCAGGCTACTTTATGCAAATGAGGAGTGGGCAGCTCGCCCTTTCAAAAACTCACAAACATCTTTTAAACTGAACTTTGTTGATCTAAAACGAAGACAGATTCAGCAACTGCAAAGCTTATTATACTTTTGTTGTAACTATTTCTTGAAAAAAGAGAAATTCTTCCAATCAAGCGCAGCCATTGCGGTTGTAGGTGGGTGTAGCCTGCTTTCTTTGCCTGTCAGTGAAGGGAAACGGATAACTCTTAGTCACAAGCCCACAAGCGTGCAATGCTGTGAAGCAGGCGATTGCTGCCATGAAAAAACACCACATTTGAAACCAACTACTAGAAGTGATGGTGGACGGTTTTTGTTTCCTTTGGAAAGAGCTGTTCCCCCTTGTTTTTGTGCTAAGCTAAGTAAAACCGCCTGCTGGCTCCAGCTACATATTTGCTGTACAGGCATACTGTACTTCAATACGAATACCATATATACGGACAGCTGGGGACTTGCTCACGGACAGTGGACGAGCATGCACTTGTAAACATAGGCCAACTACAATGGAGGGTCTGCGTACACAGACACATTCTGTAGGCTACCTCAAAACAAGATGGAGACTTTAAGACCGACAGAATAAGAGCTCCTTTTCTTTCTACTTTCTCCTTTCTTTCTTTCGTCCTTTCATGTAGCAAAACAACAACAAAATGGTAGAGAAAATGCTGTGGGCTACTGCTTAAAGAGAATGCACACAGTGCACTAGAGAAGCAACCGGTTTACTTCTTTAGATGTATAGTCAGACAGTGCAGGTGGATATTTATCACAGACAGTATACGAAATGGACAACATGACGCCATTATTTTCAACAGAGACCAGTGAAGGATATTAGAAGCACTTTTCTGGTGATGGCGGAGCGTTACTGCGCAGCCTCCAACTGAGCTTGACGACGTAGATGCGACGGGAGCAACCTGTCTGAAAGTTGTAAGTCTTCTGGCAGCTGTGCCAAGAGAAATCTCAATCATTCCGAATCTTGCAGAGACGGAGAGCGTAGGTTTATGTTAGGAGAGAACATAGACACAGGCTAATTATTGCTAACTACAATGCTAAATAACATTGGTAATTAAACATAAATGCTAATGTAAGTTGACTGTTCGATAAAGTTGCGTGGTATGACATAATGGTTAGCCTATTTTTACAAAAACGCCTGCAACGGAGCCATGACGGGAGCTACAAGGTAATGGAGCCTTTGTGCATTGTTGTTTTTCTTTAGAAATAAACAATAGACATATAAAGTCTTTAAACGCTTCAGATGTAAAGTTATTCGCTGTCAAAGTGACGTCAAAATGAATGGCAGTCAATGGAATGCTAACGGCGGATGATTGCTAGGTAGCATAAAAATGGCGACATAGGAGCTACGCTTCGTTGACGCTGACTTACCCCCTTGATCTTTATGGACATGGCAGGATCATGATGGCCACGCACATGCAGCAACCATGAATTGGCCTTAATACTCTGCAAGCAAGCAAATAAAAGCAAATGTCGAAAATGTCGAAAATGTCGAACTATTTCTTAAGGTGTCATATTCTTATTTTCAAAGTCAAATAAATTCTAGCAATCACTTTCTGCTACTTGTGGAAGCTCGTGGAAAGATAAAAAAAAAATGAAAGAGTGAAACAGAGAGATAAGATGTAGATGTTCTTACATGGGGCTGTCCAGTTACTGGTGGCACACACCTCTTTTTTTTGTTGTTGAAAGAGTCCCTGTTTCAATTATGAGTACCACCCTGAGGCCGTGCTTGTCCGGTGCTGGAAGTGTGTTTGAAGAGTATGTGCTCTGAGAGGGTGACAGTCACTTCACACTCTTTAGCTTGTTAACTTCCCCCAGAGACTTGCTGTCCCCCTAACCCCTATTTAAACCTTACCATCATAAAAGAAACATTTGTGAGAAAGAGACCAGTCACCTCTTTCTCAGCCCCCCCCCAACTCCCCTAAGCCATTCCTGTCTACCTGCCAGTATGTTCTGGTCCTTGGTGCCCGCCAGGCTCCTCATCAAAGCTACTTTCAGCATAGATCTATGTGGGCCCTTCGTAAAAATAACAGTCTTTCACCCTCAATTAAACCACGCTGCCATGTCTGTTAACTTCCTCTGGTTTTATCTGCTTTCCGGTTCTTAACTCGTCTTTTCTCTTCTCCTGTCTCTGTCCTTGGAAGTCAAATCTGCTCTGCGTATAGGACAGTTTTTAGTCACCACTATGCATGAGCTTTTTAACATGACTGAAACTGGAGGGAGTCAAATTAAGTAGAGCAAGAGTGAGGGACAAAGATGATTATGAATGTGTTTTTTGTTAGTGTTGTACGAACTTGTTTTTCCATCTTCAACAACTACAAAAACCTGTAGACAGTTTTCAGGACATCTGAGTGTTTGCAGGCTTGGCTCAGTATTTCATTTATTGTTCTCTCTCTATCAGCACTGTAATCGGATATAATATTTGTTAACAAAGTCATTTAGGGAATTTAGTAGCAGCTGTCTGTTTGTTTTTATGGACACAAGTGCAAAACCCTGATTTAGCTGAATCATCATGGCCCTTTTGGAACTCTTTGCAAACTGATCAATTAGACATGATTTTAATCAATAATCAACCTCCTGCTCTCTTCACTTCAATTTGTTGATTGAGATGATTGTTTTTCGGATCAAATTTTTTTATTCAAGAAGTTAGACAAGAATTTGTGTTACTCTTTTTTGAACACATTATAATCGACTAGAGAGACTAGTCAGACAAATACAATTCTCATTTTACTTTATAGGTTTGTTTTCCTCTAAAAGGTACAGGAATAGTTTTAATATTCAAAATCAATCAACACTTAAAAGCGAAGAAACATTACTTTGAACCATTTTGTGCATGCTGATATTCAAATACTACAATAATATAACTTGCATATAATTTATAAGATAATGTAATGTAGTTATTATGTAATAAAGATGAGGTTGTGGTAGACCTTCGTCACAGTTTAATACCGAGCCTTGCGTTGTGTTAAAATACACGGACACACACACACACACGCGCACACACACACACACACACACACACACACATTCACACACTCACACACACACATAATGAAGCACATGCAAACAAACAAAACAACGAGAGAGTAAGATGGAGCGAAAAGAGTTTGAGAAGCCTCAGGAAGACCTAATTGTCCTTCCTTTGTTGAAATTCCCCGTAATTAAAATCATACAATCATTCAATGCACTGTATAACTTCTCAAAAACCAGAATGCCCCCTGAGGTCAACAACAAAGCTCGGGCCTCGTGTGAGTGTCAGATGTGGCAGCAGATTGCTTTGTGGTGTCTTGGAAGCAAATGTTTGGGCTCTGAGCTCAGTGCCAGAGCAGACACAAGTATAATGCATTTCTTTGTTAAATGTCATAACGTGCAATCTGCTATTTTACAGTGTGCATCTTTGATGTTGAGAACTAACGTCATTTACATGATTTCAACTTTGTCCGGGTGTAATCCACTGTATCTGTTCCGACTAGTTTAGAAACAGGTCTTGTACCTTTCAGAAAAAAACAATACCTCTGAGTGACTATACTTAGGCATTTACCTCAATGTGTTATCATTGAGGTAAATGCTAACACATCAGAGTTTTTAGCCTGTTAGGATGCTATTATTAGCTAATTAGCCCCAGGAAAACTACAACTGTGGCTAATTAAAATGTAATTAGTTTGCAGCTATTGGGTCATTAACCAACGTATTGGACAATTGATGGTCCTAGAAGAACAGTTAAGGGATCAGTTATCTCAATTTACCCTGAGGGAAATACAGTTTAAATGTCCGAACCAAATGTCAAGGCAAGTCAGCTAACAATTGTTGAGACATTTCAACCAAAAACCACAAATGCCAACCACATGGTGGCGTTAGAGGAAAAGTCAGCCGATCAACAAAGTCATAACGTTTCATCCTCTGAGAACCACTAGTGTCTGTACAACATTTCATCTTAATCCATCAAATAGTTGAAGAGATATTTCAGTCTGGACCAACGTGGTGGCGAGTTGAGTCGAGCCGTGCTGTGTGGGTGAGCCCTAAGCTGAGAACACCAGTCTGTGAGCCAGGCACCCAAGGAGGATGTTCTCAAGTCGAGGAACCTAATCTTTCCCAGCAGGAATCCAAGCGGCTCTGTAAGTGTATGAATAGAGATAATATCTCTATAATGAGGCCTGTTTTGCACCATCAAAGTCTTCAAAAGGGCCTGAAACCCGACCTCCCTCCTAGCACTGACAATCCCTCTGTAATAGCTCCCTATTATTAATTGTTTTGCCTGCCTGCTAAGTCCTTGTCCCTCTCTTTCTCCCTCTTGCTCTTGTAGTTGGGTTTTAGCTCACCCTTGACCTTGTGCTTTTAGGTGTACTGACATTGTGCCAGTTTGTAGCTCAGTGGTAGAAAAGTGTTTGTTTTTAAAATGAAACGGTTTCCAGACAACAATCCCCTTTCTGTGTACTCTAGATGTTAAGCTGCAAGGAGTTACAACACTCACATAAGGAAATTATCTCACACTTATTATTCACGGGCAGTAAATTCTCATAATTTCGGCTATTATGCAATTTACCTATGCAATTTTCTTTCAGCGCGTCCAACACTGCCTGTGTTGTCGTGTCAGAGCCAGCACAGGTGTGCTTGCGATCTTTGAGCTGTCGGCTGTGGTTATCTGACAAACATCCGGACGTGGTTAAAGGAACTGACCAGACCACAACAACTCAGCCCCACGAGAACGTGCCACTTTGCATATCCGGCTTTGGGACCATTGTCTATTGTCAGTGGCACTATGATAAGTGGGTCGTCTATCTGATGCTGCGAAGAGTTCTGAGAGATCCAGCCTCCCAGTTCTTCACAGGATCACAAGCGGAGATCCAACTGACTGATAGGGTTTGATGAAAAAAATGTGACTTGTCAGGGATGATGTAACATGTGTGCACTGCTAATTTGATGTATCCGAACATAACAGAGGACACAAACAGAACAGGATTGCGTTGGTGGGGGCCGTAAAAAAAAAAGTTGTTGCTGACTTAGCATTTCTTCACTCTCTTTGTCTGAATGTGGAGGTTGACCTAGCCGCCATCGAACTCTGAAGCATACATGATTCTTCCAAATTATTCTATTAAGATGCACTAGCATGACACATCTTAAGACATTTGGACCGACTCACAAATTGAATCCACCTTTAAAAGCAAGAGCTGTGTGAGTCACAGCAGTCCAATAAAGGCCAGCGCACAAGCCTGAAGGATCTTTCTGAAGTCTGTCTCTCTGTAATGGACAGTAATGGACATAAAGTGGGTGGTGTGATGAGTCATATTTCATAATTAATGTTTGTGTCAGTGCTCTGGATGTTTACCGTAGACTGTAAAAAAACATTATAGTGTGATTTGGAAAAAAAGAAATCAAAACGTGTAATAAAGTTCTCTTGTTCTGCTCTTAATATGACTTTTCATTTGTCATGTGTGAAGTCTCATATGGGGAGATCCTTAAGAAGCACTTTTTTATCCCCCAGGTCACTAATTCCATGTAAGTGGTGCACGCACGTACGCACCCACACACACACACACACGCACACACACGCACACACACATGTGCTCACACAAACTCACATAAACACATGCCAAAGGCATTTACCAACACAGGCATCTCACAGAGAAGTATCTCCATCAAAAACAGCCCTCTCTCCATCTGTTAAACAAATAGGGAGCCCCTACAAAGGTGTGCAAAAGAAGCCACATGATCAAAGTGTATGAGAATGGCAGCCTTGTCCTGGCCTGGCCATTATCAGGCCCCATGAATGCCTGTCTTCTCCTCTTTTGTCAGTCGAGGCATTGACAGTCACTCACCCGGCAATGACTGTCACACCAGCGCAAAGAGCCAGCCGCCGACAGGGGCCAACCACATCAAACGAGGCTGTCAAGGGGCCCTGCTCGTGAACCGTGGCAACAAACACCTCCTGATCCTCACCTACCGCTCAGCAGCAGACACCCACCACTGTGCTCTCAGCCACTGCCTCCACTGAGAAAAGATGTACTGCCTGGACCTCATTTCCCTCTTTGCCCCCCCCCCCCCCTCTCTCTCTCAAACTGTCAAGTAGTGCTTGTGTTAACCTCCAGCCTGCCAAAACACAAAGGGCCGCTAAAGTGTTTAAGAATGCTTTATGGATGCATGACAGGGGGAGGCTGACACTGCTGGGGGTCAGATAGTATACAGGATGTGAATGAGATACATTTAGTTTTACTTTCAATTTTGAGCTGAGTCACACTTGATTTAAACAGTGTGACGAACTTCAAAAGTCGACTGAAAGAACAATAACTTTAAATTGGCTGTAACAGGTACTTTGGTTAAGTCGTCGTGAGTGGGGGGTTGCATTTGTAAACTACCAGCTTTAGATTACATTCATGGAAACAAATGTAACCTCATATCCTGTCATTTGTGTTTATAGTCAATTAATGATATGTTTATATTAATTGGCACAATAACTGTACACAGTAAATGCTTTAAAAGTCCTGAGACAACATACACACAGCGTGGTTATGTGGTAGTTTCTGTGCTTACAAAGATGTTTGAAACATTGTGAATTTCACTTCACTGTATCATTCATGTCGAAGGTCTTATGCACATTTTTTCAAAACCTAGTAAAAGAAGTACATTTGAGTGCTGGACTCTTTCTTTTGACCAATTTTCAAATAAAGTTAAGCAGTACATTAGAGCATAATCATAACTTTTTGGTTCTAAACTAAACCGTTGACGTTAAAGTTGCATGACCAAAACATCTCAGAGTATCATATATTTAAATAGGGTGTAAAATAACAAATGGGAGTACAAATGTCAAATATTCAATGCAACGTTTTCCTTGTATCATTGTTGGACCCTTATTTTCACCTTGGTGTCCCGTTTGACCTCTTGGATGCTTTGATCAACTATGATGAGACTGCCACCTGTAGGCCAAATGTAATTAATGGCTGTTTCATTTTAGTCACTGAAAAGACAAATAGGAAAATGGGAAGATTTTATATAACTATTTACCAATAAACAGCCTTTGGAGAGGGAAAATATTTCAGGTAAATTTAACTTAATTTGGGTGATAACTAAAACTGGTTGTTGTCTAATTACTGCCCTTTAGATACATCTCATTGTGTCCTCCTGACTCCACAGCAAGTAACATTTGCAGGGAAGGCAGGAGAGACCAAACCCCAAAAGAACCTGGCTGCAGGCAAGATGGCAGATGCCAACCACGATGGTCATCCATGCACAGGAAGCCATTTACATCAATAACACAGCGTGGTAGTTTTATATGCTTTTAATACAACTTTTAATTCTAGAATTCGAACTCCCACTCCCCCAATATTTGTTAATAATAATAATAATAATAATAATAATAATAATAATAATAACATAAATTGAAGCCATTGATTTTTTTTCTGCCTTTCCCATCATAGGTTTATTTTGTTCCGTTATTTTAAACAATAATTTAAAATACATTTTTTTTAATAAAGTTGAATTTGTTTGAACATGTCTCTTGATTTTTTACCCACAAAAAGCAAACACACACCGACTCTGAAAATGACTCTAATGAGGGCTTCTTTGTCGTACCTCAGAACTTATGATGTTTTTACAAAACAATCTCAAACAGCATCAGCGGAGCTCATTACAAACCACTGAGAAGCAACCGCATCCATGTTGTTTTTCTTCCTAGTTTTTTGTTGTTGTTGCTGAACTTCCATCCTCTGTGCTGTTGTCCTCTCGAACCATGTAGCCCTCGTCCAATGTCTGTCCGCCCTGCTCAGCGTAGGGACGTCTGGTCCAGCAGCATATTGCACTCCTGACCCGTGGTCACATCATCGCAAAAGGGCCAGCACTGTGGCTGAGGCTCAAACTCTAGACGCACACACACACACACACACACACACACACACACACACACACACACACACACCACTCACACACACATTTTATACATTATGTTCTGTAAATACAGCAGTGCAACTAAACTCAAGATCTAATTGTGAGAATGTCAAACACTAACTGTAGTTGCCGTTTTCCTCAGAGGTACAACTGTATTTGAAAGAGTCTGTGGGGGGGGGGGGGGGGGGTATGTTCTTGTTTCTTGGCTCTTCAACGCCGTAGATATCCAACATGATGTGGTCTACCTCCTGCGCTCTTACCCTGGGACTTTAGCTACACATACAGTTGTTGCCCAGTTATAAACACAAGATCTACACTTAAATACACCACATGATGGACTCTAGTCTCGCAGTATTAGACCTATGTGCGCAGTGCTGTGTCAGCGCTGGAGTATGGTCATGATACACTGCTTATCTATTTTGGGATGAGGGGGAATTGATGGTCTAGCTTGTCCGTATTACTTAAATCAATCTGTGCTAAACCCTGGATGCAGCAACGGTGCCCTTGCAAAATAGTAAGCAGAGATAGCGAAGGGAAGGGACGGTCGGGCTTTATCCCAGGACAAGTGGAATCAAACTTAAAAATCTTTTAAAGATACATTAATAATAAAACTCATTGACAAGGTAAATTTGCTGCAGGCCTATCATCGATGATCAAAGCAAATTAAAGGTTTGGTTTAACTAATCTGAAATTTATTTTGCAACTGGATAGGGGGGACATTTTATTGTGGGGCTCAGAGCATATGTTTCCCATTGCAGTCTAAACTTAACAAATGGAAGGTTTGTATAACTTGAGCCTTTTTTTTCTAACTAGCTTGTTTAATGTTAGCGTGTTAACAGTGAGTTAATGTGTCATGACCATACAAAATCATCCACCGTGTAACTTCCACAATTGGTAATGACTAATTACTCAGTTTTGTTGTTCATCATGAAGGTTCCATGGCATGAAAATGTCACTTTATGAGGTTTTTAACATTAATATGAGTTCCCCCAGCCTGCCTATGGTCCCGCACTAGCTAGAAATGTAAATGTGTAAACCGAGCCCTGGGTATCCTGCTCTGCCTTTGAGAAAATGAAAGCTCAGATGGGCCAATCTGGAATCTTGCTACTTATGAGGTCATAAGGGGCAAGGTTACCTCCCATTTCACTGTTCTGCTCACCCAAATAATTTGGCCCACCCATGACAGAGAGACACCATGGCTTTCAAAAGAGCAAAGTGGCAGTTGGTCAAGGGCACAACCTCCAGCCTCCACCTGCCCCCCCCCCTCTCCTCCTCAAAAGCTACAGACTCAGAAATAGCACATCCTAAGGAAAGCTCATTCTGGGACAGGCTCTAGTGGCTGTAATTCTGCACCAAGGCTGGATTTTGAGAAAGACACTTCAGATATGGTATTAGGGGACCACTAAGGTCCATATAAAAGCATCCAAAGAGCACTGTGTCATGGAACCTTTAATGAATCCATGACCTACAATAACATAACATGGCTCAAAGTATGTGGTGCTTTTCCAACTCATATTTGATAGTTGAACACGTAAAACCATGCATGGGCTTTACCAAAAGTAGGCTACACTAAGAACACTTGGTGGACAGGAAGGTTAATTACTTTTAGCAATGTAGTTAAATGATACCATCAACAAATAACTTTGACGTTGTCCACCATATAACATTTTTGGTACTGTACATCATAACTCCTGCTACAGTAAAATATGTAACAAGCCTTCAATTCCTGCTCGATTTATCTGCGATCTTCTACCCTTGCCTTAAACGACAGCGATCGCTTCTCTCGCCACTAGCTTGGTCTCATTTAAAATGGCTGCCTAGTGCTCAGAAGAAACGAGGTTATTACATGTCAACATGTCACTTCTCAGAGTGTGTGCCTTTGCTAAATGTCTGAATCGTCGCAGTTTGTTTGGAAAGTGTGCTGAAAGTGTTCGCGTGTCTCCTGCGGACCGCTGTCAGCTGTGTGCGTCCATAAGGAGTGGCGCAGTTAGACGTATATCAGGTGAGCCGAAAGCAGTCTGTCTCAGCTTGATGTCACAGCTAGTGTACAGTTATACTTACAGTATGATGGACAAGTTGGTCCTATTTCGTCGAGGACTCTTGTGTCTAACGGCACTTTCCTTACACGTTAGTCTAGTCTAGGGTTCCCCGCATAGTTTTTGTAATGTAAGCACATAACACATGTAGCTAACAGTCTGGCAAAGTGACTTGTGTTGAACCTGAGGGTGCTTTGTTTGTGGCCACGAGCGCAGTTAACAATTTTAGCAAGGAACCAGTAGCCTAGCTACATTTCTTCTTTCTTCTTCTACTTGTGTACTTTGTGCATTTGTTCATTGAATTAACTTCCGATAGTATAACTGTCACTGGGACTCTAGGAAAACATGCTGGACCGAGGTCTGCCAAAAGGTTGACGGTTCGATCCCCAGCTCCTTCTGGTCCTTGAGCCGGGACTCTGAACTCCTAAATGCGCCTCGTCTGTATGTGGAGGAAAGATGTAACAAAATGAAATGCAATGCTAGAATTTAGAAGTGGTAGAAGTGCGGTACTTGTTTATTAACCGCAAGCAATAATTGAGCAAAATGCCCTGTCACAACTGTTGTTTAATGTTGAGTTCTGTCTCATTGGTTAGGAAGGGGAGTGTTGGAATACAATGTGGTATATCATGTGTGCTCATAAACATTATATTCACGTAGTGCATTATATTAATCATGTGTGTTCAATTCATTATATTTTGAGCTAAAGAGTAAAGCATTACACATAGTCTGCTTGGTTTCAGTGTGATTATCGGGTTCACTTCTAAATAAGAAGCATGTAGTTCATAAAGTTTACTGTGACCTTACGATAAGTTGTTTTGGTACAATGTGTCCAACCATAGCTTTGCCGAGTGAGTTAATTCTGAAAAGCAGACCAAGGGTGGTTAGGGACACGTCCTGTGTTTGGGTGAAGATCCTGTCCAGTAGCAGCCTGAGACCTGTTGAGGGCACATAAGATCAATCAGAAAGGGAAAAGAGTTAGAAAAACTTGGGGAGAGCTATGGATACATATTCTCTGTAACCTTGTCTCTGGAATATATATATTCTATTGTAATAAACATTATTTACTTCAACCTACGGACTTGAACCCTTCTTCCTGAAAGAATCTAGAAGGGCAGGATTTAAGCCCAACAGGAGACATATTTACCTATATTAATTCTTATCTTGACTGTTTTGTTTTTCAGAGACACCGTTGCTGTTTCAAAGAAGAAATGTTTCATTTGTCATCCCAAAGAGAGAAGATGCAAAGAAACGTGTGCTGGAACAGTCTCAGTTGTTAGACGGTATGTTGCTTTACACGGCAGTGTGTCATGTTGCCACATCTCTAACCTCCACTACTACTGAGTAACTTGTTATACTTAAATGGGATTTTTATACCAAATACTGGTATATCAGAGTTCTCTGGCTGTTTTTTCCCCCTCTGTATGCTGCCAGTCCAAACTGCAAAACTGTCCTGTTAAATCCAGGACTTGCCTGGCCTAATAAGTGATTGGAGCCTGTCTATTACTCTGAAACAAGCTGGTCAGTCATTTTGTTAACTCACTTTTCTCTCTCTCTGTCAGTGCTTGAGGCCAGGATCCAGCAACTCCAATCTGACATCTTTTTAGATGTCCAGCATGCAGAGGTGCAGTTTGTTAAAACCCCCTCTTCTGGAAGAGGGGTTTTACCTGGAAAGAGTCCCAAAAGCGCACCTAATGAGAGAAGTAGCATTTCCAAATCAGGACAGACTGTTGCTAAAGGAGCTTCGGAATCTCAGCCCAGCCGCTGGATGGAAAAATTAACTCAGGAGAAGAACAACAAACTAACAAAACAGCAGCACCTCCATCAGAAAATGCAGAAGAATGTGAAGGAGAAACCTACAGCTAAATCTAAAGGTAGCAAAAGCAGCTCAGTTCTCCCTGGTACATCACATAAAACTATATCTACCACAAAAAAAACGACAAAGAACCAAAAAGGTTGCATGAAATTGTCCGATGAGATTCGTGCTGCAGTTTCTTCACCAGTAGCCTCACCAGTTGCTTCCACTGCTGCTGCAGTAGCAGGAACAGCAGCTCTGGCACATAAAGTATCTAAAGGGAAACAGAAGGGCTCTAAAAATCAGGTTCCCGGTAAGGAGGGCCAGAAGCAGACTGTTGCAGATGCCCAGGCCAGGGCCAAAGAGCTGGCTGAGGTGGAGGAGCTGGAGAGGAGGCTCAGTCAACAAGTAAGCCAGTGGACATCTTCAAGTAACCCGGGGCGCCTACAGGAGTACAGTGAGGAAGCTCCATGCGGGGACATCCAGCTGAGCATCCGCTCTTACCTGGAGGCGTGTGTGTTCGCTGGGGACGTGGAGAGGGCGCACCGTTTCCTGCTCAGCCAGCACAGAGTTATGAGCCGACGTAAACATCTGAACACTGGTGTCTACAACATAATAATGAGGGTGTGGGCCAAAAAGGTGAGTTCAATAACTGAATACGCTGTGTTTTTTAACCCTGAAACAATGCAGGGTTGGCTGTGTAATTGTGCGTATCATGATTTGATTTGATTAAAACTAGCACTTGTTTAGGTACAGCTCTTTTCTGCAAGGTTTTTTGTTTCAATAAAAACATATAGATATATGAGGCTGAAGAACTGATGGCAAACTTCCTCAGAATGGTGATTTGTTACTCATAATTTTATCACATGATGTGCAAGTGTTTTCATTGTAAATACTTTATTCCCCGGTAGTTGACAGTCTTTCTTGTTGCACTTGATAAGGGGACCACATAACTAAAATAAAAAAGTTATCTTTAGTCAGTAATTTAATTGTCTCATTTTTCCATGGTGTCAATAAACGTGTTTTTTTGGAGTAAGCATTGGCATAAAGTGTACATGGAAGCAAATTTCAAAGGTCCTCCCATGTGTCTCTCTGTCTGTTTGTAGGGCACGTTAAATCAGATTGGCCGCATGTTTATTCTGTTAGAAGAGGCTGGTCTGAAGCCAAACCTTGGATCCTACTGTACTGCCCTGGAGTGTATGGGCCGCAATCCCAACTGCTCCCCAAAGGTCATCGCAAGGTATGTCGATATTTTTCAAGAGGGGTATTAAGCGGGGTTTATGCTTCTGCGTCGGCTCTACGCAGAGCTTTCGCGGTAGCCTAAGTAAGCGGGCTGAGATTGTCTGCGTCGCTCCATCATATTTCTTTAAGAGAATAGCAGGTGCGATGTGTGTATGCTCGGCAGTGTGGTAGAGGGAGTGATAGAGTGACGAGGATAGCTTCGGAGCGAGGACAGACTCTGGAGGCATACTGGGGGAAACAAAGTGTTTTCTGATCACCGTCAGAAATCCGTAGTCGGAAACCCTCTCCGTGTAGTTAAGTTTTTTTGTGAGAGTTGCATGTCAGGCTACGGCGTAGGGTCCGGCATCGGGTCCGTATCTCCACGTGCCTACGTACTTACCAACGATGTCGATTTAACGCAGGACCATAAATTGGCCTTTACTGTGAAGCCAGGAGACTGATTTTGAGTTTTACACAAGAGCAGTGGTAGTACACAGACTTACCAACAGGGGTCAGCCTGTGCTTGTGGTTCACACATCTGCACATCCTTGTAGCATACTGGTATGCTGTTTGTTTATGATTAATGTGATATGTAATGATAATTACTGACAATCATCACCATGATTGTCAGTAATTATGACTCTTTTTTACCTAAAAAATAATGGTGTCAGAGAAGTAGTAAAGTGTAGGAAATAACCCAAAAGCTGTTAATTTTGCCTTATTTTTTTCATTGTTGGGTTATTGTTGATTTAGCTTAGGGTTGCAGGATACCAGTTTAGTCATATTTTATAATAGTCATTTAAATCTGTTTGCTTTTGTTGCTGTAGCAATATGATCTCAACTAGGATGTTCAAAGCTTCCCGTTGCCTCTATGGTCTAGTTGTAAAAACCAAGTTGTGTATCAATAAAAAATTAAGGAATGCTTAATTTTGAGTGCGTGTCAGGGTTTGGGGTCTCCCCTGTATTACGCTGACTGAATCAAGTGCAAAGTGAACACTTTTCACCCTATTTGCTGTTCCTTTCCCTTAGACTAATATTGTTTCCATGGCAACCCAGCATCACGCCATTTCTTTTTTTTCTTTTTTTTTAATCATTTGTTGATTGTAGAGGTTTCTTTAATAATAATTGCAGCTTTTCACAAGTCAAATTAAAATCGTTATTGAAACCTGCTGACTCTGTTCATAAGATTGGCTTAGAGTAATTAAATTATTACAATACAACAGAACTCTACTGTCATTGCACTGTGGTGTATGTAATTGCTCAGACAACCTAGCAAGTTATTGTGTTTTTCATCAAGGACAACATTGACAGCTAGTAGTCCAGTCGAGGCCCAGCGGTAACTCGGTGATCCTGACAAATGAGGCTGTTACATCACTGACTGCGTGTCAGCCCTTCACTTAGATTTATTACATGACATGTAGCACACATACACCTACTGGGCACAGCTCACAGCTTCAGCAGAACACTACGTGTCACAATGTGTGAGCGCGCACCTGTTTGATGGCAGCCAATACAATCATATGGCTTGCTGCCCGGGCAGAGGCAAGGCTCGTATAGATTTTTCTTTTTTTCTAGGGGCCTAACCTTAGTCTGGAGTTATTGTAGCACAAAAACTACATGGCAAAGCACAATTTGTTTAATTTAGCCTAATGCATGTTGATACATTGACCCTGTTAAATAATGCTTTTTCATGCCCTCTTTCATGCCCGCTTACATTACCTAAGCCATGTCTCAATTTAAAAGTCTTCTCCAACACAACATATTGGTAACTTTGAAGACAACTTAGTTTTTTTATATATAGAAATATATAAAAGAGTTTCTTGAATTTTACATTTCGTCTGCGTGAATGTTCCATACAGTTTGGTCTTTCTGACATAAGACCCCCTCATTTGGAAAGGGAGTGCAGGTTCAGCCCACAGCCTTCAGTCTTCTCAAGGTGTTACCATCCAAAGCTACTGCATGTCCTTTAAAGAAGGCACCTTGTGAACTGGAGCACAGGTACTGTAGTTTCTGATCCCATCATGCAAAATAGCCCCCCCCCCTCCCCCACAACATTTGCATCGAAATGATGAAATATCATCACTCCGGCATGTCACTGCTAGCTTGATTAGTTGTTTTGAGAGCTTTATTCTCAGTCATGTTGAGTGCTGTTGCACAAACCACACACACAGAGCGACACACATACTTTCCCCCTGGACCCGGGGGATATCACCTTATGCAGTATGGTCCAATAGCAGGACATGTGGCAGGGCATTAGGGTTGTGGGTAGGTATCTGGTTGGTCCATCGATCACTGTAAGCTGATGCTTGTATGACATTGTTGTTCAGCAGTGGTGCGCACCTGCTCAGTCTCTGGCGAAACAGCCTCTCTTTTCTCTTACAGCCCTCACCATCATCCTTTTCTCTGTCACCCAATGTGTTTGTAGTCTGCTTGTTATTCCGCCTTTTATTATGGCCACACTGCTGTACTCTCCTAATATCAATTTTGCCTCCGAAGTCTCCCTTGCAGAATCCTTGCCCTCAATGTACCAATCTGCCCCCCCCCCCCCCCACACACACACACATTTTATATACTTCCTTTGATTCCACATTACAAGTCAAATTTCTTTAGGAATTTCCTGAATGATCCAACAGATTAAAATAGATTAGCACATTATGAAATATACAATTTTAAGGGTGCAGGAAACATTGCCTTTTCCAAATAAACATGCTTCCTGTAGTTGCTGAGACAGTACTTTGCCAACTGTTTGGACTTTGTTTTAGATAGCCCCCCCCAAATGCAAAGTCCACATATCACCAGCCTATGTACATGTACATGACCTAGACTACCAAACAGCAGCACAATGAGCTTGCCTTTTTACCCAAGTTTCTCAATGGTAGATAGCGATAACTGATATTTACAGTCTTAGAACAGTAAGAGTCCTCCAAAGTCAAATGCACATGACACCTCACTCACTCACTCACTCACTCACTCACTCACTCACTCACTCACTCACTCACTCACTCACCCTTTAAGTTTTCCCTTTTTGTAAGTGCTGTGTCCTCCAGAGTTCTTTGCTCCCTAGGGTGCAGCTGAGCAGTCACCAGGCTGACTATGCTCTATCTTTCAACCTCTCTGCTCTCTTTGTTCCTCTGGACCACAGTGCCAGAACCCAGACTAATCCTCTCTTTGTTCGAGCCTCTCAAATTTACTCAGACCAAAATTGCACATTGCATCACAAGAGACTCTGAGGCATGAGTACAAAATCCCCCCCCCCCAAAAAAATTTGACCTCTTTGCCTTGCTTTAGAAATATAACACTTAATAACTTCAAACACCAGACGGATGACAGAACATTGTAATACAATTCTTTTTTTCATTGTATGCATTCAATGAGCAGAAACCTGCTCATTACTGATTAGATTAAGTCGGTGGAAGTTGCTGGTTTCTTCCAGATGGTAATTGGCGTGCTATTATTTATAATTGTCTTGAGGAAAAAGTTGTGCAGGGTGAAGCAGAGCTCTCTCATCCTCTGTGGTTGATGACAAATGTTTTTGTTTTTTGTCCGCAGTTCTGTCTTGCTCTCGCTCAGGCCTGTAGTTCTGTTGTTAACCTCTAGGGAGCAGTAAAACCAAACATCTTCAGGCTCCTCAATTCTTGTTGGCCCGGGGCTCTCTACATCTAAGTGTGCATGGCACTGTCAGGGTTTTAGCCCTGTAGTCATACAACGGCTGTAATTAAAAAAAATTGTGTACACTGTAGGTCATACAAATAGCATAAATTACTTGGATGACATACAGTCAATGTAAGGACATATTGCATTGGCCCAATTCATCAATTTAGAGCTTAATAACATTGTATACCAATATCTTTAAATCATTTCTACACTCAAAATATGTATAATTTCAGCCCTGAATCTCACTAATCGCAGAAGAATAACGAGCCACCAGGCTGGCCATATTAATTCCCAGACCTTCTTAGGTAACAAATCAAATTAAGTTATGCAATAATTACGTTATTACAGCTCTCATTTGTATTCCACGGACTGGTTGCACATTGGTATTATCTGCATTCTGCAGTCCAGTCATGAAGACTGTACTCTCTCTAGGAGATCTCTTGGAGATTCTATTTAAATAAACATTTCACTGATTTTGTCCGTGTCCATCTCGATCAAACTCATACTTGAGTCTGACAGAAAGGCCTGCCAATGCAAATACTTGAATTGATATTCTGCAACTAGGCGTGACATGTATACAATGATCCCATAGACAAAGGATTTTTTATGAAAGCTGAATTAATCGGTAGCCCAGCAAGTTATGCAATTATCTTACTCCCATTCCCACATCAACAGCCAGGTCAGAAGGTTGTGACCTCTGAACTAGTGATCAGACTCCAAAGTCTGTTCCATCATAACAACCATAATCTCTGACGTGAATGAAAATCTACTTATCGTATCATCTGATGGGGAAATCTTTTCAAGTAAATCACAAGTCAATATGTAAAGCTTTGTTGTGTAGAACCCATAATATTATATTTTGACAGTATAATCCGTAGTAAGTTTGTCTGTATATTCTATATATTGATGTTGATTATATAGTGTCTTCATCAACTGTAGTTGGGAAGGGAGGTGAAGTAGATTTGAATCCTGCAGCTATACTGTAGTGTACTTCTGTATTTTCTTATCTGCTTGGCAGGATATAATTGCCACAAAAGTACCATTTCTGCTTTGTCTTGGTACAATAAGTGTTATAATATTCTGTGGTTGACAGCTTAAACAGATAATGTCTGATCTGTTTATTGCTACTAAAGCACTTACACTGATTGTCATCATATAACTCATACGAGTCACTGGGAAATGAGTGGACGACATGTTTCCAGCCAAAATAAACTCAGATTTTAATGCCAGAAATCTCAGAACCGTGCAAAATAACTGTTCAGCCACTTGTCCCAAGGTCCACACAGATGAAACATGGCTAAAACCTGCTTAAGGGCCAATGCAAACCTGGAACACCAACTGTTATGTCCCTGTATATCCAGGTGCCTAAGCCAGATGGAGGAGGATGGCCTGTCTGTGGACGACCTGTTCAGCCAGTGTGTGTTCCGGCAAGATGAGAGGGACATGGTGCTAAAGGCCGTGCACATTGTCCAGCCCGACTACCAGCCCAGCCTCAACGCAAACACAAACCAGTGCTCCTCATCGCTGGTTAAGGACTTCTACACACAGGTATTGCAGGCTAGCTTTGACCTGTACCACATGTTTGCAGTTATTGTGATACAGTGCACTGATATATTATTAGTTGACCTGAAGGCACTGACAGCCTTTTTTTCTCAATCACCTGCTGACTGTGAGTGATGGATGAACAGTTAAGGTTATTTTTTATGTAATATTTCAGCATTTGTGTTTTTTTTCCTTGATTTTCCAACTGGCTAGTAGTGGGTGGGGGTCTGTTAGAAAAAAAGGTATGTATGTATTTCTGTGCACAAATCACAGTTTAGCAATAATGTTTTTGCACTCAATCAAATCTGGTCAAACCACGTAACACCCACATTGCCTGTATGTGGCAGATTAGTTGTTGACTCTTAAACTTTTAATAAATAAAATCTAAGAATAATGTGATAATTGTTGCTCATTTAGTCACGGATAATTTATGTTAAATAATTCTTGGGTGTAAATTGGAATACAAATGTGGGATGTATGATTAGCAGAGATATATCAGTGGACCTGGAAGTAAGCCTCATTTTTTCCAAAGTTAACTTTAAGTTGAGCATTCAGAGATGCATGGGCTTTAGTATGCATCATTGTATAGACAACACACTTACCAGGTGCTTGGTTGAATCCCCAATGTCATCATAACCAATGTAATGTACAGATAAGTGTTGGCTGCTGGTCTTCATGCTACGGTTGATGTAATATTGACTATTACATGCTAATCTTGGGATGACAGGTGTTTGCCGTAATTAACAATTTTTCTCTCCTAGTTTGTTACTTTAAAAAGATGAGATATCAAATTAGCATGTATGTAATGACATGCATTTCATCAATAATGGCTTTTCAATGTAAAAGCAGTAAAGAAATGAGTTTAAATGCATTTAGAAAGTGCATGGGGCTTTAGGTTAAAATGTGATAATTTATGGCTAAAGATGATCAAAAGTTATTTTTACAGTAGCACCAGAGAGCTGGTAAAGCTGTCAGAAGGCTCCAACGTGACTACGAAAAATTTGATAGTCCCCCCTTCACAGCCAGACAGGCCCTGGCCTATTTATAGTGAGCCAACTCTGCTTTCTAATGGCTCCTCTGCTTTCCTGGCCTCTCCTCCTCTCACCTCTCCCCTGCTTTTTCCTACCTCCCTTCCTTTTCTGATTCTCACATAATTCATTAACAGCTCTTTGTTCAATAGCAGTATTTTTAGCCTTAATTGTGTGTGTGTTGTGTGTTGTGTGTTTGTGTGTGTGTGTAAAGAGTGTGTGTGTGTGAAGAGTGTATGTGCAACTACACCTCTTTGTGAAACAACATGTGACTGCTCCATTACTGTTGCCTCTGATTGCACTTATAAGGCTGGCTATCCGACTATGACTGTGACTCTATGGCAGGTTTATTTAATAATGGCTGTCCAAATAAGTGGTCTACTAGATAACAGAGAAGCAGACTGGATGGTCTCCAGGGGGATTTTGAATCAGTTTTAACAGGAGACACACAATCTAATTAGAATATTGTTTTATGTTGTGCAATGGAATTTTGATTAAGCTGATGCTTGTTCAAAATGCAGTTTGTAGTAGTTTCAACTTGTCATCAGAAATTGTGTGGTTTTCTTTCATTTGATTCTTATTGAAAGTGGTACGTGTGCCTATTTTATGCTCGGTCTCAAGGTCAAATCATGTCAATCCATCCAGTGAATTCATTGTGGGTCGGCAAGGGAAAACATAAGTTTGGAAATTTTAGTTCATTCCATTTTACAAAGGATTCAAATACAATCACACAGCTCTACTTTAACAATACTGCAGCACACTCCTTTCTGTAAGCTTTTCTTTGTACACCAGAAGCTTTAAGTACTTTTAAAACTATTGTGTCAGCCAGCACATTATCACCTGATAATATGGTGTTAACTTCCTAGATCATTTTTGAAGTTGTAATATTGTACAAGAGCTGTCTGGTAAGTAATTCATGTGGTACACTATCTTTAGATTTGCTCTGGCTGCTGTCCATGTTTCATCTCTCTGAGACCTAAATTACAGTCAATCTTGTCTACTGCCTACGAGCTAAAAAATTAATAAATTAATGTTCTTACTGCAGTACTTCATCCCCTGCCTTAGCAAGGTCACAAACAATAAATTACTTTTTTAACTTTTGATTTCTTCAAGCAAGAAATCTGTCGCTTAGTTGGTAACCTTTTAGGGGTCTGTTAGAACGGCGTTTTGATTTACCCCGGGCTTGACCCAGCTGTGGGTCTGCCAACCTGCCATTGAATGTTCAGGTTGAATCTTGAAAATAATAAATTGAGAGTAATGAACTCTTTGTTTGCTCTCTTGCAATACTGAGAAAAAGCTTGTGAGATTAAAACTGGGTTGGGAGCTCGCTCGGCAGCAGACTTATTTATGATTTGGCCTTTGCTCACTAACCCGAAAAGGCTCTTTTTACAGTACTTAATGCCCTGAAATGATCCTCTCAGGGAAAGCGTATTCTCAGGTAGGGCTGCATGATATGAGGAAAATATCTAATTGCAATTATTTTGACTGATATTGCGATTGCGATATGATTCACGGTACTGGAGGCAATGATCATTTTTGTATCATTATTTTCATTTAATTAAAAATATATATATTTTTAAATGATTATTGTGTGATCTTTGCGAGGATCTGTACAAAACTATTTTTTTTCTCTTAGTCTGTAGGATATGTTTTGTAGGCTGGAACGTCGCAGCAGCACCACAATACTTAATTCAGAATGGATTGACACATGTTTTGTCTTTAAGAAATTGTGTCTGCGTGTGTGTGCACGTGCGCATGTGTGAGAGGATCAATTTGGGATTCCCGGCCCATGCAGTCCAATAGGATTCCAGACTTGCCTTCAGACCCGCCTCTTTGTCTTGTGGAATTCCACAAGGAAGCTGTCTGGGGCCATTGTTATATTCACCAGTGATTTACCTGTAACTTTAAAAGATGCAAAAATGGCAATGTTTGCTGACAACTCAACAATATACATAGCGGCATCCACAACTGAGAGGCTTACTGTCTTTTGAAGGAGGAATTGCAGTCGGCATTGGAATGCGTAGTAAATAACCAATTTGTTTTCTATGTACAGTATCTAAAACCACAAGCATTGTATTTGGAACAAAAAACAATTGTTAAATGAACAAAAGTAAAATTTATATATTGAAGATATGGCAGTTGAACAGGTACAAAGGACCAAGCTTCTTGGCATCTTCTTGAGAAATATTCTAGTAACTAAACAGCCGAGGGTGTTGTTTCAGCATCTTGGTATTAGTTCTGATAAACATGACTATAGCAACATACATGCTATGGAGAGCAGATTACCATTACCTAAGGTAAAAACAAAACAAAGGGAAAAACACTAGTGTGTATATAGAGCAATGATTAATTGGAATGCAATGCCAAGTCATGTCATTCAAGAAAATTCTAGAAAATCTCAATTTAAAGTAATACTTAAAGAAAATCTCTTAGCTGAGCAGTATTCTGCATTGGCTAATACTTAAGAAATGCTTTTAGTATCATTGAGGGTGTTATGTGTGTATTTGCTTGGTCATTTTATCAGTAATCAATATCACAATCTCGTCTCTACATTCTGTGAATAATTGAAAGTAGGTAATGTGTTGTAATGTGCTGTGTTGAATGTTGTTATGTCTTGTTTGTTTTTTTTTTGTTTTTTTTTATTTAATGTAATAGTGATGGTTGGTAATGTAGAGCTGCGCAAGGGGACTCCAGGAAGAATAGCTATGCCTATGGCCCCAGCTAATGGAGATACCAACTTCTAACAGATTAAACATGCGGCCAATCTGATTTAATGTGAACTTTAAACCTTGCTTTCACATACACCTACCAATGTTACTTAAGAAATGTTTATTGAAACCACAGAAACATGACAATTAAATCACTGTGTGTGTGTGTGTGTGTGTGTGTGTGTGTCTGTGTGTCTGTGTGTGTGTGTGTCTGTGTGTCTGTGTGTCTGTGTCTGTGTGTGTTTTAGAGGTCAGACCACCAGTACCCCAAACTGGACTTCACTCAGGAGGAGCTTCAGGAGCGTTTCCAACGTCAGCTCAGCCTCGAACAGGCCTGCACTATCACCATCGACTCTGTGGAGGCTGCCAAGCCCGTCACTGAAAACATGGCCAAAATGGTAAACAAACCAACCTGTTGCATCTCTTCATCTTCACCACACTCTCAATACACTGAGCTGCTACAAATGTGGATTTATAGTTGTGATGCTGAAAATCTGCAAAAACTTTAAAAAATGGGGTGTTATGAAATTGTTAATAGGTGGTTAAGTTTTAAAAATCTTTCCCCAACCTAAAATCCTAAAACACACACTAGAGGTACAACTTATGATGTCAAAATCTTAGTGTCAGATTAATTGTGACAGACTGGTTAAAATAATTGGTACACTGTATCTACAATAGTATTGTTGCTATAATTATTTTTTTATTTTTTTATATTTAAACTGATAATTCTGATTTTTTTTAAATATGTGTTGCTGCTGCCCCCCATCCACAGCAGCACGTTGCTTAGCTGTGTCTGTACTCCTGCCTGCCTCTCCAAACGGGGGGTGTGCCGACCACCATCTACTAAACACTGACCTAAAACTAATCAAAATTAGTAATTTAAACTGCAAATAATCCTGTAGATTTCCTGCAAAACCCTACACTAGCTCACGATGCAGACAGTTGGCAGTTGTCTTTTTGTTTATTATACTAATATAACCCCATTAACGTAGTGATGATGTGTTAACATTTATTTTTTATTATTTTTATTGTTTCCTGTTAGTGAAGTTTCAATTTTTCTCTGGTATCAACTTTTAAATATTATGCATTTAGGACAGACAGGTTGGAGGAGAAACCTCTTCCTGTGGTGTGCCTTCTATCTAACTCTGGCATTTACAGTGCAGTCTGGCTCGTCTGCCTCTGCAGATGGGCTACATGGGAAGCAAGCAGGCTGAGAGTCCCTGGTGTTCAGGAAGCATTTACAGACGGGCAGGGCAGAATAATAATCTATTGTAATGGAAGCCTCTGGAGAGAACGCAGAGTCACCTCTCCAGACTGCCTCTGCTTCTGTCAGGCTGGGTAAAAACTCTTCACCTTAACAGTGAACACATACACACAGTCGTGCACAGAGCACACGTATAACCACAGTACCTCCACAGGTGCATGTACATGCATGAACAAACCTGCTTACCCATCTACAGAATTTCCATTTTCCATTGTTCAGTCAATCGTTTCATAAAATTCAAGAAGAAATGCTGGAAATGTGATTATAGTGCACCTCAAAAATGCAAGTAAAGTGGTTGTTCTGGCCGCAGGCTTAAATAACAGGATTTCTCCCACATTTAAAACACATTAGATCAAAATATGTAACACGATGTGAGAGCTCAGAACACTGTTGGTTTAAATGGATGTATTTAAAACGAAAAAGAAATGATAATCAACACCAATAAAAGATAAGGTCTCTTCCTTCTGCCTGTTTTTTCTTTGTGAAGGAAATTAAGACTATACTATATACGTCTACCAAATGATGTAGTCTGTGTGCTTGCCAAATCCAATATAATAAAATGCAAATGTAATTGCCAAAGTACAGAAAAATCATCATATCAAATCTTCAGCCACATCATGTTTTTCACTCTATTAGCAAAGCTAAAAGAGCCAAATTTAAGGTTCTTAATTTTGTTTCCAAGGAAAAAGTTGGCATTTTTGTAAATACACTTTCTTGCCAGGAGTTAGATTAGAAAATCATGACCACACTAAATAGGAAGCTAAAGCCGGCTGGCGATATGCTTAGCATTAAAAACGGAAGCAGCTCTGTCCACGTAAATATCAGTAAAACCACTACTTTGTTTTTTTTACATTTTGTTTTTGTACCCACGACACTAACAAGATATAACATGTTAAATAGCGCGCATAAGATGTACTGGATGGCAGGTTTTCCTTTTACCTTTGGAGCAAGACTAGCTGTTTGCCCTTGTTTCCAGTCTTTGTGCTAAGCTAAGCTAACCGCATAATGGCTCTAGCTTTGTACTTGATTGGCATCACTCTTCTCATCTAGCTCTTGGCAAGAAATTAAAAATAAAGTGTACAGTATTTTCCAAATTGTCAAACTATTCCTATAAATAAATCTGCTGGCATGTGAATAACAATTGATGATTTATCATTGATAAATTATAATTCAGAGATTAAGTCTTAGATGAATCAGTCTGTGGCCCAGTTGTATTCCTCTCTGAAGGTCTTGTTTTGTTTTTGTCCCTGCCATCTGGAGGTTTCTGGGCCAAACAAGCTTAACGAGCCCATCAAGTAGAATGCACGCTCATGCTTCACAGTACCTCGTGTGTCCATCGAGAGGCGGCCCATCGACTGCTTCACATAGAATAATGATTTGGTTCATGCAGTATGTGATAAAAGATCCTTGGTGCAGGATTATTCATTTTATTTGACACATTCGTTCAGGGTTTCCCACCGGCAGTCACATTCACAAGATGAGGATGACTTCCATTTGTGTTGTCCTTTCAGAGGGAGCTGCTGGCGGATCAGCGGGCACAATGGCAGAAGATCCTCCTCCAGGCCCTGAGGGAGAGTAAGAGAATCCTGGCTAACACCAACACCAAGGACTACAGGCTTAACCTTTATCCCTACCTCTGTGTGCTGGAGGATAGGGAGTATGTTGACATCATGATACAGGTAATACAAACCACCTAACCCAGCCTACCGCTCAGTGAAATGCCTTGAAGGCTGGAATTGTTAAGTCTTGGATTTAGCAAAGACTTGTCAGTGTTTGAGTCAAAGAGAATTTATTGACGACTGCTTTACTACAACATTATGTAAAAAAAAATAAAAGATTTGCAGTGATGTCACACCACCAGGGCAGCTCCTGTTTTTCCCCTTTTATGAGGCAAAAAAAACGTGTCTGGTAAAAAGTGACTGGCAGGTGGTCAAAAAAGAGGCCCTGCACCCCACAAAACACAAATCAAGTGGCTGACAGTGACAACAGCTGCAACAGCATCAGGCTTTATCTTTGACAGCAAAGGAGAGCATGCTTTGATCAGATGCCTTCGCTTTCAACACAGACAAACGCACATGATGTGATGTTAATTCAGAAAAGACCATTTTCACTTTGATTTCCCCCTCTGACTGAAGGAGTCCTTTTTTCATTAAAAGTGAATCAGATCTGGCAAAAAGAACTGCCGGAATTTCTTTTTTCTTTTTTTTTTTAACCATGTTTTTTTCAAGGAAGATAAGATGATACAGATCCATTTTTAGGTACAGATGTCTTGATTTCTTTTTTTCTTATTTAAGAATAAATTCCATCCCACCCACATACTGCCATTACCAACAAAATAAAAAAGGTTTAAATAAATTAATTAATTAATTAATAAATTAATTAATTAATTAAATAAAGGAAGAAGAAGAGGTTGAGAAAGGGAGCAATTCCTACTTTGTGTAAAGCTCACATCAGGTATCAGACAATGCAACTGTGTATACTGGGCCAAGTTGTCAACAACGGATCCCATATTTTATGGAATGTGTCAGTTGATCCTCTAGAGAAATAAAGATGTGCTTTTTCTGACTGATTTTTCATGAATTGTTTTCTTGTGTTTGACATTTTGAACTGTGTCCTCCTCATCAGAGTGTTGCCAGCCTGCCTCCCAGTGGAGAGTCACTGAAGATTTTAGCCAGTGATCTGGGCAACAGGGTCTACACGAAGTACTCTGTGCGGCAGAAGCACCAGAATCAGATTGTGAAAAAGTTGGCCAACATTTACAACGGTTACATAGACCTGCTGGCCAAAGATACAAAGGTAGAGAAACCATCATGCTCCACATGTCTTCTCATACATGTACTTCTTCTGATGGGCGTACGTTTTTTGTGAAAGAGAATGTATCTCCTGTTAGTTTTTCAGAGCAAGATTTTTATATTTGCATGCACTATGGTGCAACATAGTAGAAATCTTTCTTTATTTAGGTGTATGTCATACATAATCAAATAATTATGTTTTAAATTATTAAAAAAGCACACAAACAAATGATTTGAGAGAGAATTGTGATATCAATTCAAAGCTAAAAAGAATTAGCTAGTTTTGGGGTCACAACACCACAGCCAGTATCACTGACTCCACCAGTGTTTGGAGGGTTCTGGTACATTGGGGAACAGCTAGCTAATGTCATCAAGACTGTAATGAGCAACAGCTCATTATACTCCAGTAGCTAGGTACAATGGAAGTTAGTTAAGGGGTTTGTTTACATGCAGCCTTTGTAGTTAAAAATATGCCTTTTACTGTGTTTTTTGTTGTTGTTGTTGTTGTTGTTAAATCATAAAACATGAATCCAACTTCTTATTCATCTGAGGACCAAATCATCTTTTTATTATTTTGGATCATTCCTTTCTTGAAGGCTCCCTAGCTGGGGGTTCTTGTCTTTGGCTGACATTTTGTTTTTTAATACATGAAGCTTTTACATTATTTATCTCATTTTCTTAAAACATGAAAGCGATCCATCTTTTGATTAAATCACAAAAACAACAGTGCCTGTTTTGACAAAAATCTTTTAGATTCTGAATATCAAAACTGAGATCTTTGGTTCTCTCACGCACTTCGACACGCCTTCCAAACACTGTAGCTCATTGTGCTGAGTCACTAAACGAAAACAACCCACTTGCATTCTTCTCTCCCTCCAGGAGTATGACATCCTACCCAGCGAGCATTGGTGTAAGCTGGAAACGGACCAGAGTTCAGGGCCCACGCTGCAGGGAGGAGAGACCCACTGGCCATACATAGTTACCCTGGAGCTGGGCACCTACATGGTGGATATGATGGTCAAGAACCTCAAAATTAACAGCGACATCCTGAACCCGGCTTTTGACAGGAAGCTCATCCCCATCCTCTACCACATGTACACCTTTCGGAGCACACGGCAGGTACAGTGGATGTGCAGGCCTTTCTTACAGGGAGCATCAAAGGAGTCTGCTAACCTGGAGTTGGTAGCGATTGTACTAAAGTGTTCTTGCCAAATAGAAAGGGGTTTGATAACTTGGTAACAGGATTGCTGAGTATTAGCCCAGACCGAAAGAAAATCCTTTTATCTGAGATTTATGTGGAAAAATGGTCAAGGATTATACTTAAAGGGATTTCCTGGGAAAGTAACATTGAGCAAAATATTCAAAAAGGAAAAAAAACGTTCATTAGGAGAACATTCCATCTGTCGAATCAAATGATCATGTATATTGTGACTTTCTGAAAACGACACACAATTAGTCTGATTTAAAGATTTCCCAGTTAGAGTAAAGTCAACATTTTAATATATATGGAAAGAACCACAGTGGAGCAGAAACGGAGGAAATACCTGAAAACACTTGCTTGAAGGGCATCTGTCACTCGGAAGCCTATTGACTCGTGCCGCCTACCCAGTGTGATGCTCCAAAGAGTGTGAATTATAAGACCATTTCCTCCTTGTGTAAATTGGCAGGGGGAACAGTCCAGTTAGATGAATAGGTTCTGGGCTAATCCCTTTTTTAGTGTCCCCTTAATTGGCTTGCTGATGAGAGAGAGAGAAGAGAAGAGAGACAGAGAGAGAGACAGAGAGACAGAGACTCTTTTGGACTTCATGCACTTTGACACTGTTGCAGAAGTCTGTTGTGTTTTTTTTTTTTCTTCTTCTCCCTATCTCTCTCTTTCTCCTTCTTTTTTTAAAAATCTTATATACCTGCTCCCCTTTCTTTCGGTCTTCTGAGGTTTACCCATCAGGGGAGCAGCCTAACGATTTTTACAGCACAGCATGACAGTCTTGACTCCTGCTGGCAAGAAACAGTCTTGACTCCTGCTGGCAAGGCAGAGGTGTATTATTGTTCTGTCCGGTTACTGCATCTTTTTCTCATTATGGTGTTTTTGTCCAGTCCTACATGTAAGTTAGAACTAGGTCACAATAATTCCGTCACAAAGCTAGGGCCACCCTGACTCCCTGACAGGGGTTTCATAAAATTAAATAAAAGAAAAGAACGTATCTGCAGTGTGGAAGCGGCAGTATGTAAGCAACACATAAAGTGACCAGGTTTAGGGACCTACAGTTTCTTATTATCATATATTCTTTTGTGAATGTCAGTGATCTGATCATTTTTTTTGCCTGGTTGTTTGAGTCATTACTCTGTGAAGAGTTTTTTTTCATTGTTGTTCTTGTCAGTTATGAATTAAACTGCTATGAAACATAATATGTATCCCATCTACTGGAATTTATTTATGAAAATTACATTCAAATACATGTTTGTGTCTGCTCATTTCTGCTTCTGATTGGATTTCCACTGATGTTTCACCCTCCAGATCGGCTTCATCAAGCCCCACCCCATCCTGACTCAGATGCAGCAGGAGGCCATGGAGACCAAGTTGACCTTTGACTCCTATGTGATCCCTATGCTGTGCCCTCCTGTGCCCTGGACGTCTGTCAAGTTTGGAGCCTACCTGTTGACACCGACCAAGCTGATGCGCACAGTGGAAGGGGCCACACAACACGAGGTGTTGTTGGAGAAATGCCAGGACCTCCGTCCTGTCCTAGACTCTCTCAATCAGCTGGGCAACTGTGCCTGGAGAATCAACAAACCCTTGTTGGATATTATTATCTCTATCTTCAACGATCGGGGTAGTGATAAGCTAGACATCCCTCCTCCTCTGTCAGAGGCCCCCAAAATACCCCACTTCAATGCCCAAGATCCCAATTATACCGCTTCTGAGAAAGCCCACATGAAGAGGGAGGTGATTAATGCCAAAAAGAAATGCAGTGAGATGCACAGCCTGCGTATGGACGCTCTGTATAAACTCACCATCGCCAACCACATGCGGGATGAGATCTTCTGGTTCCCTCACAACATGGACTTCCGGGGACGTACCTACCCCTGTCCTCCGTACTTTAATCACCTAGGAAGTGATGTCACACGGGCTGTGCTTGTGTTTGCAGAGGGGAAGCCCCTCGGTCCAAAGGGACTGGACTGGCTAAAGATCCACTTAGTCAATCTGACAGGACTGAAGAAGAGGAGCTCGCTAGACGGACGACTGGAGTACGCCAACACTATCATGGAGGAAGTCCTGGACTCTGCGGACAACCCTCTCAATGTCAGTTGGTCTTTAATGCTCTTTGCTGTTCATTGACAGCTTATTCCAACCATATAGTCAAAGTTCCACATAGCTTATCTTGTTAGAACTTATCGTACTTTTACACTTAGCAGAAATACAAAAACTGCTCTTTTTAAAATTCCAGAAATATGCAGCTTATAGCATATCCCTTTTCTGTCTTACTGGGGGAGCGGTCAGTTTACTGTCACAAAATCTGATATGTATCTGTCCAAACAAAAAGTAAAAATGCTTTTCCCAAAGTGTTTTGTATGCAAGATAATGTGCGATGCGCTGGTTTTTGTCTCTCTCAGGGTAAGAAGTGGTGGATGAATGCAGATGAGCCTTGGCAGGCTCTGTCCTGCTGCATGGAGCTAGCCAACGCTGTGAGATCTCCCGATCCAACACAGTTCATCTCCCACTTTCCTGTTCACCAGGTACTGCAAAAACAACGAAATTATTTTTCTGTTTACAGAGTTGCATAGCGATTTGAAACATGCTTGATCTCCTACAAACGTAAGATAAATTGGAAAAGTGCAATTATAAAAGTCCAAGATAACAATATAGGAAGAGAGAAACAGAACAAACAAGAGGTGAAATGGAGGCCGGAGCCTTGAGTCTCTACTGCCCATCTCTTGACAAAAGGGAGATAAGTTGTAGAGTGTGATAGCCGCACAGGAAGAAGGGATTGGCTTATAGTAAATGACTGCCAGCTATCTTTATGTTAGTCCTATGTCACCTGCCTAGACACTACAGATGAGAAATAGTTCTTTCTACTAACTGGCATATTTACATGGTGTTTTTATACACCATGTAAATTCATGAATACGCATGGTCCTTTTCAAATAAACCAATAAAATAAAAATAAATTTCTTGTGGCCTTTTGTGCTGCATCGTCGTGGTATCGGTCTACTGCTCTATGATAGGACATCAACTGCTAACCAGAAATGGAAATTCACTCGGGTCAAACAAAGAAATCTAAAATAATTTAGAATAGATTATATTGAGGAATTTACTCATCTGACAATCGCTTTAGGACTAAAAATAAGGGGGGCTCAGTCATGCTTTATAATGCTGTTTTAGAGGGCACGTTAAAGTTAACGAGGCAAGACCTCCCCAGCCATCTGGGGCCATTTTATGTTGTCTGTCATAAACCTGTAGCCCTAATCTTAACGACCAGACCACAGCTATTCTGTGCTGGGATACAAACCAAAGCAACAGAGTGCGTAATACAGAAAAAAAACTTCACATTTTAGAAACTGGAAACAATCCAAACTGTTCTGTGTTTAATGGTTGAATAATTTCAACTGGACTTGCAGGCCGTTATATTGGTGGGTGGTTTAATTTTTAATAAAACATATTTTATAAACTACACATATTGTGTGCAACAATCTTAATTTGTAAAGTAACCAGTAACTAAAGCGGTCAGGTTAATGTAGTGGGGTATAAAGAAAAATATTTGGATCTGAAATGAACTGGAGTTGAAGCAGAAAGTGGCATGAAAAGACTCAAGTAAAGTACAAGTATCTTTAATTTGTACTTAAGTACAGTACTTAAGTAAATGTACTTAGTTACATTCCACCACTGCTTATGTCAGGAATCCTGTGATCTGAGGCTTTTGTAATGTTTCAGAGTAATACAACACTGTCTGCTCCTCAGGCCTTTGTTAATAGCCTTGTTATAATGACGCTTTTATTTTACACTTAAGAAAATGTCTCTCATTAATGTTGCTTTTAGGATCGGCATTTCATACACTTACTTTAATTGATTTATAAAATATAAAATAGAAATTATTGAAAATAGTCTTGGCAAATTCTTTTAAAGCACACCAATAAAAGTCATGCATGTGGCAATCATTTTCCTGACCTCAGGCATTACACACATTTAAAAGAATAAGACAAGCGAAAAAGCATTAGAACAGATTATACATAAAATACAGTGTAATCAGTATGGCCAAAAGTATTTAGCACTTCTTTCTCCTTGCAGCTGTTTTGAAAGAACAATGGCTCCTAGGTTTTCCCTCTGTGCAGCTTTAAAGTCCATCACACTTAGATCAAATTGATGGTAATTAATGTGTACTCACAATAATGAATAAATAAATAAAGGAAAGGCTCAAAATAGCCAAAAGGATAAACTTTTAAGTTTGAAGTTACACAACTTAATTGCCTCTTCAGCACACTGACAGCCTGATGCTCTTCCACACAACACACATGCCACAGTTAAAGCCTGAACATAAGGCTCATATAGGCACAGTAGAAAGATATTCAGGTCAGAGGCCACATTTTGATGGAAAGGAAAAAAGATCAATTTGACAGCTGGCAGGAACGTGGCCAACTTCACTGCACTATTTTTGTTTGGCTTTTTTTTTTTTATATAGAACTGAACACGGGGACATTGCCTGTACCCAGATAGAGCTAATCTCATTTTAACAACTCGGTCTGGTGGACAGCTTAAAGCATTTCACTTTTGATTAAGACACTGTTAAATAAAATAGAATACAAAATCATAGTGGGAATGAAGAATAATTGATCGTCAGTTAATTGTGTACCCCCCTCGTGACTTTCCTCTGTCTGATGCCATATCCAGTCCAGATGTTGCATTGAATGATGCACTTAATTAAATATGTGAAAAGGTGGTTAGATAGCCTGTCATTAAAGGAGAATTCCGGTCAATTTCAACATGTAGGTCTGTTGTTCGTAAATATGGAGTGCTGTTGGTAGAGAGAAAAATTAAACCTATCGGTGCTGTCTACACCGTGTTATCCTCCTGCTAGAATTAGCACCCAACAGGCTTAAACAACAGGGCAATTTTTAAATGTGTTTTTACCCTCTAAACATGTTCAAAATGTCAGTAAAGTACCTACCCATGTGAAGTAATTCCTTCTGAGTGAACACCGTGAATGTGACTGCTGTAGATGTGAAAGAAATGCATGAAAGTTGTGCTAATTCTGCTGGGTTTATTTCCTGTGTTGAGAGGCAGTTAGAGTGCTTAGGGACCGTCTACAAACTACAACACAGAAAAGAAATGAAACAAAAATATGTGTGCTATCAATTTAATGATTTAATAAGGTAGTGTCTCCAAACCTACCTCAATTATAACTTGTCTCCTGCTACTTGTATCACAGCACTTTTAAAAAAATAAGCAATTGCTTATTTTTGAAAATATGTTTGTGTCTCTTTTCGGTGTTGTAGTTTGTAGATGGTCCCAAAGCTCTCCTTGCAGTATCAACACAAATAGAGGTGAATTAGCACAATTTTCATGCATTTCTGTCACATCTACAGCAGTCAGATTCACTGTGTTCACTCAGAAGGAACCACGGCACATGGGTAGGCACTGGTAATGACATTTTGAACATGTTAAGAAGCTTAAAACATGTTTAAAACTTGCCCTGTTTAAGCCTGTTGGGTGTTACCTCTAGCAGGAGGATAACACGGTGTAGGCAGCACTGATTGGTTTTTTTTTCTCTCCGACAGCACTCCAAATTTACCAGCAGACCTACCTACATGTTGAAATTGACTGGAAAAGCTAACAGCCTCAACCAAATCTTTTTTTCTCGTGTCTTGAGCCGATGCTCATGTGTTTCACATTTTCCTTTCTCCCTTGTTTTCTCTCTTTAGATTCTTGGTTCTTTCACTTTCACAGTATTGAAATCCTCTGTTTGTTTTGTTCACCTCTAACCTCTCCCCATCTGTGCCGATCCCTGTTATTCCTCCTCGGTCTGGGTTCTCTCCTCCACCTCCACGTTGCTGCTTTAATCTCTCCTCTCCTTTTCTTCACATCTTCTCTAGGACGGCTCCTGTAACGGTCTCCAGCACTACGCTGCTCTAGGCAGAGATGTGATTGGTGCCACATCCGTCAACCTCATGCCCTGTGACGTTCCCCAGGATGTGTACAGCGGAGTAGCACAGCAGGTCAGCACCACAGGGCTGCTTTATGATTTGCATTGTTTTTGTTCCTTTCATTGAACTGCATTGGCTTGCAGTTGCACAACATAAATGAACTGCGGTTGATTTCAGTTGCAAGGCACAGTGCAGTTACTTAGCTGTTAGGTAATATTCAGATGATTCATGATATCCCGGGGGGGGGGGTGGGTGGGTGGGTGGTGTGGGTGTGTGTGTGTGCGCGTGCGCAATGCTATTAAAAAAATCCAGCTCGCTTTGAACCTGTGTATTTTAAAGCAGAATCCATTTGAAGCTAATTTCAGACATTTCAGTACAGGAGGAATTAGAGTTTGCTGAGGAAAAGAAAAGTCTGTCTCATGTCCTATCATGGGCTGTATTTGTAAAAGTTCATTGTGAAGTTGTCAGTGAGCCGCTGACCGAAAGTGCAGCTCAGCTCACTGCAGGACACTATCTCACTGTTGTATTTCTACCTCTGGGGTATTGTAAGATGACACTGTAGTCCGTGTCAGGCTTGTTTCAGTAGAGCTGAAACTATTAGTTGATTACTCCCTTAGTTGATCACTAGAAATGAAATGGTCAACTAGTTGTTGTGTTATTTTTTTACATCTTTATGTTGGTGTTTTGAACTGTCGGTCACTCAAAAATAGACTTTTTTTTTTTAAGTTATTTTTTTTTTTCCCTTTATGAGATAGGCAGACAGAGATGTGTGAAAGGGGGAGAGAGAGAGGGGGGTTGACATGCAGCAAAGGGGCCACAGGCTGGATTCGAACCCGGGCCCGCTGTGTCGAGGAGCAAGCCTCTGTACATGGGCACCCGCTCAACCCACTGAGCCATCTGGGCGCCCAAAAAATAGACATTTTATACCGTTGCTTTGGGCTTGAGGAAACTCAGATTGAGACGAATGAGAAGTTTTTCATCACTTCTACTCTGATTATGTGGATTTGTGGATAAGCATTCAAATATTCTCCAAAAGACACATTTTGAACAGAGGCCTTTTTTGACATTTGCATGCATGTAATTTATACATACTTTGTGGGAACCTTCAACATGTTGTCTGCATGTTTCAGGTGGAGGAGTTCAGAGTGCGGGATGCAAAGAGCGGTTTGAAGATTGCCCAGGTCCTGGAGGGCTTCATCAGCAGGAAGGTGGTCAAACAGACCGTAATGACTGTGGTGTACGGGGTCACGCGCTACGGGGGACGCCTCCAGATAGAGAAAAGACTGAAGGAGATTGAGGAGTTCCCCAAGGTACAGTCATGGCCGTGGATGGGGGCTTCCCCCGCACTCCATATGCTGTTTTATTTTGAGTTTTGCATCAGTAGGGTATGACAGAGTGGCCTTTTAGCACATGATCTCCTCATGATGGTGCTCCCCTGATGTCTTCTTCTCAAGCTATACATTCTTACACACACATTGAGCCCAGACTAGGATTATCCTTCCTGGATGTTGTAGAAGTTGACATTAAAGCAGAATTCCGGACGATTTTTACATGAATCTTTCTTTTTTTTTTTTTTTTTTTTTAAGATTATTTTTTTGGGGCTTTTCCTTTTATTACATAGAGACAGTGGACAGGCATGGAAGGAAGGGAGCGATGGGGGATGACATGCAGCAAAGGGCCGCAGGTCGGACTCCAACCCGGGCCGCTGCAGAACTCAGCCAACATTGGGCAAACGCTCTTACTTGGTGAGCTAGAGGCCGCTCCAATTTTTACGTTACTCTTGAGCGCTATAAATATGCGTGTACTTTCAATCGAAAAAAACCCCGACCCAAACCGGTGCAGGCAACACGGAGGACAGGTCATGCCTTTGCAACTAAAACTTTACTCACCCTCAAAAATAGGAAATTGAGCACTGTAGTAACTATGCAACTACATATAAACGGGCAAAAGAGGTCTGTGGCTTGCACAGTGATACTGAAGGCTAGCTGTAGTCTCGCACGGAAGTCCTGGTGTAGCAGGAAAAGGTAAACAGTATGCAGGTCCCTCCGAGAAGCAAGGATGCTGCTAACGCGGCTTAGGGAACTACCACTTAAAATCATCAACCTTCTACTCAACAACAGCAGATTGATCACACACAAAATGGATGAGCTACAAGTACACACTGAACTGCTGAGTGATGATCATCACAGAAGCCTGGCTGAACACACTTATTACGGATGGCAGCTAGCAGCTAACGAGCCTGCACCATTTTAGGTTGGGTTTTTTTAAATCGAAAGTACACGCATGTTTATAGCTATATATCAAGATTAACGTACATATTGGCTGGAATTCTTCTTTAAGAGTCCCACCTCAATGTCTCCAAGTGAGCTGCATGGAGCAAGAACATACTCTTTTATTTATGTATAATCTTATTAAGGTGGAAAACAATAGTGCGTGGTTGTAAAAGGAAGGTCAGGTGCGCAATACAACAATGGGTATGTTTGATATCCTGTGCACATTACAAATTACAAATCTATTTTTTGTTTAGAACCACTGCACTTTGATTCTGTGGACATAAATTGTTCTTTGATGGGCACACCCATCAAAACGACACCATGGCAGGAGGCATTTCATATTCCTACAGCTCTGTACTGCTTATTATTTGTCAAAATAGCTATATAGTACCTTACAATAGTTTAAGTTAATCTCATTGTCTGTATAGATTGTCATGATCCTGCTGTTATTGTATCTACCATCTCGCAGCCAGAGGATTGTGCTACATGACTTCTGCTTAATATCCCTAATTGTTTAAACAGGAAATAAGGGTGGAGTGTAATAGGAAGTTATTACAGGGAGGAAGAATAGGGGGGATGAGGCCGTTTCAACCGAGGAGGAGATCATATCAACGTAATAATAGAAGAAATATACCACGCTCATTTAGTGCTGCAAATTGGATTGTTTACATTTGCATTATGCATGTAATCCATAGATAAGTGGACAAAACAATATACAGTTTGTTTTAGTGAGAAATGCAGTGGAGCAAAAAGATAATGATTTGAAAAAATACTTTGTATAATCATGTGTTGTATTTCCAGGAGTATGTATGGGATGCATCTCATTACCTGGTGCGTATGGTGTTCAGTGGCTTAAAGGAGATGTTCACAGGGACCAGAGAGATCCAGGTGGGTTCATTGCACCAACATGAAGTCACATACGTATCATTTTCCCATCCAGCAAGTTACAGACAAGATAAACTTACACTTGCGTTTTACTAATTGCATAACAGTGCTGATATTCAGTAAACCTATTGTCCTAAAATAAAGTTGCTCCTCCTATTTTCACTTGAATCTAAGCCCATGCTTGCACTTAATAGGGTAAATTAGAGACAATGGTCAACTAACATTCAAACGTAACTCATTCCAATTAATTGAGAGAATAACCTGTATATTGCACAGCAGGTCAGCTAAACATGCAAGTTGCCAATAGTTAATTAATATTAAATTGGGTTTACATGTAACAGTTTGAAGAAATTTGTCATAAACTGAACCGCTTAGTATAAACCCAAGATAACTAACTAAATAACTAACTCTAAAATTACATTGTTTTTATTTTTCTGAGTAACACTCTAGCAAAGTTTACTCCAATATGACTACTGACCTTCTCCATACAGTTGGATATTTTATTTTTTATGAATGACTAGTTTACTTCAATTACCCTGGCAACAGCGCCCATTCATCAAATAGACTCCATTTATAGATTTAGGACTTGCACCTGGTGGGGGATTGTTTATTATCTCCACAGGCCGAGAGGAGTCTGGCGAGCAAATAGAAACACCAACCACTGCTGGTGTTTGTGTCCTTTGGGGAATGTGTGGGAATGGCCCAGTATGATGTGTGCGTGCATTCCTGTGCGTGCGTGCACCTGCTGCTTTTAAATAGGTCACATCCTCTTATATTTTGCATCGGTGAGTTGAAGTATGAGAGACAGAGAGAGAGGTAGCTGATTAATATGGGGGGATGTCATACCTGACCTTGCCTACGTTCTCTGTACATTTCCCATTTATTCTGTCAACACTGCTACTCATTCTCTTCAGACTATGCTCTCACTGTCTGTCCACCCTTCACTCTGCCTCTTATTAATCTATTGATTGATCAGTCTCTCTCTCCCACTACCTTGCTAGCTAATCTCTCACTCCCATTTCTTTGCTTTAACGCTTCTTCTTCATTTCATTGTACCTGGACATTTAAGAAGGGAGGCAATGATGAATGGAGCAGCTTTGGGCCAGACTGCTACCTCGACTCGCTAGGACATATACAGTATATGTTTCCCAAAGCTCTCTGTTTGTCTGCACGTGTGAGGAAGCACCTGTGGAACATTGTTGGGGGCTTCTATTTTTGGATATAAACTGTGCCACACACTAATTTTAGAGTTAATCAACAACTTCTCAAGTGTTTCTCGGCGAGTTTGCAGCAACTGTTTTCTGCTTCAGCAAATAGAACACCAGACCTATATGCATAGATCATTTGTCGATGCTGTGGAGAGAAAGTTCCTATTTTCTGTTTGTTGTTCCAAATTCTTTTTATTTGTATCCTGATTTATTAAATCCCCCACCCAACTGTCTAAACTTACTGATTTGAACATGATTGCTCTTGTGTCCACGTACACGCACTTATAAGCACAACAAATACGCAGACTCACACTCTTGATCGGTGAAGGGCTTTGAATATTTTGTGAGTATGCTCCTCATTACAATGTGTTGCCCTCAATTTACGTCTGCTGGCATCCATGTGTTGCAGGATTGGCTGACCGAGAGCGCCAGGCTCATCTCCAAGTCTGGCCACACTGTGGAGTGGGTGACACCATTGGGTTTACCCATCATTCAGCCCTACCACCGCACACGCAACCAAGTGGTAAGTCTTATATTAAGGCATGTGTGGGCATTCTATACTAGTCTCTCCTACCCCAAATTTCCACAGGATGCCTAACGGCTGCGTGTCGGCTCTTTGTTCCGGCGTCCGTCAATACCCACTAGGTCCGGATTTGTGGCGGAACGGCTGCGGTCATGACTGACAGCTGAGGTCTCCAGGACCCACAAGATCTTGCATATTCATGTAGAATAGAACCACAAAAACAACAACAGTTTGTTTCCATCAGGAGGACTAGAGGGGAAACAACTCTGTGCTGTGTTTTCAAGGTGTAGTGCAGGGAAATATGATCTGCGGTGTGCACGGTCTATTTTATTTTGAAAATTAACCGGATGTCTTATTTTGTTTCTGTGCTCGAGTTCCTGTCCTGCACTGTACTTGTGTGTTGAATTGCTGCGGAGCTCTCCGGCATCCGGCAAAAATAGAGGCTCTAGGTATCAGCTCCGGGGGGCTACTGATCGCCGGAGCTAGGACGTAGTCTGAACGCAGCCGTTCCGCAGTCAGTGGAGATACACACATTGACTTTAGTGGCAACCTAATGACTCCGACGCTGTTCAGGAGCGGCTCCGCAGCCGTTAGGCGTCCTGTGGAAATTGGGGGTTAGCGAAGTTGTAACATATTGTATTCATCACACACATCTGCCAGGCTTAAGCAAAATTCAGAATTTCAGAATTGGGCTTGATATAGTCAATAGTCAATAAATCAATTAATTGCATGATGAATAAAAATGAGGTTGATTATTTTTCTGGCCGCAATAATTACTATTTGCATACTTGTTTGTTTTCCTTCTTTCTCTCTCTCTCTCTCTCTCTCTCTGTCTCTGTCTCTGTCTCTGTCTCTCTCTCTCTCTCTCTCAAAGAGATTGGATAACCCCTCTGTTCCTTAGCGTAATGAGGAGTGAGCCCTCTAGTCAGCTGCATGATCTCTGTGTGGGGAGGCGGGACTCCTGGTGTAGCCAACCACCAAAAAAACTACTAAAATATTGTACTCAAGTAAAAGTACCAATACTTACATTAACTATTACTCAAGTACAAGTAAAAATATTTATCTGAAAAATGTACTTTAAGTGAAAATGACTTTGTTACATTTAAAAAAAAAACCTGTAAAACTCGCCCATGTCATTAAATAGATCAAGGGGTCATAAATCCAAAACTATTTTGTTTTTAATTAAACAGATGAAGTTGAAATTTGTTTTTGTTATTTTACTCTGTAACAAATGGGATTTGTAACATAGCAAAAAACAATACTTCATCAAAACATCAAGTACATTTTAAAATGCAGATTTTAAAAACTACTTGAATGATACAAACAACAAAACTATTCAGTACAGTAACATGAGTATATGTATTTCGTTACTTTCTACCTCTGCCAACCACAGAGTGCAACAAAGAGCCGCGTGGGGGAGAAAACGCAAGTTGAGAGTTGGAGGAATAAAAAAAAAAAAAGAGATGGAATTTGTTTTAAAGCCAAACGCCACAGCTGCAGTGTGGGCACACTTGGGATTCAGACCAAATGACCGTGGTGAACCACTTAACCTGAGCGAGCCGGTGTGTTGCATTTGTTGTAAAACCGTACCAACTAAACACGGCAACAAAACAAACATGAACCTAAAACACGATCATCCTGTGCAGTTTTCCGAGCTGGGAAAAAAACAACCGATGAGCCCTCTCCGTCTTCCCGACAGTCCACAATCACTGGGGCGTTTTGGCAACAAAGTACAAAGAGGACAGATGCAAAATGGTGTGCACTCACAGACTGTGTAATTCGCTTCATTGCTAAAGAGATGCTGCCCTTTAGTATCATCGAAAAGCCGGCATTTTGACAAATGCATGAACTCTCATTCTCTCATCCTTGGTGCACACCCTGCTGCGGCAATTCACTTTATTTGCACACAGCTTTATGCTGGAGAAATTATTTTTAAAAATCTTTTTGCATATTGAGGCATCTGATTCATGTCTTTGCACTCTTTATCCCTGAGCCTAATTTTATAATCTTTTTAGAAGTGCAGTTTTGTTTACATCCCTTTTTTATTTATTGTTTTGGTTGTGTGTGGTTAAAATGGAAGATTTTAACTTCCATTTTATTTATTGTTATTATTGCGTTCGGTTTTTTATTCCAGTGCATTTTTCATTCATAGAATATGTAATGCCATCATATCTGACATATACTGTACAGTAAAGTGTAATTGTTAAACACTTTACTTACAATAAGTATATGAATTTCTTTGAATTTATATTGAATTGCAATTCTGCTTCCTTTAATTCAAATTGTAATTCTAGATCCTGTTTTTGACATCAATTCCAATTCAAGATTTGAAGTGGAAATTAGGAGTCATTCTCAATTCAGTTCTGAAACGTGCACAAGCCTGACATCTGAGCTACTTTTCAGTTTCATATACTGTATGATAAACATCTTAGCAAATTACAGGCCTGTCTTTATCACCGCCACCAGGAGGGTATATTTTCGGCTCGATTTGTTGGCTTTTCTGTCTGTCAGCAGGATAACGGGAACACTACTGGCCCAATTTTCATGAAACTTGGTTGAAGGGTGTAGCATGGGATAAGAGAGAACCCTGTAAATCCAAATCATGGGGTGGATACACACATCATTTTTCACTTTCCTTAACATAGCGAGGTAGGGCATTTGAGCGGCATTCTTCTGGTGTTTGAGTAATTGGACAAATGAGTTCCCGCCTGGGAAAATTCACACTGCATTAACATTGTGAGATAGGGCATGCTTTGGCGGAGGTCTGCGCTCTACGGGGGCACATTCTTGTTTCTCTGCATTTTCAACCCATTCTGAAGTTCTCCTCTCACCCATTTGTCCTGCTCTCTTGGGCAATTAGATTACAAGTGGACAGTGCGCCAACGCTCTATAGCTTGCACATTGTACAGCTAGTTAACAGAAGTGGTACGTAACCTTCCATCGTTTTGCACAATAGAAGTTGTGTTGGATTCTACTCACTTTGATATGTCCAGCTGTGCCAACACAACGGCTATCCCGACTGGCGAGATTGTGGACGTAATAACGCTAAGCCCTTTCACCTTCTAGCGGACGGATGTAGGAAGTAACGAAATTTGAACACAAGTGGTCAGCCGGAGACATGTGTCTTGGCTATCCACTTGTGTCTTGCGGATCACCAAAATGCATTTTAAAAACTTGTGCAAACAGGGCCTAATTCTCACCTTTCACACCATTCACAACACTCCCACCACTGATCTTCTAATAGCACACACTTTTTTTGTCATAAGTACAAGTATATACAGTTCTCATTTATCTCTCTGTTGACTGATACTGACCAGTAATAGAAACCCCAACCTTAATGCTGTTAAATTGTAATACGTGTTAGATTTGACCTATCATTGTCTTTTTGTTGTAATATTTTAATGAAGTAGTGGGTGATTTGGATCATCACTCGTTATTCAGTGTGATTTCCATATTATTTTTCATTAGACTTTGATGGAATTTCTGATAATATGTCAGGGTGGTCAGTTAGCTGTGAATTGGTTGGTTGGTTTTACCTCAGAGATACATAGTAGGCTGACACACATATATGAGTCCTACACAAATAAAATAACACTGTTAGAGCAGCAGTTCCCCTAATACCTTATAAGAAGCTATAGCATGGTTTTTTTCATCAACTACGAGCAAGCTATCATCCTCACACAGCCGGCCCACAAATGTTGCTTCAGTCGTTGTGGTCTGGCGAAGTTCACTAAGCATTTGCTTGAAGAAGGGGCGCTGCCAATCTAAATGTAAATGTGCTGTATTTATATAGCGCTTTTCTAGTCTGAACAACTACTCAAAGCGCTTTTACATCATAGAGGATACATTCACCATTCACACACATTCATACACTGTGGCCGAGGCTGCCGTACAAGGTCCCACCTGCTCATCAGATATACACTCACACACATTTACACTCCGATGCGCAGCCAATGCGTGTAGGCCAAAACTACTTTTCATGCAATTTGATCAGCCTTTTTTTTGAACAGAGAGACAATTGACAAGGGACTGGATGCACTCAATGCTCACTGGGCTCTCCAAGTTTTCAAAAAGCCTTCAGGATTTCTATCTGAAAAAAATTCTGCTTGTAGCTCTGTACCAGACTGGTGACCTGTCAGTGCTCAGTGAATGTATTTTTCAGACTAAAATCCAAAAATTAAAAGTGAGATATACTGCAATCTGGCTTTGGGTTTGGTGTGTTGTGTTCACAACTTTTTATTCTCCTCCCTCAGTCTTTCAACCTACTAAAATAATTATTGTTTCAGTCTCCTATCATGAAGCTCTGAGTACTGCATGCTTTGCGGTTGGAATGTCCCAGCTGGGCTTTCCACCACTGATGGTGTATTGTGATTGCTGTGAGTGGCCCAACTTTAATGGAGCTTAACAACATCACTAGAGTTGTCTGTCACTTTGGAGATCTTGACAGCGGCACGTCTTAGAGATAACATGTCTCTGTGCCAGCAGATTGTGTGTGTGTGTGTGTGGGGGTGTGGGGGTGTGGGTGTACATGATAAGATATATGTGTGTGATTATGTAAAATCTATTTTGACCTATATATCCTTAAGCTTATTAACTAAGTGAAAGGAGACAGACATATAGCGTATGCCAAGCGCAGGCGGACTGCTAGCTCATGGGCTGACCCGGCATGTCACCTGCTCTTTTAGTACGACATCAAGCAGAAGGTTGGCTCAGAGGGGGAGTGACACCTCATAAGAAGGTGCAAGAAAGCAAGGGTGACAGATGGCAGGTCCCCGGAGGGTGCATCGCTTTATATAGCAGGGCACATTCCCTTGATTTGATCTGCTTCTTTTAATGTCCAGCTGGGACAAGGAAGCTGATTGGCCTCTGTGCTTTTTTTATTTGAAGGCCTAAAGATGAATAAGTGATTGAAGGGATGACTTCACAGATGAATGAGGTTTTAGCTTTAATTTCACAGATAACTTTTTTTATCCCCTGCAATAATTCCCTAATCCAGTTGCATCATAGGGCAACAAAAATGAAACTTGCAGAAAGGTCACCTTTTCCCTGTGTGGCTGGATTAAATTCAATCACCCAGTCTGCTCTCTGCCTCTAAAATCCAAGGCCACAGGGTTTCTAGGGGACATTAGTAATTAGACTCTAGATAGAACGGGAAGATGAAGTGTTATGCACAGAAAGGAAACAATAAGTGGAGAGAAAGTAGCTACAATAGCATCACATAATCAGAAGTGTGTGTACTTTTCAGTGTGCATACAGAGATGAGTGCAAATCCCGACCGATGTAGTCGAGTATTTTCCATGGCTGATGGGAGGTGAGGAAATAAGAGTATGATGGATTAGCTGAATGCAGCATGAACACATATCAGGCAGGCTGCTTAACAGGATTGGGAGATACTAATCGGATCAGAGGTCACTCTGGCTCAGATTCCCTGTTTATTTTTCAGTCTCCCTCTCCCAGGCAAGGTTACAGTGAAATCCCACTCTCAGGGGATGTGACACAAGGGAGTCGTCAGGTGGATTGGCTGGATTTGTGAGTTTATAGCATGACTAAAAGCTGAGAGATCTAATGTTCTCTATGTGGAAAGATTCCGTTTTTGGTGGTAATTGGTGATTTTCTTGGCAAGTTATGCATTGTGCATCGCTTTAGTACAGTATAACAATACAAGTCAACTCTCAACATTAACAAATAGTTAATGTCACATAGGCTGCGAAAAGATAAAAAAATCATCCTAATCATGGTTTGATTATGAGACCATGGCCCCCCTGGGTACAGGCACGTCCCAGGCCCCCCATCCCTCATACATAGGAGCAAGACACCTACATCAAAAGAGACACACGTTTTGCATCTCTTTGTGGCAGTTATCTGTTTTTGTATCTCTTACATAATCATGTGGTCAAATTGAGTCTTTGTGGTAGCTCTGCTTCTCTTTGTTGTTTTTGTGTGTCTCTTTGTGGTAATTTTGTAAATCTTTATGGCCAATTGTGGTCAATTTAAGTCTCCTTGTTGTCGTTTTGCCTCTATGCTAAACAAATTTATGTTTTTGGTTTATGTCTGGTCTGATTTTCCTTTTTTGTATCGAAGCAGGATGTATGCTTGCAGACTCGGAAAAAAAATCGTCCCTCTACAATCTGAATTGGTCCGTTTTTTAGTCTAATTTTGAGGTACTACATATCTCTAAATGTCAGCGTGATGCCCTCCATGCCCTCCTTTTTCCTTGGAAGAGTAGCGAGCCGTTCCCAGGGGTAGTATGGTGTTTCCTGCAGTTCCTGCAGAATCTTGTGGCATTTTGGGGTGAAATAATGAATGCAGTGTGAGTTTCCAGGACATTGCCTAGTGCAAGAGAAAGAAAGTTTGGTAGAGAGAATGTCTGTAAAAAGTCATTGGAAGAGTAGCGAGACTTAGGGGTATTTGTCTTCAGGGGGAGAAGGTGAGGGCAAGGACCAGGTGACCCAGAAATGGCACAGAAAAGGGGTGTAATGTGGGACCCCTTCCACTTGAATCAATAAGACGTGTGTTATTAACCACTATAGTGTGTGTGTGATGAATGGGGATTCCCAACTTGGCAGCATGGCTTATATGTGGTTAGTGATGGCTGTTGTATCCATGGCCATCTGTGCTGCCACTCTCATGTGATTTAGACTACAGGAGCCTATACCCCACAGACACACAGCAGGGTTAGCCAAGGTCTCGTTCATCACAGCCTCAGGGTTTGAGTCAGGTCTTGTGCACAAATCATGTGTGTATGCATTGTAATGAACAGGGGGTTCAGTGTAGGGTAGTGACCTCATTTACAATGTGGCAGTCCATTACTCACATCAAAGGTATTCTCAATCACTTTCACTTTCACCTTTTTTGCTCAGCTTCTCCTTTCCCTTCTTCTACTCTATCCGTTAGCACACAAAGAGGGGATGTAAGGAGGGGAATGGGGGAAACACATTCCCCCACAAGTCCTTCTAGAGCAATGATGGATGAGTTAGCAGCTATGGCCGAAACGGATGGGCTTTTACCACACTATGCTTCTGTTTTAAAACCATTTTGTGATAATTGTGTGACGTTCATCACACAGGGACCTTCAAGCATTCGACATTCTACCATGTGAACACCTGTCACTTTAATAGATATTGAACGGTGAAATAAGTTATTATTACATTTCAAATAAATCGTTCAATAACAAGCCGTTCTAAATTAATGAGGCCGACTGCCGTTTTGTTCTCTTTTTCCAAAGTATTGGTACCAGGGTTCAACAAAAAGGGTTGCCCGATGGCCCAAGGCAAAATAAACGCCACATCACCATTTATACTTTTTGCAATTTCAAAAAGTGAAGAATGGTGAATGGTTTCTGTACTATGTAAAAGCTCTTTAAGGTAGTCGTCAGGACTAGAAACATTTACATTTAGTATATCTCCCTTTAAACGTGAAAACCGGTCCCCATCAGGGCCCACGAGATACTGCACTACTCCTAAAACATTTACAGCACTCAGGAGACATTCCCCATGAATTGTATCCAGCTTTTAGGAGGTCATTATGGATTTGGAAAGAATAGATTTGGAAAGAGCATGTTGCGGAATGGAGAATAGTTCAAATTGTGGAGGGGTGTGCACTTCAAAGGTCCTGTGTTTCCTCAGTGTTCACTCTACAGATAGGCAAGCAATATTAAATAAAAGAGCTGTACATTAGCACCAAACAGTTATGAAAGGCTCTTAAGGGTGTCAGAACGGCAGTTGTAATGGTGTGGTCTCTTGCCATCCTGTTCAGAGGAGTGGTTTTTAAGGATTTAAATTCAAGACCCCAGTCATCAACGGATTTGGAAAATGTGTCAGTTTACAGTCCTTCAATGTTAGTATAAAGCAAACCAATAACAGATATTAGTTTATTCATCAGTTTTATGTCTGCCTATCCTACCCCCCGCAAACATAGGACATGAACATATTTTCTGTTAATTCATAGTATTTTGGGTAAATCTTGCTCTAAACAGTAACTGATGTCTAATGACTTTCACAATAAAAGCACTTTGGTTATCCAGATTACAGATAGACCTAAGTATTTGCAGTGCTCTGAATATCATTGAATTGAAAATGGCAAAATGTTTTAGCATTAAGATCAGCTTTGCCATCAGTTAAAAAACAAAATGTGTTCCAGAGCAACAGACAAACCGACACTTGGATACATTAGTGTAGGCTGGTATGCAAAGTAAACGCTCCAACGTTGGCGACCTGTTGCCAGTCATATCTCGGTCCTGATAGTAGCCCATCGTTCCTACCCAGGCATGGTTCCAAGGGTCCGGGAAAGACTGCCCTGCCACACATGCCTTACATGGTTTCCTGGATGTAGTATACTATAGTATACTTAACTGATGTACCACCATTTTTTACTTGGGAAACTATACACTCCTATAACTTAAAAATGTTTTTTTTAAACAGGGATCCCCCTGCTAGGAAGTTTCCTTTTCTTGATTTCCCCTCTACTCTATGTTTTTCCACTATCTGCCTCTGTCCAAGTGTGTGAAAGGAAGGTGAGAAAAGCTGATACTCTAAGTAGCCGCTTCATGTCTCCAAGATACCTTCTAACTATCTTTACTTCCTTAACGTAACGTAATTTCTCTTGAAACAAGATGACAGGATGAGGGATCTTGTTAAACTGTAAACCAGTGACCTTGTTTAAGCAGAAACAGGAGGGGTGGGATGTCTTAAAAAAAACTGTGACAGCCTTAATGGTTGGGGTGTTGTTTACACTTACTTGTGCACAATGAGGTCACCATTAAAGATTCACCAGTTTCCAGGTGACAGTTTTCCAGGAAATGAAGTAAGAAACTAAGTGATGGAGGTATGCCAGACATGATGTCACTGTGGAGTGCTTACACACACTTCACTCCAAAAGCTTTTCTTATCTAGCAGACTCTTTATCCCTCGGACAATTGACAGTACTATCCTTGATTAGCACTTTTCCATCCAAAATCTTGATATTTAGCCAATATCCAGTGTGACTAGCAATACTAAAGGAAAATGCAAACATTGGATGATGTTAAATAACTCTGGATAAAATTGTTGTTGTTATACACAGCACGACAGATAAAACCCCCATATATTTATCTAAAACTTGGTTGAATTCCCAAATAAAGGCCAACACCTGTCATTACAAAGACACCCAACTTTGATTTTTAATTAGTAAATCAGAGTTAAAGATTTGAGCCACAGTCATAGCCTTTAGGGGCAAGTAGCCAGTGTTAAGTCTCTGTGGCATCATGCTACAACATCGAAACCTCCCTTACCTACAGGCTAAAATGGTCAATTTAAAGCTAATGTTAAGCTCATGAAAATGGATATGTTCTTGTCATGCATTCCCGTTTTCATCCTCCCAGCTTTATTTATTTTTTAACTTAAGCTCTTGTAACTGATTTCCAAACATTTAATGGTCGTATGTGATAGTAAAGTTAATGTCTTCTGCTTCTAGATTTTTGGTTGGAGACATGTGGTCGGAGACATTTAAAGCATAACTCTCGCCAAAATACATTTTTCTTTATTTTAAGACCAAAGAATAGAATGAATTAATTAATTATTTTTCCAGTTAGTCAACAATGACATTGTTAGTTTCAGCCCTAATATTTTGTATCTCCTTGTTTCAACACTATCTCTACAGAGCGTCTTGTCTGTTGTCCTTCAACCTGACATAATTGTTATTTTAAAATCTTTGTGATCTTGAGTAGGATCTGAAAGTTCAGTGTAAAGTGTTAAAACTTGAGATTATGAACCCTCTCATTTCTGTCTTTGTTTTGCCTCTCCAGCTGAAGAGTACCATGCAACATATCAACCTCCAGATCAGCCATGACGCCAAAGAGTAAGTCATTCTACAACTAGCACCTCTTTCTGTCTGTTTCCCCACTCTCATAGTGTTACATCACTGACCTGGAACAAAGACAGAGGATAGCTGTTGAAAGAAATTGTGTTTACAGCAGTTTTTTTTTTTTTATTGTCTTTGGGGTGATTCTGCAGTTATAAGTTTTCGGAATGTAGCTTCATAGCGCTTGACAACTCTTTGTTTAGCATTTAGAGGTGATGGAAGTTGAAAGTAAAGCTCTCTGTAGGCAATTAGCTTACATTTTCAACAACTTCAGCTTCACAAAAGCTCTGTCTCCAGTGGATACTTCCACTAATTGCCTACTCAAACTTGCATGTAACTTTGTACTTGTCATAAAGTAGGAAATGTCATCAAAAGTGTTTGGAAACTCTTTTGAAAGCTTATATTCACACTTCCACTTGGAGATAGAAGACGTCAAAATGGGTTTTTGCTAACGGAAATGAGTTCAGTAAAGTGGTTCAAACTGTTGTCGAGAAGCTTCATTTGTAGATGTACAACACAATATACTGCAAAATTGTATTACTGCCAAATTACACACATCAACCAGAAGAAAGAGGAATTATGAAAGAAAAAGGTTAGCGAGTCAGCAGCAAACAAAAGTACATATAAACAGTCAACAATAGATTCTAAATTAGTTTTTTTCTTTTTTAAAGAAAAGTTTTTGGCAGTATTTAACATAACAAAAAACAATGGGCTAAATTACAGTTTTATATAGTAGTAATTTGACTAAATTCCGATTAACAGTAAAAACACTTGCCAGCATTAGAAAATCCACATATGATCATGTCCATGTGTAGATGGAACGACTTTTGATGCCAATAGGTTGATCAGAGAATACTTAACTAGTGAATATGCTTAAGTAGGGCTGGGTGATATATCAGTATAACAGCGTGATATGAGACCAGATATCTTCTTAGATTTTGGATATAGTAATATTATAATGTAAGTGTTGTCATTTCCTGTTTTTAAAGGCTACATTACAGTAAAGGGATGTCATTTTCTTAACTTACCAGACTGCTCTAGGCCTTTACCCACTTAGTCATTATAGCCAAATTATTGATGGTTATTATCTAATTTGATTTAAATTCTAATATAAAATCTAATATTTTGTAAACGCTCCAATTGTCAATGCTACAATATCATCGCAATATCGCCATTGAGGTATTTGTTTAAGATCATTATGATATCTGATTTCTCCACATCACCCAGCCCTATGTTCAAAACATTTCACATTATATTATTACACCAGCTACTTTAGAACCTGTGATTTACAGAGTGGCAGTGCACTTCAATAGATCATATTTGGCCTTTTAGGGTAAAGAAGGCCATGAAGGTGTTCTCAGAGAAGGTGGTAGTTCAGTATGTGTGAATGACTGCAATGATGGGGGAGGTGAGAGAAAAATGTGTAGATAGAGTTTTAAAAAAGGCAACAGAGGAGCAGTGACAGAGTTGAGCAGAGGACACAAAGCGACGGAGAGTCGAGGGGGAGACGGGACGGTGATTACTGAAGACAGATGACAAAGACTGACAGCCATCCTCAATCTGACATCTACAGTGCAGTGTGGAGGGGGCTGAGGTTGAGAGGGAGGGAAGAGAGGGAGGGAACAGGATACCACTCAGTAAGGCTGTCTCGCCTGAAACTTGAAATTTGCTGTCAAGAGAAAGCATCAGTGTTTCACAGGCTGACATTCTGAGCCAAACTGGACACAATGGCCATGACTGATTTAAAAAAAAAAGCCGCTTTCTTCCACCCACACTTGCTGTAATTAAAGACCCTAAAAAGGCTCGTCCAGCTTCTAAATATGTCCGTAGAATCAGACGAGTCGTGGCAGCCTTCAAGCGCTGGCTTTATCTTGATTTTTCCTCCTTCCCTCTCGTCTTTAAAGTAATGCTGATTATCTAAACCTCTAAACTGCAGTGAAAAAAACGAACATGAAATGCTAAACCCGGTGTCAACGCTCACCATCTCTTGAGACATGAACAGCTCTATAGTGAGACCAGATACACAGTTGGGGTTGCTAACTCTTAAAGTACTGACTGTGCACCGTTCCTGTCTGTCAGGCCTATGGGACTTTAGGGGGAAATGTTTGCTTTGTGTGTGTGAGTGTAGGTGTGAGACAAAGGGGAAGACAGTGTTCCTCCAAGTGCACTTGGAAATAAATCTCCAGGAATCTTGTTTTTGTTCAGCTCCAGCCCAAAGCAGCAGCAGCAGAAGAAGAAGTAAAAGCGCTCTGATTAAAGTCTAACAATTCCAAGCTAAAAATAAAATGGACAGAAGGTAAACAAGATAGACAGACAGGCATCCTTTGTGCCTTTTTGAGTGTGTTTTAGCATTGGGTTTGGCCCAAGCTCTCTTCGCTCGGTCTCCATTCCCATTAGAAGAGCGTTCTGGTCTGTGGCAGCCCAGAGGATTTGAATGGCAAAGGCTCAGGGTAATGATTTTTTTTTTTTTTTTTTACTTTTTAGTTCCATCATCATCAGTAGTAGCAGCAGCACTGCATTTATATCACCTTGTACTATTTCTTTTATATCACTGCTATATTTGTATGCTCTCATATTGAATTTAGAAAGCACAGAGTCCCCCGGGAGTCACATAGCAGAAAATAAATATTAATGTTGAAATTCATGCACAGCATACTTTTGACTTGTCATAGCAGGAAAAGTGCGGGCGTGATTGAGAATATCAATGGCGCAGCCACTAGTAGTGTTATTAATTACATCAGTGCTTCTCCACGAATGTCTACAAAAAAAATGCAGTATATTAGTAAGATGGACTTTCTGTATAAGCTTCTGACCTTGAAGACATAACATACAAGTTCTAATCCTGCGTCTCTGTGTAGAGTAGGCACCTTTTAAAGCTCGTTAATTAGCATGTTCATCTCTGTATTCCCTGAGCCACGACCACTTTTGAAGGATCCAGTCACTTGAAATTCCCCCCATAATTCTGCAAGTAATGTTTGTTAGATCACTATTTCCCCATTACTTTACATTATTTAAAAGTGCTTATATTATGCTTTTTGGCTTTTTCCTTTTCTTTTATTGTGTTATATATATCTTTTTTGTGCACGTTATAGATTTTGAGGGAAAGCACCTCAAAATACAATTATGAACCTGAAATTGAACATAATATGAGCAATTTAAATGGTCGCTTTATCTGAACGTAATTTGGCACGCAAGTATCATCCCCGCAAAATTAAAAGTACAGTTTGATAATTTATGTATGAATTATCATTTTCACACAACATGTGTAGATACTGCAAATATTAATGAAAAACACTCAATAAAAGATTTAAAATGTGCTATATTGTACTAATTGTACAATTCCATTGTGGTTGTTAATTCACAGTGATATGCTTAAAGGTCCCATGGCATAAACATTTCACATTATGAGGTTTGTTAACATCAATAGGAGTTCCCCCAGCCTCCACCTTGCCCCCCCCCCCCCCCCCCCCCCCCCCTTTCCTCCTCAAAAGCTACAAACTCAGAAATGGTACATACTAAGGAAAGCTCATTGTCAGACTGACTCTAGTGGCTGTAGTTCTGCACCAATGCTGGATTTTGGTAACGAGACTTCAGATATGGTATTAGGGGACCACTAAGGTCTATATAAAAGCATGCATCCAAAGAGCACCATGTCATGGGACCTTTAAACACTCCTTACTTTGAGGGGCAAATTCACTGTTATCACACATTACATTACATAATGTTACATTATCAGACTTCAGAAACATCCTCAAGGGTACAATGGTTTTAATGCAATGCTTACTGTTTTCCAAGTTGTGAAGACAACTTAAAAAGGAAATCAAATATATGATTGCTAACTGCCTCCGTGGGAATTATCTGCCTGGCTCCTAACGAGGCCACTGCAGACTTGCTAGAGAAATTGGCTGAAACATCCTGTTTGATATTAGAAAGCCTCAAAGTACAGCAGTTCTTGTTCTATATCTATGCTTGGCTTTCTGTCCCTTCTCAGGAGGCCAGACACAGTTAAACAGAAGAACGCCTTCCCGCCAAACTTCATCCACTCTCTGGACTCCACACATATGATGCTGACTGCTCTCCACTGCTATAGGTACCATTCAACATACTGTAGAGCATGGATACCTGGGAAAAAACACAGATACATTCCTTTTGTCTTTTGTTCCATAATATGCAGAGTCATTTTTCTAAAGGCAGTCTATTTCATGCTTCTGACATCGACTCTCCATGAATGCGTGACCTAAAATGGTTTTGAAAATGTGCCCTGTCATCTGCAATGCAATTATCACCTCAGATATGTGTGGTATGATATGCCGTGTAAATATAAGCTCAATCTCTTGGAAGGTGTCATAACTCACACTGGCTTTGAAAGAACATCCACCAGGGTTTTAGCAATTATCGTCGCAGTAATACACCCTTTTTTTTCCAAAGTCTCTCTACTCTTTATGTTCTTAACCCCTTCTTCATTCCCTCTCTTCTCCCTTTAGTGCTGGACTGACATTCGTCTCAGTTCACGACTGTTTCTGGACCCACGCCCTCACTGTGGACACAATGAACAAGGTATCATATTAATGTACAACCTTGCCTTTCCTTTTTTACTCCCACCTGTCTAGATTCTTTTACCATTCCTCATCCCCCTCATCCTTTCAAGGTATCAGCAGGGTTTAAAATGCTTCCTTTTTTAATTGATTAATTCAAGTGTCACATGTGACTCAAGTCTCCCAGCTCAATATTAACACCCTTTAAATCTACTCCATTTGTACTTCCACTAAAGTAGTAGCAACAGAATTGTGAAAGACTGTGATTCCACTGGTTAAGATTCTGCCGAATGCAAAACAGAATACCCAATCCCACTCCCATCCTCTGTCCATTAACACAGTCAACACATTAATGAAGTAAACACATCTGGTTAACACAAGTTTTTAGCTGGGACTGTCCATCCTGTGCCGTACCTGAAGTTGCTCAATATTGGTTGCTGTCTGTATATTCCTTCATGCACAACTCGTATTCTTTCAGATGTTTCATGCACAGATGTTTTAACAGCGGCGATGTTGTGTATTGTTTGGGGTCCTTGCCACAACAAGACCGATCAACATTGAAAATGGAGCCTTCTTTTGACTGCATTACCAGAGAATACATCACATGCATGCTTCACTCCAAAAAGATGCTTTTTTTTAGGTCTGGGACCTTTACAGCACATTGGGCCGATGATATCATCCTCCTTGCTTCGTGGATTTCCTAGACCAAACCAACCTGTCTTTGTGTCTTGGTTTTAAGTGACCACTATCTGACAAGTGCCTTGTAGCCTTGCTATGTTTAAATGCTCTGTATTGATTCTTATCTGGATACTGCTTTGCCTTGCTGCAGAATACTTACTTTAATAATCATTTTCTATTTACTGCACCCACATGCCCACATTCAGCTGTTTTTTTGTTTTGTTTTTTTCTTTCCCGTCGTGTCTGAGCTGTTCTGTGTGTTTTGAAAAAAAATGCAATAAAAATATTTTAAAAAAGCCCAATATTCAGCCAAATCTGAACAGACAGTGGTCTGTCTGCACCAGACAGAGCCTGTTGTGCTGAATAAATGACTGCCAGCCCCTGCCTGAAACTAGCTTGTGAACAGGCCCAGACAGAGACACAGCTTTGCATAAAATAGATCAAATTGCCATAAAGTCCCAGTTCTGTCTGTTGATGTAGATTCAGAGCACAGTTTTATGTCTTCATTCAATCTCAGAGGAGTTGCAACCAATGAAGCAGTCAGTACATTTATTCCCTCTCATATTCTTTTGATGTGTGAGCGTACACCTTCATTACACAGGTAATTGAACACAGTGGCAGAGGAGGGGTGGTTGGTATCTTAGTTAACACCTCAGCACATCGGGAAGGTCCTTATTTGAATAGAAACTGATCCTTCCTTCATCCCTTCATTTTCTGAACAGCCTGGCTGTTAGTATAGGCAGGTATTGCGTGATGCCATCGTGAGATGCATGCACATGTGGGGTTAGACTACAAACCAGAACAACTGAGAGATTTTGTTCTCAGTCAGTTTCTTTTCATACTCATACGTGACTGATAAATAATACTGATTAAATCCTCTGTAAAGTGTCTTTTCATCCACCTGTTTTTATACGCATTTTAAATTTGCACTTAAAACAAACCTGAATGGAAATGCCAGACATTTGGAGAAAAAGTCCTAATATTGTTAAAAAAAAAAGGTCTGGATCTCTTGCACCCTCTTTTTCCTCACACAGTGGTTGAATGGCCCCAACTGAAGAATCAGCACAACCGTTTGTCTTCATGTGCCCAACATGTAATGTTCCCATAACGTAGTGGATGGAATTGTGGATTTTCTGTAAATTTGGTTAACATTTGCACTAAATTTGGATGTAAACTAGTTTCCTTGGAGTGAAGCATTGCCTGTATACACTGCAAACCTCTGAGGTTCTACACTCATACAAACTATAAGAGACTATAAGACTTCTGTATATTTAATGGTGAACAGCAGAAAGTTCATACATGCCAACATTTTTTGGTTACACTTGAAGGTATCTACCTAAGAGTGACATGACACTGTTGTGAATGTCTCATAAACATTATAAAAAGTCATAAACGTTTATGACATAATTATTTTAGTTAGAACCATTTGGTTTTGTCATGACAAGTTAAGGTTTATGTGTTATGACTGTGTCCTCCCAGTGTCATGTCACTTAGTTAACAAGTAAGCTTTTTACGCTAATGTCACTTGTGTCATGAGGGCTTCTGTTCTATTAACCCCTGATGCCTGTTGATGGTGAGACCCACACTCATTTCTTACTACCTGTTGAGCTAACTCTGTGTAGTCTACTATACATTAGCATTATTATCACTGCTTATAGCTGCCGTTTTCTCACTAGAGTTCCAAGTGTCACGTTCGCTAGCCAGATATGGTGCATTCAAATCTACCTTTTTAAAGAAAATGAATTCACTGTTTAAGTTACTAAAATACTCAAAATGTCCATATATAAGCTATTGTTACATTGTGGCAACAGGTTTTCTAACCCTGCTGAACTTGCCTCCTGAGAAACCCATCTATACCATATGGAGGATTCTGAAACCAGCTCAGAAATGGATAGCACTTCTTTCTCCCAGGTGTTATTGTCATGTCAGCATTGATGTCAAACAAATCCCCGCTATACCCTCCATTTTACATTCTACCGTTTTTTCTTTGCAGTACATTGATTCCCATTTGAAAAAGAATAGTATATAAAAGTCCATAGTATAGTTCAAGTGTGAATAAAGAAGACATACAGCAAAATGCAGAGTTTTTTAAGCTGTGGGAGATGATCCATTTGCCGGATTTGCTGATAGACAGATGTTAGTTCTCGCCTTTTCTTTGCTCTCCTCTCCATTCCTTTTTTTCTCAATCTTTTACCTGTTCAACAGGTAGGACAGTCTAGGTAGCTTGTTTAGGCCAGAGTAACTCAAAATTTTTTCATTTCTCTCTGCCTCTTCCTCCTTCCGTCAGGTCTGTCGGGAACAGTTTGTCGCCCTGCACAGCCAACCAATCCTTCAAGAGCTGTCCAACTTCCTGTTGCTGAAATACTGCGCCGGGCTCCCGTGAGTTTTCCCACATGCATGCAGGAACACATTGGATTGTGCACACAAACACATGCACATGAAGTTCCTTTAAGTCTCAGAGAACCTATCAGGTTTATGATTATAAAAAAACATGGCACAGTACATAATGTGTGGCACATTATATAATTGTTGCACAGTATCTCAATATAAAGAAAAAATATTATTAAATAGTTACAAGGTCATATTACCACACTTAATTACCACCACCATTTCTGTTTAATCTTTCTTTGGACAGCCATCAGTCTCTGTCTGTGTTTAAGCAGGATCTTTATGAACTTTGATGGTATAGCCAAAAGCCTTGATGCACATGCATTCCTCTTCGTCTTTCTCTCTCCCTCTTTAACAGAGACAATACTGTTCCCTAAGCCTTGCAAACACATTATTTGATACACTAGAGCAGCGATCTTCAATAGGGGGCTCGGACCCCTAGGGGAACGTCAGAGTCAATGCAGGGGGGCCTCCGAATTAGTTATTTTTTTGAAAGTTGTTTCAAAAATTAAAAAGTCTTAAAGGTTCCCTGCCACACAAAATTGTTTTTACTTGCATTTTTTTTTTTTAATGTTAGGTCCATATGTGTTTGTGCTATGCTGTGAATTTGAAAAATGAACTGCTACCGTCCTCTGTCAGCTCTAGCCACTGAAAAGAAACAAGAGGAGAAATCAGGCCAATTACAAAAGCTGGTCAGTCTGACGTCATGCTGCCTGAACTCATTACTATTCATGAGCTTGCAAAGTTGCACTGGGTAAAGGATGCTGATAGCCTGGCTCTCATTGGCTAGCTGTTAGCCAATCAGAGCCAAGCAGCTTAGCTTGTTGACTATTAATGAGAACTGGCACAAACCAAGCTAAGTCTTCTTGCAGGCTTTCTATACCACGCTAGAATGGCTTGAAACAAGGTAACCAAGGCAATTTTTCCAAAAAAAATGTTATAGTACATGGTAGAACTTCATGTTTTTGTTGGTCTCAAAGTAATTAATGTGTTAAATATATGTGTGGCAAGGTACCTTTAACATGAATCCAACATATTATTAGCAAATATTAATCCTCACTGAAGACAGACTTACTAGCCTAGAGGAAAGGTACTGACCAAGGTAGCCATCCACTGATGCAGTTAATCCTAAGGATTTTCCTTGTTTTCAAATTTAAAATATGATTTATAAAATCATGCCAACAATTATAAGGCCATTTTAAAACCCTTGTATTCTATGCAAAGACTGTGTTTAAAGGCTTTAGGCAACCCTACACGTTATTGTAGGCCCAGTTTAAAATGAAACTTCATTTTAGACAATATATATAGCAGGGGGTCCCTGCTCCAGCTCTTTCAGTTAAGGGGTCCTTGGCTTAAACAACGTTGAAGACCCCTGTACTAGAGTAAGACAGTGGCATGATACCAGTATCAGTATCAATTTCTCAGCTTTCCATTCACTGAATTGGCTTTGTTCTCAGAAAAAACTCACATTTAACCTCAACAACTCAAATGTGCCATCCAGATGTGACCATCCTGCATCAGTCAGCAGAACCGATGAAGACACATTAAAAAGGGTTGAAACTTCCCTAAGACAACACAGAAAGTGCAGTTCTATTTAACGTCTATAGAGAGAGACACACACACACACACACACACACACACACACACACACACACACACACACACCACACACACACACACACACACACACACACACACGTTCTCTTCAGACTTACTTAACTTTTTTTTCTTTTTTTGTTATTGTCCTTGTTTGTGCCAGGACTGTTGCTAAGAACAAGAAGTACCAGGAGTACAGGAGGCTGTTGCTGCTGCTGGCCAAAGTGCCCCAGACAGGTTAGTTGGAACGCAGCTGTCTGGCTCCAAAACACCTGGCCTCGCCAGAGCTGGGGTATTTTTTTTGAGAGGGCCAACATACAAGGTGCTGTTTTTTGTTCCTAATTGGATTGAAGAGGACTTGTATGTCCTGAAGCTCTGTCAGAGGTTAGCAGGAATGACAGGAATGTTTTTAAATTGGATTCTTGAACAATCCTGTATTTTTTTTATCCTGGTTTATAATTGCTTGATTGTTGTAGCCTATTGTTTTTGGTAGTCATCCCATTGCTTGTATTTGGGTGTGTAGCTGTCTGTGTTGCCCAGATATGCTATTTGGTTTGCTCATTCAAACATTGAATTTGGCTATAATTCAATTTTCAGCTTTTGTCATTAATGGTGTAATCATGGCTGCCTGCACGGCCACAAGCAGATCCAGATTTCTGTGTTTTCTTTGTGGGTCTGTTTGTTGTTGTCCAGAGTGGAGGTGTATTGCAGCGGCTCTGTCAATGAGGTTGATGTGGAGGCTTTGCTGTTATGTAAGCCCTCGCTCCATCTCCATCTGTATACTTACTGTCTGCTTGGCACGGACTGCTGGGTTGTATCAATTTATTACTGTTAATTGTGTCCCTCCTCTGAATAATCAGCTTATATGGCTGAGACCAGGTGCGTGTATGTGTGTGTGTTGGGGGGGAGAGAATGGCCACTGTGCTCAATGTTCAAATAATGGATCTGGACTAAAATCCACTATGAAGGATCTTGAACTTGTTATTAATTAATCTGGTTTCACAGTGTGTATTCCAGCAGGAGATCAGATAAATCAGGTGCTGAGGGAACAAAGGCTGGAGAGCACACTGAATCACTCGGATCCATCACTGTGTTTCAACAGTCTACCTTTTAATGACAACAGTATTTGTCCGTTAGGATTGTAAATGCTTTAAGTTCTTCAGTACCCTTATGTCTTTTCCTTTTCAAACACTGGCATTTTCACTTTGGTATCATTTGGTTGGATTTTTCATTTAGGCTGCAAGTTTGTAAGACCCAAGGTAAAAGGGTTGTCAAGAAAAGCATTGCTTTATTTTTAGGTGCCTTCACTTTGGTACATAACAAAGTACTTTACCTTATCAATAAGGCTGTGTTACCATGATTACCCAGTATTCTTACACAATAACACGGTAACTTCTAAAGAAATACAATAGAAAGTAAACTACAAAAAGGATTGCAGCACATTAGTGAATAGTTTTAAGACCGTTTACATCAGTTCCTCCCACATTGGGTACCAAAACGTGGTGCCAACAGGACACCAGTTCCGATGTAAGCGGTAGTAACGAGACCGAAATAAGAACTCAAATTTTGGTGCCTGGCATCGCTGCACGGGATGCTACGGGACCGTTAGCTAGTAGCTGGATTATCCAAAATGGTAAAAATGCAGACCTTACGTTAAGCGGTGTAAAGTGGGACAGTATTTCCCTGTAGAGGCTTCCAACACCAGGACGTAACAGCCTGCAGATGCCTGTTGTCAAAAAACAGATGGTGCGTTCACTTGCAACACGTCAGCCTTGTGGTGCATTTTAACTTATTGTAAAATACCCTTTTCCCATCTGGTGCTTGTATTTGTAGTATACCAGCAAATTACTGGTGAAGTAAGTTATTATAATTATTGTTATTACTAGTGCGGTCAGTTAAACACGTTTTTAACGGCGGTAACGCAAACCCGTTTTAACAGCGTCATTTTTTTAATCATGAGATTAACGTTGTTTTTGGCCTAGCAAGCTTTGTAGTTTTAACAACTAGTAACGTTAGTAAAACTACAACACCACTGGATCTAACTAGACCGGAAACAAAACAACAGGCACACCGCACACACGCCGTTTGGGCTTGCGAGCCAAAGAGTATTGAGAGCAGTAACATGAGAAAAAATAGAACAAAAATAAATCAAGGGACACTTAGAAGAGATACGAATGTGCGATTAATTGCTAGTTAATCGTGATCAAATATTTTAATCGTTTGACAGAATCAGTTTTTACATTATAATTCAATCATTTCATTTTGACCATATGGCCTCGGCAATAAACAAGCCGTTCTTCAATGTCGCCAACGGTCGTTTTGTGCTCCTTTTTATATTGTATACCTTATAAATATACTCTATATATTTTGGTTCAGGGACCGTTTTACAAGTATCGTTTTAGCACCAGTATCAGGGGGGGAAAAACAAAAAACGATCCCCAACCCTACCCCCACATGTTAGAAAACGTTTATGTTGGTACATTATCTAAAGTGTTCATGTCAACATAATTCTCTAGCTTCAGTCATTTTTTTTTCTTTGCATTCTTAAACTTTTTATGGCCTTTCTTCAGTAACGTGTGTGCAGCTCCTTGTACAGGCAGACGTCAGAGAGGCCAAGAGCACACAGGGCAGGACTGGGCCTCATCCAGAGCTAAGAGTAGTCTTGAAGTAGTGTATTGAAGTTCATAGAAGTGTTACTGGTGCCCAGTAAAACTAAAAAGTTGTAGCTAATTTTAAAATTAAAGTTCCTGAGTTTGACCCTCTTAAAAATAAACTTCTCCCTCTAATGAAGATTGTAACTTGTCCTTTCACTGGACGCCAAATACCTCAGAGCAAACAGTTCTTAGCAGTTTTGTTAATTGGTCATTAACTACATTAATAAATAAATTAAAAAAAGATTAATCACTGTGCAAATTGTTCAATTTTGTATTCGGTACCATGATATATTCCCCTTTGAGATGTACCATTTCATTTTCAAGAGTCCCAGAATACAATGGATGGCAATGGTCCGTCTGTCCACCACTTTTGTCCAGATTGAAATATCTTAACAACTTTTGAATTGTGTCATGACACTTTGTATTTTCACTTTGTAGTTATTCATAGTGCCCAGAGGATGAATATTTTACTAAAATATTTTTGAAAAAAATAGCATGGATTGCTGTGCAGTTTTTGTACAGACAATTGTGTTGCTCCCAAGGTGAATTGTTATAGCTTTTGTAATCCTCTGACTTTTCATCTATTGTACTTTGTGTTTTATGCTAATTAGCAACTGTTAGCATGCTACAACGCTGAAGTAAGAATATAGTGAACTGAAACGTCGGCATCTTTACATCGTCTTTCTGAGCCTGCTAGCTTTTGTTGATGCGGGTTTGTGCCAGATAGTTGTGTAAGCATACTTATCTTGTATGTGGGAATTAAAAGTTTGTTTTATAGTTAAATCTGCAGTACATGTAATTTGCTTTTTCTAACTACTGGTCACAGACTTAAACCTGCTCTGACACCCCGCCTCTTGCCTCTCTAGGTGATTTTGATCTCCAGCGGGTGAAAGAATCCACTTATTTCTTCAGCTGAGAGACTCATGAGGGCGATCCAGCGGAGGAAGATGAGTGGAATTGACAGAGTGCGGCAGGGAGGCTGCAGGCTCTTGGGTGCCGACTGGCTTTGTCTCCCTCAGACATCAGGACATCGATCCAGCCGCGCCCTGCCTGCCTCCTGGTATTCAGGCTGGCTAGAGCTGCTGGAGGCATTAACACACTGGGAACCTGCCTGATTAACTGACTAGTAGGCTGATGAAACGAAGGGTGGGATACTCATCCAGGCGAAATCATGAGCGAATCAGCACCAGATGGACTTCATTCAGTGAAAAGGTGTGTGTGCGTGTGTGTGTGTGTGTGTGTGTGTGTGTGTGGTGTGTGTGTGTGGTGTGTGTGTGTGGGTGCGCGTGCTTCATCACTCAGCAACACTTCCACTGCTTCAGGCACTGTGTGTTTGTGCATTTTCAAGCTGTGAAGACCTCCACAGGGCGCAGACTTGCCTCTGTGACTATCCCACCTAATCATCGATCCCATCACTTACTGGATGACAGGATGCTCTCTGATACCATATTTAAACATTTTCTGAAGAAGAGACGTTTTGACAGGAAATTAACTCGGGGATACAAGAAAGAAATGTGGAGGGATGAGTCAAGGAGATCTTGGATAGCAATATGTCCCATTGTACTCTTGATTCTTACCTCAGAGTGACTAAGCACTTGACAATTGCACTGAAATAAATGTGTTTCTTAAAATGTCTCCTTATTCATTCAGTGGTTCCAACAAATAGCTGGTATTTTAGTGTGCTTAAATAGGATGAATAAGAGCCAGTTATTAAGTTATATCTGTATATTTCAATTCTATTGTGTATTATGAGATGAAGGCCTCCTTTTAGATGCACAACAGAGGATTTGTAGGCATGACTAATCAACTCAGATCTTATTTTTTTGGGCCAATGCCACTAGAAGTAAAAATAGCAGAAGTGCTATCTGAAAATCGCTGGCAACATTACAACAGTTTCAGACAAAAGGTAGCGTTGATGTCAAATGTAGACTCAGCCAAACAAAGCTGAAAGAAATGGTAATAATCTTTGAGGGGGCATACACAGTGTGCTGATTAGACTGTAGGTTTTCAGATGATTTGCATGGCGAGCTCCATATGGAGATGCTCCTGATATTTTACAACGTGTATATGACATGACTTGCATTCAGTTTATTTTATTATTATACTAAAAATAACCAATCACCTTATGACTTGGTTATACAGTGAACTATTATTTAAAGTGTTTTTCATGCTGTATGTGCTTTCTGTGAGGACCAGCCATTAAGATTGCCAAATTACAGGTATTTTTACACACACCATCTATTCAATAAAATTTTACTTATAGTATCCAATCATAACAAATGTTATCCCGAGAAAATTTTCCAGATGGAGTAGGTCTAGAACACACTCTATAACTTACAAAGGCCCAACAATTCTAGTTAATTCCCTTGTCTTAATGAAAAGTTTGCAAATAGAACGTTTTTGTTTCTCGCCTGAATTGATTGAGGCCTATTACCTTGATTAGTGTTTACAGACATTTTATGGCACCAGAAAGCAATTAGTTGTATTTAGTTTTCTAGTTTTGTATATTAAAAGAATACTTTAACGGTATGGGGAATACACGTTTTAGCTTTCTTGCTAAATATGAAGGAAATATGCTCGATTAGCTTTGTTCCGAGGCAACAAAATCCACATTTTACATTTTGTTTGTATTTCTGTATAAACGAGGCCAGCTGGTTCACCCCGTTTCCAGCTGTCAATTCAATTCAATTTTATTTATACAGCGCCGAATCACAACAGTTCTCTCATTGCGCTTTTCATAAAAGAGCAGGTCTAGACCGTACTCTGTGATGTTATTTACAGAAACCCAACAGTTCCCACCGAGAGCAAGTCACACCACAAAGTGACATTAGCTTGGATACCGGTGCAAATTACACCTCAAAGTTCACCACAGTTTAACTTTAAGCTCATTAATTTTGCCTCCTTGAGCTGACTTCTGATCACAGTGATTCTTGGCTATGCTGTTTTAAATACTGGTGTTTGTGGGCCTGCAATGCTAAACTCTGCTTACCTACTACTTGCAGTGTAGACATGAGAGCCATATTGATCTTCTCATGCAACTCAAGAAGAAAGCTAACAAGCATAGTTCACATCACACTTAGAAACGATACATTTCCAATCTTATTTAACCTTCTTTTTCTCAGCTGATAAAGCTAGTCAGTTAAAGTGTCCTTCACACTAAACCTGCCACAATCTAAATGGAAAGTCAAACTAAGCCCAGGTGGCTTTCGAGCAAGCGTCAGCCCAGCGTGTCTCTCCTCTCCCCTCGTCTTTTTGAGGCCAGTTGTCAAGGACGGAGATCTTTTCTGCAAAGTGCTCTCAGGATCGCACATACTTGACACATATAACATTTCACAACATAGCCTCTGATACACTGCTGTGAAGAAGATAATTACTGCACTACATGACCTGAGCTCCACATCAAGGAGTGGTCCTGGGTAGAAGGACGGATAGATGCTGAGGGTTTAGCCTAAGTGTCTCAATCAATGGCTGTGACTCGCACTAGAGGGACGGCTATATATTGGCTTTACAGTGCTGAGGGTATATCGGATAAATTGGCACAACATATAGAATTGTAAGTTAGGAAGAGCAGGGGAACACACACACAGTTAACAGTTTTTGTTGAGGTGACGTGTGTGTGTGTGTTACCTACTGTTGACTTTGGCAGGGGGAGTAAACCGGATATTGAAGATGACCTTACAGGGAAGTCTTGATGGGCCTGTCTCCGTTTCTCTGGGGTGATTCCAAGGATGTCTGCTGTTAAATTGGAGAGCTGCACCGGTCCAACCTGCAGTAATGGAGTCGTAATGGAGCTTGTAGCAGGAAATAGTTCACGAGCTTCCATTACAGGTCCTCTCCAGAGATTAACGCGTATTGTTGATGATGGGTCTGTATTAGGATTTTAAATAGTGCAGAGGTGATGGAGTTCTGACATCTCTTGACAGAAGAAAATGCAATTTTTTTTTTTTACTTCCTTTTTAAAATATTTTCCCCTTGGCGCCTACACAGTTTTAGCATCTGTATATGCTGTCTCTTGTCCTTGTGTGTTTTACAGCCATTTTCAAGTAAACACATAATAGACCAGCCACCATCAATATGCTTATTGATTGACTGAGGCATTAAGTCCTAGCAGTGTTTAAAAGTCTTGTGCATCTAAAATAATGTCCGTTGTAATGTGTAAGGCAGCCAGATTTCTTTACTGTCTTTCTAAACTCTACAATGTGTCATACTATAATTTTAAATTTTAAGAAGTTGTTTTGTAGTTAAATTGTCTTATTTAATGCCACAGTAAAAAGTAGGGTTTTTTTTATTGTGTGAATGCTTAATGCTCAGCCAAATTCACAGTATTGTTATCCGATTTTACTGTGTTAAATGCTTCTTTCTTTTTTTATTGTATGATGAGATGTTTTGTACTTGGTTCCAGATGTAAATCACTTTGAATACCTGCTGGTTGCTGTAAAGTTCTATATAAATACATTTGATTGATTGATATTGTGCTATGACTGTTTTCTACCTAAACTGTGTCCCACTGGCTCAGTGGTTAGCACTGCAGTAACAGACACCCAGCAAGTCATCACTGCAACACTTTGACCCAGGTTCAATACCCAGTTATATATATATACATGTGTACATACTATACTATGACTTTATCACTTTTCGACATACCATGCAATGACTTTGATTTCACTTTTTTCGACATACTATACTATTACTTTCTTTATCTTGACATGCTATATTTTGACTTTTTCTGACAGACCCTACTAAGACTCTTCAATGCCATTTTTTGACACACAGTTTAGTGACACACTGGCTCAGTGGTTAGCATGGGTTGCAGCCAACCAGAAAGTTGTCACTGCACACTCTGACCAAGGTTCATTACTCAGTCCTGGCCTTCCTGCACATCATGTTTTCTGTTTTTACATGCTATGACTTTTTTTTTACATGTTATTAGACTATTTTCAACATACTATACTATGACTTTGTATCTGTTTTTTAACATACTATACTGTAACTTTTAAATGGCTTCTTTTTTTTATATATATACTACATGATAACTGTTTTCAAGTGGATTTCTTTCATCCCCCACTGGCTAAGTGGTTAGCACTGCAGCAGCAGACAACTAATAAGTTGCCACAGTCACTGTTGTCACTTCCGAGATTGACCAAGACCTTTTCTTTTGGGTTTTTTGACATACCATAGTATGACAATACTATGATTTTTATTTTTTTTAATCACTTTTTCCGATTTACTATACTATGACTTTTTTAATGGCTTTTTTTTTGTAAATACTACACTATGACTGTTTTCATGAGCTGTACAGTGGCACACTGGCTCAGTGGTAAGCACTGCAGCAACCGACCACTGACCCAGGGTTGATACCCAGTCCAGCCCTTCTCACTATGTTGTTTTTGACAAACTATACTATAACTTTTTTCATCTTGTTTTTTTGACATGCCACACTGAGACTTTTTATCACTATTTAGGCGTACTATACTATGACTTACTATACTATGACACTTTTCCCCACATAATAAGCCATCACTGTTTTCATCTTAAATCTGTGGTGGCACACTGGTGTAGTGGTTAGCACAGCTACCAACATACAAACATCAAGTAGTATCTATGGAATCTGATTCAGGTTCAATACCCAGTCAAAGCTGGACCTTTTCATGATGTTTTTCTTTAAGTACAATACTACAACTTGTTTCGCCAAATTCAAGTTTGAATTTTTAATGACTTTTTTGACATACTATACTATGACTTTTAGATGGCTTTTTCCGACATGCTACGCCATGACTGTTTTCATCATGAATCATGTGGAGGCACACTGTAAATGTAAATGTATTTTATTTATATAGCACCTTACATCGACCGATGAACCAAAGTGCTTCACAACAGATAAAACCACAGATTTAAAACAACAACACACCACTAACAAAGATACAATAATGAATGAGAAAAGTAAGAAAAAGATAAAAAAATAAAATCAAAATAAATGTGCCATCACATTACTAGGTACCAAACGCCACTTTAAAAAGATGAGTCTTAAGTCTTGATTTAAAAAGGCCCAGGTCAGTAAGGATACGCATCTCACTGGGTGGCTTATTCCAGAACTTAGGTCCAGTAACCAAAAAAGCGCGGTCACCCCAGTGTTTCAGTTTTGACCTGGGCACTTCCAACATAAGTTGATTAGATGACCTCAACGTCCTACCATAATTACGAATAGTCAGCATGTCTAAAATGTAAGATGGGGCAAGGCCATTAAGAGCTTTAAAAACAAACAGGCGGGCCGCTGCATTTTGGACAAGTTGGAGACGGTCGACAGAGGACTGGGAAACACCAATATACAGGGCATTGCAGTAGTCCAGTCTAGAGCTTATTAAAGCGTGAATAGCCTTCTCAAGGTCATGACGGTTTAAAAACGATTTTACCTTTGCCAGAAGGCGCAGTTTTAAAAAGCTCAATCTAACAACATTATCAATCTGTTTGTTGAATTTAAAGGAACTATCGAAAATCACTCCTAAGTTCCTTACCGTCTGTCTGGCTGTTGGAAACCAGGGACCAAACCCGTTAGACACAGATTCTCCAAACACAATATATTCAGTTTTATCCTCATTTAAGTGCATAAACTGGAGCAGTGGTTAGCGAGCTTCCAGTGTACAACCAGTAGGTACTCTTTGCAGAGTCTGATTCAGGTTTGAATTCCGGGCTGGACATTCTCATGATTTTTTTTCCCCCCCAACATACACACCTTTCTATCCCTTTTTTTGATAAGCTATACTATGACTTTTTCATCACTTTTTTCAATATGCCATAATACAACTTCTTATTACTTTTTTAACACAACTATACTATGACTTTTTTAACATGCTATACTATGATTTGTCCTTTAAACAAATTTAAATATTCCAATTTTGTTTAATGCATTATTGGTATCATTCAACATTTCAATGAAATTCTCACTAATCAAAACCATTCCCAATTTTCCAAATTATCTCACCATTTCACCTTCACAAGCATTTTCTGCAGGAAATGCATTTTCTAGTTAACCTCTCGTTTTGCTCAACGTGGTTACTGTAGCGAAGGCCTGTCAAAGGTTCTGTTTATTTTAACATTAGCTAATGTGTGGTATATCTGGCAATTTCAATATATTTTAAACAACTTGTACTTACTAGGTTTCCCTAGAGCTTTCAACAGTCTGATGACAGAGGGATGCAGCTGAAAGCTCTGGAAAAAAGGCTAATAGTCACCTCCATGACATGTAAGCAAATCTCACATGCCGAAGAAGACATTTTTAAAGATACCTGCCTGTTCATTTCGCTAAGCTTCAGTAAACAATCAGAGAGCCTTGCATAGATACAGGAAGACTTTTACCACACTTTTCACACTTTTTATTCTCTACTCTAATGAGGTAAGGCACTTCCTGCACATGGTTACATTTACTTAATTAGGGCAAGGGTGAGGATTATCTCACTCCTGTTGCCTGTATACAATTTTGCTTACATCTCACTTTAGGTGTGACTTCTGTTGCATTTCAATTCTGTCTTTGATTTTAGTTGTGAATTTTGATGTCTTGAGAGTGAAAGCTTAGTTGGTAACAACATTGTGGTTTAGTGTGGAGTCACGTTCTTCATCCAGGTGTTCTGTTTTCTGCTGACAACTAGATGTGAGTCAAGTGGAGGCTTGAAATTGCTAGTAAGTGTGAATGTGAATGTCCTGTCTGCGTTACCCTTGTGTTATAGCATGGGTTGGGGGGTGTTTCCCTGTATTCCGCCCAAAGCATGCTAGGATGGGCTTCAGCCTATCATGACCAGAAAAGGACAAAGAAAGTGTGGATTATTTGGCATGACAAACATATGACCTGTTTTACATTCAAATTACATTTGAATTAAATGTTTACTGAAATGAAATGGGACTTTCACTGAACCACACCACATCTGCATAAGTATGTGTATCACATCAAGCGTAGACAGTAGTGAGGGGCTTTCAGCGAGCTCGTCATTCCGGCCACAGGATCATCAGAAAGGGGACGCTATGGAGGTGTTGGTCGCTATCTGTCAGGCATGCCAGAGCTGGAAACCACTCTCAGATAGCTGACCAATCACTCTCACTGAGAGCACTTTGATTTCCCTGCCAGGCTCCTGGGTTCTTCCGGGCTATCTCCTACCCTGTGGATCATGAGTGGCCAGCACTCAGCAGCTCTAGCATGGGGGGGGGGGAAGAGTGTACAGTCCTGGAGGGAGCAAGTGGGGCCAGAGCTCTCTCTCTCTCTCTGTCAGCCGGGGAGAGGAAGCAGGAGGCAGCACTGTGGAGAGGGTGCGCTGGTGTTTGGGAGAGAGAGAGAGACAGGTGGTACAGTCTTGCGTGCGTGCATGTGTGTCAGTGTGAGTTTCCTTTGTCTGACCTTTATTCTAAATGACAGGGAGTGTCAAACACACATCTGGTGCCTAATGCAGCAAGTCCTTTTTTTAATAAGAGAATCTTCCTCCAGATGTTGAAATCTAATGTATGCAACAATACAACTTTAACTCTTTAACCCACACAACAAGTGTTTGAAATATTTTCAGTTTCCCCTTTGGAGTCCATCTTTCCTAAGTATCCAGAGAAAAGTCTGGCAGCCAGACCAGCAACAATAAAATACGATCATTATTGTACAGCTGGCAACTGCTGAAGATGTCGTCTGCAACTCAGCTTGTCTCATTAGAACCATAGACTGTTAAAATAATGAACAGTAGCATGATGTCACCCATCGGTTGGGGGTCTGCCGTTTTGCCAGAAGTGACCATGTTTCAACAAATGGGCAAAGCTGGGAAGGGACGGGTCTAGCCAGTGTTTATGGTTTTAATGGCGCTGCGCTAAGCTAAACGCTAAATAGGGACATTTTTCAACCCTTCTGATGCAGGTCTCACAGCTGAGTTTTTCTGGTGGGGAAATGTGGACCTTAGGGTAATGGTGCCTTTTCGTCAGCATTTACAGCAATACTTAGACCTGGTTGATCATAGGCAGACTTTCTCTTAAGTTACCAGCTAACAATAGCGCTAGCTAGCTAGCTTGGTTGGCAGAATGCTAGTCTACATTGACGACCTTTCACTTCACATTAGCTTCACTTTTCAGGCCTGGAAGGCGTCACCTGTTTCAATAGCCTATCACCTGAAGTCAGCTGGCCAAGTCTTTCAACAGTTTTGGATGGAGGCAGCCAATGGGCGCGAGAGAGCAGTAATGGTTGAGCTAGAAAGTTAGAACAAAGCAGTGAATCCGAGGAATAAAATGTTGTAAACTGACAGGTTTCGAAACACTTCAGACCGGCACATTTCAAGTAGTTGCAAGTTTCAGCTTGTCTTGTCGCAAAACTTAAAATATTGACAACTGCACAAAAGAAGGCTTTGAAAAAAATGTCACATTTTATAATGAAAGCACTTAAAAACCATTTGAATCCACTATCCCACGCAAGAAATATTGCAATATTTTACTGAGTTTGAAGGATATTCTTCTGTTGATAACCAGGCAGATAATCAGATGATATTAAATGAAAACAATAACAAAGATTCAGAGGCCATTGTAACTTTGACACATAACAGAATGCAGAGACATTCATCACATGCCTTTAATGCATTAAGATGCTTGTTTCTATTAAGAATATGCAAAATTATCATGATCTGTGCTTTTCCAATATGCTAGTCCAAGATTATTTGCCCAAACATGAAGCAGTGGAATCAATATGTATTCAAATACAATTTATTTCCCGTTTACATGTACTGCAGTGGTATGTAATTGACAGTGATGTTTGTATTGAGGAGATTGCATTTTTATTACAGCCACACACAAAGGAATATAGTACATGTATGTGGAGACTACAGTATATGCTAGGCACTAGGTATGCACAGTACATGTTATGGGATGTGACAACTGTAGAGTGGCTCAGTAAAAGAAAATCAGGCCTCTGACACAGAAATGCTTTAACTGCACTGTTAGAGTCTGATTTCACAGACAGCGACTGCCTCGGGTGGCCGGTTGGATTCAAGGGGACTAATGGTTACTGGAGAAGATCTCAGTGTACATTATCCAGCCTACATTAGTCTGTAGAGTTTAGGATTGGTTTTGCTATAGTGTTGATTTTGTAATAAGTCACTGTATTATTGAATGTCACAAACAGGTCTAGGACCTGTGAAACAAAGCAAGAAAGAGTTAAGCCAACAAAAGTCAGGGATGTAAAGGAAATAACAAATTAATACAGAAGGATTTGATGTTGAACCGCATCCTATCTTGGTAAATACAGAAACAACCAGTATAAAAAAAAGTGTTACATATCATTCAGTGTTGCTGTGGTCGTTATCATCCAATAAGAGAACTAATCTGAACTCATTAGCGTGAATAAGTGGGTTGGGTGACAAAGTTAGAGACACAAAATCTCGTCATCACTTAATCCAAATAAAGAGCCCTTGTAGGTAAACATTTTAACCACTCTGAATCTCCATGCTTTACCGTCATTGATAAAAGCCAAAAGACACATTGGAATGGTAAATGGAAAGACAAATTAGGAACTATGTACTAAGTATTTGAAAAAAACCAAAACATTTTGATAGCACAAATCTTGGCAAAAGCTTCAGTAGATTTTGCCGTGTGTGTGTTTGCACGCGTGCGTGTGTGTGGTACAGACATCATCCTGAAAAAGCTGTGTTGTTGTAACATTTACATAACACTAAATATGTTTGTAAAGTTGCAAAAATAGGGAAAAGTGAATTTACAGAGATCTGGGCAACATGCTAATTAGATGTCAGAGGTAATGACATAGAAGGTAAAAGAAATCAAAAAGCAGCATTGGTCAAAGGACCAGGATTTGCAAAGTGTCCTGCGGAGTAAGATTGGAAAAATGAACAAACAAATAAAACACACAATGGAAGAAAACATGCAGGCCTCACAGCAGCGGGCACAAACTGTGGGGAGCACTGTGAGCGACCGTAGCAAAGTTACACGTCTTCTGTAATGAAAACAGATTTGTTCTGATTTAACTATATGGGTTCATACCGGATGATAATATGCATTTTGTCAAAGACTAAAAAGATTTTTAATTTTCAAACATTTTCTATATGTCTACAGTTACAGTGAACTAGGCTAAATAAATAAATAGATAGTCTGGTTTACATAATGATGTCTACACATAGAAATAACAACCATGTCAATTGCGTTAGTGTCACTAAAGAGCGCAGATTGAAAACTAAATATCAGTTTAAGTTCTTCCAAAAACAGACTTTACGCCAGTTCTCAGTCAAGTTTGGGAAATGAATCCAAAAAGTGAAATATTGCCGCTACATCATGACCTTAATGACACAACAGAACTTCATCTGCATAGAGTGGCCACTTACTCTTTTTCAAACCGTTATTGCTGTTATTAATATGACAGAATGGGTTTAGTGTAGTATTCTCTGATTAGCATGTTTAGTTAGTGTGAATGATTCGGTCTATGTCATTTATAGCTTAACATTTTAAAACATCATACAAAAAAGTAAATTTGGTTTCCCTTTGATCTTTCTTCAGTTTTGATTTAAATTGTGTAGTTGTTTGGGATCATTAGAGTTACTAATATCTGCCTGTGGTGTAGGTTTTTTGTTTACTGACCCTTTTTTTGTAATTCATCCTGCATTCCTCTACTTTGTGCATTCTAATGAAGTATAAAAAGTCTGTGAACTTATTTAGTCATTAAATGCATTTTCTGTCCTTAGACAGTGCCTCAAGAACGCAGTGTGAAGTTCATTTAAACACTGTTTCATAACGAGCCTCTGTATTAATCATTTTTCTGAGCATCCAAATAGGTTCCACAGGGCATAATTTGGGCATAAAACAAGAACACCACAGACCTCAAAAACACTGTTTAAAAATACTTACAAACCTTCAACTTTTTTTTTCCCCATTGATGACTCTCAAGGTGGATAACAATGCAGGAACTGAAACTAAACAAAATGAAAATGCAAAACGATCATAGAAGAAGAACTCTATGCGCTATGAATAATAACATCCAATCAGAGGAGCATAATAACAGTCCCAAACTGACCCGAAGGATTCCAATTTCCACTCTCATTACCCAGTAATGGTTCAGGCATTAGTCAGATGAGGTGAAAAAAAATGTGAGGTCCAGGAGAAAAGGATCACTTTCTAATGCTTTTGGTCCCAAATAAGTAGCAATCCTTATCGAGGCCTTAATGACAGAGCCACGCTACAAAATACATCCTGCAAAGTATCTGCACTGTCCTTGGAAGTCGATCAAATCAGAGCGTTTACATTAAGGTTGAGTTTTGCATGAGTTTCATTAAATGACTTTGGCATAGTGACACAATGCCCAAACTGCTACAAATGTGCAAATGTGAGATTCATGGTTAGAAAAGAATGAATTTTTTATTTTATGTGAGTTTTAAAGGATTTCCATTTTGAGTCGTATAAAACTGGCAGTGAATTATACTTTCTATGATACAATAGTGTGGGATGTTACTACTCACATAAAACCACTACTTCAGATATCAAATTTGCTGTTGTGAAGAAGTGTCTTTTAGTCAGGTGTATTTTGATTGGATCTTGGTAATTTATGAATCTTAAAGCTGCGTTGATACATTTTTGGCCACTTGGGGGAACATAAACGGCAAAACAAGCTGACAGCCCTGACATATTATTACTTTATCAAGTTGTCATGACAGACATGTTAGCAAACAATCTGATACTTACATATCCAGTACACACAAGCAACTCCCACTGGCGTCATCTCTCTGGCCACCTATCTCTATATATTTACTCGCCGTTTAGATCTGGTTCACCCACTCCTGAGAAAGATATCCGGTTCTTTAGCTTGCTAAATGTGCAGGCCACACATAATGGTTTAAAGGAGTGTTTCTGCTGAAAACTGCAGATTTTTGCTACTGGAAACAGGGTTGAGTGATAAGACAGAACTGTACAGAAAATCAATTGGCTTTAAAGCCAAAACAATGAGCTAAAGAAAAGCCAAGACACTCTATAGAGATGCAGCACTGAGTGATTTCTCTGTGGGTCAATCACTACAAGCAACTCCCCTCACACTACCCTTAGTCATTTGAATCACTGTTAATATAAAAAAATATTGATTGATGCAGCTTTAAATTAAACAAACCAGCAGACATTACCTGTAGAACTCGATGGCTTGGCTGAATCTAGACAATTTGTCCCACAGCTGTAATTTCAGTATAAAGGATGTTCATTGTCTGTGTTCTGAACATCCTTGGGGGGGTCACATAATTATCATAGGCAGGGAAGACTTACAAAAGAAGCCAAATATATTCCTAAAAATGCTTGATTTTGACTTATAAATACACTCATTCATCAATAGTCTGGCGAAACATATGATAAAAAATATCTAAATGAATATCATTATTGTTTTATCTCTAAAGGCCTAGGTCCAGGAATACTCAGGAAAACACAACTTTAATATTTAAACTCACGGCTTTTTATGAAAACCACAATTATGCCTTTGTGAGAAGATGGTTTTACAGCCAGCCTACTGAAAAAATGTGGTAGATACAGTATAAACCCATTAAAGTGCCAACTTCTGATATCTGAAGCAGGTCCCTGATTTTCTTTTAGTCCCAACGGACCCAAGGTTTCCATTAAATGAGGTGAATGAGAGGATAGTGAAGTAGATATGCACATGACTATGTTGTAAAATAAAAGTAAACAAAGGAGTTGGAGATGGGAAGATGCTACTTTACCACTTACTGTGCAACTACTATGTCTCCGAGTAGAAACTTCTCAACGCTGCAGATTCAAAAACCACCATACCGTGTTTATGTTCGGACAGTCTTCTCTCAGATTCTCCCTGCTGCCTCTCACTCTACATTCATACATTCGAATAGTCAAACTAAAATAGAGAGAGAAGAGGAACTGTCAAAGAATGAGCAGAAATCCCCTGTGTTCCTGCAGACAAGTCCCTCGTTGAGCCACTCTGCCAGTTAAATTAAGATCACAAGTTTGAGGATAGCCTGGATCTGACTCTGATGTGGTCTGTCTCAGGAAGGCTCACTATAGAGTCCTTCTTGGGTCGCCCCGAGTCCCCCAGACCTGTTCCTGCACCCCCTCCTGCCATCCCTGCCCCAGCCCCAAAACTCGACACAGAACCGGGCAGGGATGCTACAGGGAAGGCCCCCACAGACATCTGGTGGGGCAGTACCAATTTATGTGGTACAGCGCTCCGGATGCCTGTGTGACCTGATGGGGTCTGAGGGGGTCCAATGGAAGTAGAGGAGACTCTTGTAGACTGGGGGGGACTAGGGGCACCTGTTTGCCCCCCCTCATGGGGCAGTGAGGGCTGAGAGGCTGACAGTGCCCTGGCATCTTGGCCCAAACTTCCCAATTGCAAGGAATGAGTACTCTTATGTGTGCTGGGCCGGTGTGCGGGACTGGCTATGTGCTGCTGGGCTAAAGAAAGCTGGGAGCCTGAGATAGGACCAGCCAGGGCACTGGATCCATACAGGAATGATTGTCCTCTAAGTGTCAGCGGGCTCTGGATAGGGGGGCTGGACTGGATGGGAGCAAAGGCACCAGAAGCAATGAACTGAGACTGCAGTGGAGAAGCTGGAACTGGGCTGGGCACACTTTCCATCACCTGGAATCTCCTCACCATCTTGGGGGACTGCAGGTTCCCTACTCCCATCAAGTTCCCTTGCACAGGGGCACAAAAGTTAATGGCTACCGCCTGCTGCAGAGTGCCAATTGCGGAATTCTGGGGATGGGTGGAGGAATATGGAGGATTAAAGACTCCTTCACTGTATAGAGAAGGTGTCATGGACATGGCCCGTGAACGTGGTACATCGACCTGTTGAACCATTTCCCGATCATATTTAACTATCTCCTGGATCATCTCGTTCTCCTGGTTGTTGAAAACACCCGAGTTCAGATCGCGCTGAACTTTGTGCATCAGGATTGAGTTCTTCTTCCCTGCAATGACAAGGAGACAGAAAGTAGCATTGTTGCTGAAGTAGAAGCTACTGGTTGCTAAAAGACAAACAACCTTAGTTGTACATGCAAACCCCGGAGCGTTATCTAGCACACACCTTCACTAATTCTTAGTCAGTTTTTACTAGACAGAAATAACAGCTTCACTGTTTACCTTTATCCTTTGTTCTATTCCTGGCCACGGTGGATGGCCTGTATAGTAGCCTTTATATAGAACTATCTGCCATTTTCTTCAGACACAAAATCCAGCATGGACAAACACACACACACACGTACGCACACACACACATACACACACACACACACACACAGATAGAGAGAGAACTAGAGAGCATCTTATATTTTGCACTAATTCCCTTTCATGAGGATATACATAAAGTGTTTTTACTAGAGTCACCTCTGTGCTGACAGTGTGAGAAAGAGCATGTCTGTTGCCAAAGCAATTGTTCATTTGTGCCTTTATGTCTATGCATAAATTATCTGTATGTGATTAGATGGTGACGCTGCCTGTGGGTGTTTACTTGCACTTGGCTGGTGTTCTGCATGCATTGGCCCTCCAGGAGTAAAAAATAAATAGTTATCTGGATATCTGGTAACTCCAGCTCTATGGGTGTGGGTTAAGCCATTTTACAGGCCTCACTTTTGCTTAATCCCCACAGGTATGCAACACCAGAGACAATGGTTGCCCCCTCTTCTGAATTAGATGGTAGCATGCCCTATGAAGGAGCAGAAGCTCAGAAAGCTCGCAGCTTGAATACCTGGGTGTAATGGGAGACGCTTCGTAGTTGCACGGTGTATTGGAGGTGATGCAAGGCAAACACAGACATTATCATCTTAGCCATAATAGTGGCGACACTAAAACACCTGCTTGAGCAGTTCCTCAAGTCATGTGATGTTTCACATAAGCAGCAACATCAAGGTGGAAAGAATCAGAAAGTTGTCTATGTACATCAACATCCTCAAATGGACTGTCACCACACATTTGACGAATAGGCAAGGAAGGGAAGACACAACAAGACTCAACTATCATCAGGATGGCATTGGGATGGCATTGGGACTTCCCCCTACCAGTTGACACCTTGATTCAAGTGACACTGATAAAGAACATGAAGGCCACACCACCTTCACAACTCAGACAGGACCTTAACAACTCTGATGTGAGAGTGACAAGCTGTGTGAATGAGATTTAAATGCTTATGATCTCTTACCAGTAAGTAACACTGAGGTAGCCCCTTGGAAGAGCAGCATGTTTAAGTTTCCTTCTCACTCTTTGATAGATTAGAGGAGGACCTCTGTAGAATTCGCCTGCATGCAGGTAAATATTGGCTTGTGGCCGAATTGTAGAATCCCACTTCATGGGAAAAGCAGACTGCACGGCTATTAGCCAAGCAGACTAATGCTAGATAGAAAGTCACAGCAGGAAAGCGTGTAACAGAATGATCGCATCTGATCTCACATTGGCTCATCACGGGCTGTTTCTGAGAAAGAAAGCAGTGCGTGCGTCACAAAGTGGTAAAGTTCAAACCCCATGGGTTCTCACCGCTGTCAGGTAAATCAGATGAGTGTGTTGTTAGAGACCGCTGGGTGTGAAACCTGCTGAGAGTGGAATGCACAAGTTTCTCCCCTCCCCTCCGTAATGACCAGGAAGGGTGATGAAGGATGTGAACAGAGACATCTCTTCTCTTGATCAAAAGAGAGAAGGAGCCTATTGGGGGAACAATACTTTCTCACTAGTGAATGAATTGCTTTGACATGTGAGGAAAGGTAACAAATGGAAAGTTGAGGCAAACACCCTCAATATGTCAGCTGTTTCTTTAAATCCGTTAGAGAGAAAAGGAGACAGTTAAGCCTGGTCGGGTGCCTCTCAATGTTCCATAGATACAAAGGTTCAGATGATTAAGGAAAAGGAAAGGTTTTTCCTTTTGTAATGGGTATGACATCACGACCCTGGGAAGGGTAAAGGTTATTCAGGAACACAGGTAATTTGTGCTCCCTTTCTCTCTCTCTTTTTCGGTTGGTGGGGCGCATATTAACAGCTCTTCTGCTCTACTGTCACTGGTAGTCAGCTTGGTTCTCTGATACAGCGGGAGGTCAAGAGCGCTGGCTAGAAAGATAGGTTGTTAGTCAGAAAAACTGAGTGATACCTATGTAACAAAGAAGTAAAATAGGCTGGTGAACTTGTCGGTCTCTGACAGAGTCAGCCGCCTAGCCAGAAGGAGATGTCACAAGGAGGCATTTCCAAACTGTGGTGACTCCTGTTGCTTGGGTTTCATCTGTGGACCGAAAACACGCTCCCTCGGGTTTGGAGGGAGGAGGCAGAAGAATCCCCATTTGCTGTGCTGCAGCCTGAAAGAGCCTGGTTGTAACATTTAATGAGTTCTTACTCAAGGAGCAATTAGGTCATCCTCTTTGATTCTTAGTATACTTCCTCCTGAGGAAGCGAGAAACAACAAAAGTGTCTGCCTTGGACATCTTGGAGATGTGTGGATGGCATAAATATGCTATAGGTGACACCTAGGGACAATAATATGCTGATGGCACTGCAGAACTCACACATCAGCCAATCCCTTATTAACTAACACCTCCACCTCACCTTAAATCACTGCTATACATTCAGCTTCTTCTGCTGTGTTTAAATGTGACGCATTAAGGAAATAAAGACAACGGACAAGGGATTATCCCCTCTCTATGTAGGAATGGCTCACAGGTCAAAGCTTTTTTTATAAAAATGGATGAATGGCTGGTAGAGCAAGCCTGGTTACTTCAAAAATGTGAGTAATTATGGTCTGTCAGGCTGAACTGATCCTAAATAAGCACACTTGTTCACATATGGTCAACAAAAATAATAAAAAAAATAATAACATCTTAAGCAATGGCTTTAAAAAAATCTTACTAAAATGCGTACAACAAAAAACTCTTTACACTTGAGAGGAACAGAGCTTGTGTCCTTACTTGTAAGTCTGTATATACATTTCAATATGACCTGTGATAGCCCTCTATGTGTTTGATCCAGATGTTTTTTTCTGATAAACGCGGCTGACTAAGCCAAATAATGGAACACATTATTACTGATTGAAATGAATCAAGTGCACATGGAGCCCAGTGGGAATATTTGGTTCTGAAGCAGACATGTCAGTCACCCCCCAAATATGTGAGCTGGTTGACTGAAGGCTGCTCATGTGTGGAATCCGGCTGCTATGGCAACAGCTGGCAGGTGGTGGATGCAGGGCTTTTGTAAACATGTGAAGTGCGGTCATGTGACAGGGGGATGTGGTGTGACATCAGTAGCACTGCTGGTCTTGGGGGGAGCGGGGGTTGTTTGCATTGTAAAGAAGAAAATAACATGGTTGTGTTTATGAGTTAAAAAGGGGCTCCCAAGGCTTTGCTAAGACAAAGCAGTCTCGGTGCATGTTTGTGTTTGTGTGTGTGTGTGTGTGTGTGTGTGTGCGCATGTGTGTTTCTGAACTCAATGTTCAGCCAGAGTCACAGCTGAGCAATCGTGTTCACAAATCAGTAAATTCACCTTCAAAGAGTTTAAAGGTAGGAAACAGTGATCTTGATTAATGTTTTTTTGTATCACATGTGTTAAACAACTGTCTTCAAAATGGCTGGTATCAACAGGAAGCACTTAATTGCCATGAGAATTAATTCTCAGGAAACTTTATGATAAATGATTCACTGCCATGAATAAATTTTCACCATAGGCTCCTTTCTTTTAGTGTATCCTGTACATCATACCTGTAAGGATCACTCATACCGAGCGTCACAGCTGTCAGATGTGACCAGGACATCAAGTTAATGAATGAATACATTTTTCTTATGCTTCCTTTTATCTAGTGAATGACTCATATGAAGACACCATACTTTTATCAGTAAGCCGTGAATCTAATTTTCAGAGACTAAAGCTCTCAAGACACATTCGATAATTAGGTCTGGATGGAAAGATACATTTGAACACCTTCCCACACCAATCAACACTATCATGCTATATGGTAATTTGTTGTTAAACAATATCAACTAAAGTTTGCTTTACTGGAGCAGTCTTACCTATCCTGTCCAGTCTGTCAATGGCTACCGTCTCGAAGGCCCTCCTCATCATGGGATACTCCTCCAGCACCTCATTAAAGTTGTCCACAGAGAGAGAGTACAGGCGACAGTAGGTGTCTGATCGCACACTGGCCGTCCGTCTGCCCCGGGTCAGTAGGCAGATCTCTGGTGAGGTGAAAAAGAGAGCAGACAAGAGATGGTGGGATCACAAAATGGCAGACTGACAGATTTCAAGGCATCACACAGTGACAGAGAAAAGAGCAGAGATACTATAAATGAGGAGAGGTCTGAAATTGACACCTAAAAACTCTAGGCTTTGAAATGTGTGTTCAGAATGAAAGCGGTTTATGCATGCAGAGGTTATAGCCAGTGTGACCCACTGACAGTATTTCCCCCAGCAGTGCCCCAGCACTGACAGCTGTGCAAAGGAAGCACACTCTATATTTGGAGATGCGCAGCTAAGCTTCATTACATTTAGTTGTCCCCGTCCTTTCCCCTAGTATCGTTATCTCTCTAGCTTTCTTCTTCTATAGGCTGGGGCTGACTGTTGTCTTGACAACCATATGCCCTCCTTTTCCCCCATCTGAAAAGGTCGACCGCTGACTCTCTGTGGGAAAAAAAAGGGAGGAAGATGACGAAACGTGAGAAGACTCCATAGGGGCACTGTGACTGTCTGTTCAGGACTGTGGTGTCTCCAGCTGCAAATGGGGCGCTGCACAAAGCAAACAAACCAGGAGGCCTTCAAGGAATATTACGGACACCCACACCTCACTTGTTATTAAAAAGTTCAAAAAGCATATTTTCAGTCTTAATGCTAATCTAAGCTAACCCTATGCTGGCTCTTGTTTAATATTCACCGTAAAGACATCATCAGAGTGGTATTAATCATCTTGTCTCTATTAATGTAATCAGAAAGTGGAAAAAGTTAATATTACATACTAATGAGATTTGCCGTTATGATAGGATATAAGACTCAGCTGACAGACATTCTCAGTGTTTCCTCCCTTGTATACAAACACAAACACTGTCTCTATCAACAGATATAGTACATTAACATACACCCACATACATTCACTGTGTAAGAATCAGGAGACAGCAGCTTTTTTTCAGATATTATTTAAGTGGGACCTTAAGTGGGACCAAGTTCTGATCATAATTCATGATCTGATAAAGGATTTATAGTTACCGATCATATTAATTATTAATAGCCTACGCAGACAGACACTTTACTGCTAACTGTAGGTTGGTGGTGATGCTCCCCAAGGTCAGCTGCTGGAAGGGAAGTATAAGCTGTAGGATGTAATGTATGAAGCCATTTGGACAGAACTATGACGTGCACTCATAGTGTGACTTGGCGGCGTAGTGAAATTAGCTACATGTCATTTCTGACATAGTTTTGGTCCAGTCATGTTTGAGAAATGAAGGTTAATAGGCTTTAAGCATTGTATGTGCTCCAGTTCTGTAAGAGTTGTGGAAAGCCTCTCCTCAGAATCCACAAAGTGTTCTTTCATATTTGTCACTTGGGATCTTACTGCTTATACATAACACATTCATTTACGTATTGCTAGCCTAGTTTCATTAGCGGGACATGCTGGGAGAGAATAATATCCTAATGAAACCACCGGGGCTGCATTAAAAAGCCATTCAACCCACTGGGGTAACCATTTGTAGCTTGTGGATGGGGCAACTCTCATCATTAAATATGATGAGAAATACAGAGAAATAAATAAAGCAATATTCCCAGCACTGGGCTCAAGACCGCCTTAACCTTTTCCTATTGCCTAGGATGCACTGTTCCTGTTACCATTGCAAAACAATGTCCAAAATGATCTTATTACAGTTGTCATGTACTATGTTCACAGGAAAATACCTCCTGTTCCTCTCCTTTTCTGAAAATATCATACACAAGCAGCATGGTGGTCCAATGGTTAGCACCGTGGCCTCACAGCAAGAAGGTCCTGGGTTTTAATTCAAGTTGTTCTGGGCCTTTCTACGTGGAGTTTGTATGTTCTCCCTCATGTTTTGTACGTTCTCCCCCAGGTTCTCCGGTTTCCCACACCATCAAAATACAAGTAGGTTTAAGGCACTGGTTCAGATCTGGAGTTGGTCCCCCGGGTGCTGTAAATGGCTGCCCACAGCTCCTTTGAGGGACCTTATCTTACTTTAAATAATCAGTTAACTACATAGGCCACTCTTTAATATGCCTGAAATAGTATCACTAGAAATGATTTTAATAACAAGAAACAACAATGACTTTGAGGCAACATATTGGAAGTTCAGAGCAGTCAGAACAGCAGCGACACAAACACCTGCAGACTATTAGTTTCCAACAACCAACTTCAAGTAAGCAAGTTACACCCTAAAAATTGAAATTGAATTGTGCAATAAGGCAGCCCTGTTTAGTTATTTCTGGGAATGATTGTAGAGATTTTCAAAGAATATGTTTTTTGCATTTACTATCTAACTGGGACCTTGTTTGGATCAATTGGGGCAGCTTGCTATGGAAGGAGTACACATGGCAAAACACTGCAGAGCAAAAGGCATTTAACCATGTATCCAGCTAATTTAAATAGCTAAAAGGGACTATATTGTGTAAACAGTTAACTTCAATTAATATTTTGGTGGCGTTTTCTTTTGTGAGGTACAAATGTTTCATCACAACAAGTTGCTTCCTGAAATCAATTGATCCACAGTTAGGCCCAACCAAAAAAGGATTGTGAAGGTTTAAAGAAATTGAAAACAACTAAAGTTTTCTGTATCATGAAAATGTATCTGTGGAGAGGCCAGCCTTTACTCCACAGTGATGTGGAGATGGTTAGCAATGCAAGACTTTGGCTGACATCCCATCCAGCTGGCTAATTTCAATTGAGAGATCTTGACCAAACCATCTGCCCTTGCATCCCACTGAGGTGGTTAAACCATGTGGTCCCTCCAGTCCAAGCCCACCGCTAGTTTTGTTTATGACAGGCCTTTGACTTCCACACTGGCGGCAGGGAATGCTCTGAAAAATGTATGCTTGACATTACAAATGGCCATCATCATCGTTATGCTGTGCTAATTAGCTGTTATTATTTGGATGTGCGCATGTGTATGTGCATGTTTGCATGCCATGTGTCTGTGCCCCTCCAGCTGCGCCCTGGGTAGCTGGCACATAAACATTACTGCCTGTGAACTCTGGTCTGCTGCAGACAGCACCAGATATTTAAAACTACAGCTCCAACCATCAACCCATGAGACTTTAAAAAGTGTGAAAGTGTGTCGCGCACGCCTGTGTGGGTTTATGGATGGCGAGAGCAACACAGGCACTACATGCTTCTAAACAGCCACAGAGGAACAACAACCTGAGAAAGTGGGACAGAATAAAGTGGCTATGAGGCAAGACTGCACAGATTTCAAAGTAAACAGTCAGCGTGCTGTTTCTATTTGTTTCTTTCCTGCTACAATGTTTAAAACACACATCTAGGATAAAACTGCAGTGGAATCAAAGTGTACATAACATTTCTTGAAGCAGAATAGAATACCGTTCTGTTCTATCCTCTTATTCTGTTCTGTTCTCTGTTCTGTTAAGGTCCTACAATAGAACAGAACAGCAGAGTGGAAAATAGTAGAATATAACAAGAGACAGAATAGAATAACTGATGATCCTAAGGTGACATACCTCCAAAGTAGGAGCCGTCCATCAGCTTCATGCCGATGCTTCCTTTGGTCAGGACGCTGACCACCCCGTGCTGGATGAAGTACATCTTCTTGCCGATGGTTCCCTCTCTGATGATGTAGTCTACAGGCTGGAAGACTTCAAACCTCAGTTTGGTCAGCATGGCTGTCACAAAGTTGGGATCAGCGTTGGCAAACAGCGGCATGGAGGCCACCAGCTTACGGCAGTTGAAGTTGACGATTTCCTAAATTTGAACATGGAACAGCGGTGGATCATAATGTTGCATTGGATGTCATAAGATGTATGGGCATGCATGTAACTACGTTTACATAAGTCTCGGTTTGTTCTCCACACTGCAGTGCACCACTGCTGAAAAAAACGTTACACTGCATTAATTCCAACATCAGAAGGAGCAATCAATTGTGGATAAAACAGGTATTTTTTTAATTAACATAACATTTTTTTATAATTACATTTACATAGCACTAGTCACTCAAAGCACTTTAGCTTGATTTGTTGTGGGGGTGTTCTACAGTGGCCTTAACCCTTGTGTTGTACTCAAGTGAAATATGACCCATTTCTTTCAGAAATATGGGGATCTTTTAACCAAATTGCCAAAAGATAACCTGGATGCATGTAAGTTGTATGGAACCCATGCAACATTCTTTGCAAGTAATATTAATGATTACTGCCATTGCATTTTTGGTGTTTTATTCAATTTTATAACATTTGAAAAAAAATGCCAGTCTGTGACTCCCTCACCATTCTCTGATCTTAACTATTAATAAAATAATTTAAAATTTTAGCTTCTTTTTTTTAAACCCCCAAATTAACTATAATGTCATTTAAATTAGGTTTAATTAACATAAATTTAAAAAATCAACAGAAAAGCGAATATATGGCAGAAAAAGCGCCCCAAAAAAGTTCATTTTCAATACCGACCCAGAAGGACAACAATTTAAAGGGTTTGTGACAAGGTTTAAACCAATTTTTTTTTAAGTAAGATCTGATAAGCTTTTAAGGTCACGTCATTGATAATTAATAAGTAAATCAATACAGAAGGCTGGAAATGGCATTTCTGACATCTTTGTTACGTTTTTCTTTAAGACCATAGCTGAGCTTTCTAATGAGTTTATTCCAGTCCAATTACTGGGTGGAGAAGTGTGTGTGTCTGTGTGTGAGAGAGCACATTATAGTGGATGCTTGGATGTTTTCATACCTCGCGGAGAGGCTCATTAAGCTCCTCCAGTATGCTCTCTTCATCAAACATCTTGCCCTGGTATCTGTGCTCGTAGTAGTCATGGATTTTCTGTCGGAAGTCGGCCGGTAGTTTGTGGAACGACATGTACTGCTCCACTTGTTTATACTAGAGGATGGAGAGAGGCGTGAGAGAGACAGTGGTCAGGAGAAACAGAAGCATAAATCGATGAAAACGGGACGCAGCAACTCTATTGTTACTTGTGACAGGAAGAGGTTGGAGAAGTTGGTCCGGTCAGCAGCTGTGAGGACACCACACATTTTTCATTTATATTTAAACAGCCTTTTTCGGTTCCGTCAGCTGTTCATGTGTGCAGTGATTCAGATGAACAGCTCCGCTAACGTGTGTAGATCCTGTGACCCATTTACTCCTCATGGCTATGGGAGGAAAATGGGGATGAAGTTGTTAAGGAAACATGACAGTACTGAGAAGCCCTTGAGATTTCTCCATGCTCTACTGTGTTTAAAGAAGAATGACACTGCTCTTGTACATCTTAACTCGCTCTTTGGTGAACTAAATGCTTTACTTTAAAGGGAAACATCTACAGTACAGGAAATATTAATCGGGCTTTCCGATATACAAAACAAGTTTTTCATGATCTGTGAAGATGACAAAAAATAACACAGGTAAATAATTAAATAGGGACATTTGTGTAATTGGGTTACTATTCTGGGGAAGGAAGCTATTTGTTATTTATGTTGGAATTGATAAATATGTAACTGTGGCGAGAGAAAAAAAGAGCTGTAAATGGAGGTTGGCTGCATCACATCATGTTTCCTCACCCGAGAGATTCACATCTTCACTAATCACCAGTGTTATGTTTATCTGCATCAAATGCAGCCGGAATGTCCACTTCTCTCAACTCATTATGAAGCTCGGTGACACATTTAATGCCTGGATTCCCTGCTAAAATAGCAGCCACTGGATCTAATGTATAGCTTCTGCTGTGAGAAGAATTGCATGGCACTGTGTCAATTAGGGAACAAATCTTGCTATTATTCCTCTGGACACAAATGGCTGTGGGTTGTATTGTATTCATACCAGGAAGATGGGGCACTGCCATTTTCACACATCACCACCTTCCTGTCAGCCAGCCATACACCCTTAGTCTTTACACACACCTCAGGATGCTGTTGTGTGTCACAAAACAACATCCTGAGGGAGAAAATGGCTTGTATTTTAGAGCAATAGGCTGACAAAATAACCCCTGAAACTAGTGGAGAGCTGTTCACTTCCTCAGCAGCAGACTCGCTCCACAAAGATGCAACAACTGGTACACAAAAGAAAGCTAAAATGTCATTGGGTAAGAAAAAAACATGCAAGCAGGACTACTTTAATCATGAATGGACCCACAGCTGTTTAGAAAACATTGATCACTAATACTGTGCAACAAATCCACGAGGCCCCGTTGCTGAAGCGGCTTTAAAATGTTATGTAAGGTCTTTCATTCTCAGAGTGTGTGTGTTTGTGTGAGTAAAGCAGTGTGAGTCATCCCTCTGTGGGATAAACTGTCAATTGGATGAGTAGATTTCAAGCAGAGGGTCAAGGGAGAACCCTGTTCAACACCACACCAAAAGATACAAAAAAAAGATTTAACCTTGACTCAGAGCTTTCTTAGCCTACATAAGTGGCCTAAAATTTATACTGTGTGTGCGTGTGTGTGTGTGTGTGTGTGTGTGTAAGGAGTGTGTGGTAGAGCGAGTGAGAGAGTGACGCCAATGAGCCCCGGAGCGAGTAGCGACTCTAGAGGTATAGTGAGAGAAACAAAGTATCGCCCCTTTAATTTCTAACCACGCTGGGAAATCTGTTGTAGAAAAAGTTAACCCTCTCCTTGATTTTTATTTGGTTTATGGGGGAGAACCATGAAATTAGTGGGGGGAAATGCAACGCTACCGAGCCACAGCCGAGTGAGGTGCGTCACCACGACCTGTAGCTACACATTTTTTGAAAGGTGCCCGTCAGAAGCATAAATCACGGTTAACAGTGCCACTTACTGCCAGCGAAAAAGAAAATTGATTGCACCCTGTCAAGTAGAGCCGCCACTGCTTGAAGCTCACCTGTGGTTTTGCAACGTCTATATTAATCAGCGGTGTTATAATTCTTTTTCCTTCCACCTTTGAAGTTAGAGCTGTCCTGGCTGTCAGCTTTCACTGTTTTCACCTCAACGGAAGAATAACACGTTCGAAGAAAAAAAAAAACTGAATATGACAAAAATCAACAAAAATGCTGATAACATTCTTTCAATTATGAGTTGGATGAACTCCAAAATGATTGATTACATGGGTGACAAATGGAAGGAAAAAACAAATGCAGATACCTCCACACAGGGCAGGGGTCAGTGAATGATTTAATGAGTAAGGATGTGAATCATATGCTAAATGTAGGTGTGAGCATTACGGATAAAAAAAAAAAGTATTTAAATCCAATTTTACAGACTGTATGTCAACAATCATTGGAGGCAAGTTATGGCTCAACACCTTACACTTTATTCATTCATTCATTTTCCTTTTATATGTATCTCATTAAGTCACTGGCTGGCCAATGGAAACCTACTCATGTTATAACTGAGGTGTGGAAACAGTGCAGATATAACAGAGATCTTGTGTTTACATACTACACCCACTTCTTGAATCATGTAGAGTGCCGATACCTCCCTGCCTGTGAGTTTTGACCACACACTTTTGACACAGCATGTATAGGACACAGCTTGTATGGAGGACCAGTGGGGGTGCTGACAATGACCTTGCTTGCAACAGTCATCGACACGTGCATTGGATAAGAGAAAGAAGAAGAAATTACATTGTGTCACGCTGTAAGGTGACTTATGGTTGTTCGTGGTGGCTTGAGTGGCACGGCAAATCACAATGTCCTTTTTATAGCACGTACTGGCTGTCATGGTAGGACATCATTCATTTTGTTTTCCTTAAGGAGGATTTTATTTTACGAAAGAAAAAAACTTGGGTTTATGTAAGAATTGCAGCGTTGATGGAAGAGAGTCATATTTGTCCTTATTTTCAGGAACACTTAATTTCTATTAGACTATAAATCCTCTCTGTAAATCTCCTATAATCCTTCTCTTTCTGCTTTTTGTTCCAAATTTCTCCTCACACGCTTTCTTTCCCTGTTAGGCCCTTTTGTTCAATGATTGCCCAGTATCAGTGTGATTTCTATACAAATCAATACTGAACACACTTGTACACAGTCCAGCATGACCTTCTACACGACAACATGCAAATCCGAGTGGATCACGTACTTTAATGAACAACATTACGAAATTACATCTGCGAAAACAGTTGACTGCATCGGTTTCTTTCTTACAACAAAGGGAAGTGTTCTTTTCAATTTGTAAAAAAAAAAGTGTTTAAAGACACAAGAGGGGATTCCCCAAAGTGTGCGTATTCATAACTAAACCAGTAGGAAAAAAAAGGAAGTAAAGTAATTTTCACTTAAACCTGACAAATTCCTCCTGATTTGCTGTGTGTCAGTAAGAATAAGGATCCAGCCGACGTTCAGAGTCTCCAGCTCATTCAATCAAGCATGGGGATAAACTGAGAGGCTTCTATTAAGCGTTTCCTGCCTCAGGATTCAGCGTGTGGCAGTCTCAATTAAACTGAAATGACATCCCTCCCTCCCTCCCGCTCTCTCGCTTTCTCTCCCACAATTCTTTAAAAGTGGTTGCTGAAGGAGCTGAGTCTTATTGACTTTCTTCTTTTTTTTTCTTTTCAGCATTAAACTAAGATTAGTGACTATGTCACTCAAAGCCAGTGGGATGTGAGTGAGACTTAAAAACGTTTCCTTTCTTTTTTTGTAAATCTGCTCACTTCTTAACTACACAATTTGGAGTGAGTCACAGTTGTAGTGAAGTGAAATGTTATTCAGCAATTTCTCTCAAAAAGGAAATATATGAAGTATATTTTGGATATCCATAATGCTTGCTAGGTTACTACATGGTCATGTTACAAAGGGAGAACAGGCGAGAAATGACAGTTAATGCTCTGAGTCACACTGAACAAAACACACTTGAAGACAAAAAACCCATCTGTATGAACACATCCTCATGTTTATAGCCAGATACGCACTTCTAGATTATTTACCCTCTGTTTTCAGAATCTGAACTTCCAAATATTTTCCATATTCCACTGTTTCAGAGTCTCAGCACAAGCAAAAACATAAATGTCTAACACAGATAAGAGCCTCCTATATTGTCTATATATACTGTCTATTTTATTAAATCAAATTCTGTGGCCGGAGGATGCAGTCAAGACTGGACTTAAAGCCTCATGACGTACGTTTATAAAACAAACAAGCACATGCATTACATTTCTGAAACCCAATATGTTCCTCGCCGCCTGTGGACTTAGCTAAGGAGCAGCACTGAGGTTTTTTCATGGGACATAAAGCCTCTAGTTGGTGGCTTGCGAGCATGATACATGTCTGTCACTGCAAGCTGCCACAGAGGAATGGGAGGAATTGAACTGGTCCTCCCAATTAAGAATCTGTCACTGACCGTCAGGGTCAAGTCCTATATCTGTGTATATGTGTGTGTGTGTGTGTGTGTGTGTGTGTGTGTGTGTGTGTGTGTGTGTGTGTGTGTGTGTGTGTGTGTGTGTGTGTGTGTGTGTTTTGTCCTGCATTGTCCTGCATTAAAAACCTGAGCTGACTTCAGCAGTATCCTTTAGCTCAGTGACTGCAGAGCAAAGACAGAACCACAGAAAATAAACACAACTTTAGACAAACACAGTATGCGTGCACACACTCACTACCTACTAATGTGTGTGTTGATGGCATGGAGGCACTTAAAAAATATATATCAGAATGATGAGGAATGAGAATTTATACAAGAAAACACCGTATTTTTATGTCCTACTGTACACAAAATTCTGAAGGGGACGTCCACAGTTCCCCTTATTAAAGTTAATTTGACTGGCAAAACAGTTAAAGTCCTTCTAACATTACACACTAATAAAAGTCATAATTTTTAAGAAGTGAAAGGTTTTGGATACATTTTTACTTCTTCAAACCATATATTAAATTAAGAGTCAATGTAGATTTTCATATTGCAATGATATTATAATCCTACATTGAATCATTGTGAAAACAAAACTTTCTAGATGTTGTGTTGTTACTTTGGCCAGGTCATTATCAAAAAAGGTAATTAGTACATTCATGATTTTGTCTATGTTGACCTTAGTTGCTTCATGTGCATGTATTAAAAACTTTGCTTTGTTTAGCTTTTCATATAGTCTAATTCTGGGACAAGGCCGTTATGTTTAAATAACGGCCATGCTGATTCCAAACAGACAGCTTTGCCAAGGCAGTTTGGGCTTTAGATTTATTTACACAGTGGCCATTGTTAATGACAAATTGTGTTCCGCTATGAACGTGCACACACGTATTGTTTTTTATTACAAACACGGTCAGTCAGCGCAGGCACAGTCGCAGTGGTAGCCGTGGATGCCGGTAACATGCGCATGTGACAGAGTGCACGGAATGATGCTTTGGGACTAGCATCTAATGACTAGCATCTAATGACTAGCATCTAATGACTAGCATCTAGCATCTAATGACTAGCAAGCCTTTCGTACGCTGCTATCGTACAATGAGTATTTTGAACATACGCTGCAGCCGGGTGCTCAACTTGAGGCACCAAGTGCTAAACGGCTTCCCGTCTCCACACGTTTCCTCTTGTCCTCTAGTCATGCCCAGCGCCATTTGTTGTTAACTCTTTTCTCAACTAAAGCTGTATTATTGCAAAGCTGATGTATCTACATTTGTTTCAGCTGCGTTACCACGGAGACCGCACACCGCACTCTCGCTTTTCGGCAAGGAACCGCCCTACTTTGCATCTGATTGGCTAGAACTCGTTTCATTGGTAGGTGGAAGTTCGATGATCGGTTAAACCTAGCGCATCAAAAACAATGAATTTATTTATTTTTCTAAAATAGTCGTACCCCAGAAATCTGGCACTAGGCCCGAGTACTTTAAGCTCTGCGTCGGTTAGAGTTGTGTTCCTCTCAAATGATTGGTAGGTGAAATCAATGGACTGAAATATAAAACCGCAAGTTCACAAAATTATGTATTTTTTTCCTCACAGCCGCATGCCGTTGATACTTTAGGCCCTGTGTACATTAAATATTGCATGACCACAACAGAACGTTAATGTTATGTGTTGTGGATCCTGATTTCATTGTGATTCACCGAAATATTTTAAATATTAGAGACTCTTCCTCTCTTCATGAAGCGCACTGACGACATGAAGCCAGGTTGATGCCTTATCACACATTAATTTATCTTCCTAACATGAAAGATAAAGTGTACATTCAAGGATTTTGGAAAAGGGGCTACAGGAGGGGAATATCGAAAAGATGTACATACAATCTTTACAGTCAGTCATTTTAAACAGTTTTGTTTCAGTTTACTGGGATCAGGGTTATTTTCTTGGTTTGGCTTTTAATTCTTAACAAAAAGCCCGTTATAAACTTGGACAGAGGTAGGCAGGGACAGTCTAACAAATAAAGCTGTAGAAGGGATTTTCCCAATTCAATTGCACCATTGACATTTCAGAAAATGCTTATTTAAAGAGTTTTAAGCCTGGGGACCAAAAAAGCCCTCGAGCAACTAGACGAATCGTGACTATAAAACATTTGATTCGGTGCAAAAAAACATTTTGTAAACAGTAAAAAGCCAAAGGTATAAGACTGTGCAACAATCAAAGTCGTCAGTGGTTGCATTACACCCTCCGTTGGCAGGTTCAGTAAACATTTCCATGGTCATAGCAAGACCCACCAATCAGAAACTTTGCTGTACGCTTTGGCATATGGATATACGGATTGTTATTGAAACTAGATTTTCATTCTATGTCAGGCCTTAGTGGTTTTCCTGGTTATGAAGTGAGCAGTTCCTCAAGTGTCTGCTTCATGTGTCAAGGCCCAGTGGATCAGTGCTCCTCACCAGAGGCCCCAGGGGTTACCACCCCGATTCGGACACGCTGCTCTATGCTCTTTAAGGGGAAGAAGTGATGGGAGGAGAGAAGCAGGAGTGCAGTTACATAATGGCTAATGCCCTCCGTTCATGTGTGGTGTCCGCTGGCAGAGGGTGTATTGCCCAACAGTCAAGGGCGAATGGACATATGAAGCAGGGGAGGGCTGGAGGGACGGAGGTGGGAAGAAACATGGGATGGGGGCACCAGTCACCTTAAAGGGTAATTTCATTTGTTTTTACCTGGAACCTATGTTACTATGTTTTTGTGTATAAGTGACTGATGTTGAAAACAATCTTTAATCGAGCCCTATTGGGAAAATACGCATTGTCAATTTCAACCACTAAAAGTGATGTTATTGTCACAGACAGACTCAGATTGTTATTATAAGTGTCTGACAACATTATGGAAAGAATCCCTATGAGGACAGGCCTTTTTAATTCTTCTTTAAGACCTTTTTGTTTAATCAGAAATAGCTAAAGATTGCTGGCTAAACCCACCAGACTCCATTAAAAAAAATTATGCCTTTAGCATGTGTACATCTTCACAACCGCGTGTTTCATTCTTTTAGAGTTGTGATTGTTTTAGAAAAGTGGAAAGACAACCCAAAACGGCTTTTCATAGTTTTATTTTGTTTCTGTTGACTTTGAATGAAGTGTATTTTACAATGCTAAAATTACTGTTTTTAAAACGCTATTTTACGGATGTTTTTATGTTTCAAAAGAGGATCTGCCTCTTTAACAAAAAGGTGGACATCCTTAGAAATCCTTCCCATAATGTTGTTAGAAACTGGGTTTACTATATGAATAGTAAACCTGCTTGCTGCTCCCTCTCAGCAGGTGACAACGAATCATGCAGCAAAATCCTGACTCTTTGCTGTCCTGGCTAAATATCCTGAATAGTGGAATGAACCCCTTATTGACATCAGGACGGTCAAACGCCTACGCATCTTCCACCAAAGCATAAAAACACATCTCCTCCGAATCTATCTCGGATATAAAAGAAGAAGAAATACCAGCATGCTTTTCTTTAACTCTTGAGCCCACAGTAAACTGTCATCTTCTTTCTTTGGTCAGTCGCGTCTTTGCATGCAGACGAGTGACGATGTTTAGTGCTGGGGCTATTATTACAGTATATTACGCTGAGCATGACGCTAACTGTTTACTCTGTTTTATGTCAATACAAGTTCATGCTGTAGTGAGCATTTATATTATCTTAGACAAAGAATCTGTTTTGTCAGAGAGCCTAGTTTGAACCCATAGCTCTGTCTCCAGTCTGTTATCTAAAGGCAGAACAGTACTTCTAGCAGACTGCAGTGCAGCATGGTTCAATTCATTGGTTAATGATGAACAAACAAAGTCATGGGGACTGGAGAGGGACAGCATGCTGAATGAGTTGTCCTAGTCTAGCCTAGCCGGGTGTTGCCACTCAGTTCATTAGTTCACTGTTGTGCATCATGGAATAGAGGAGAATGGGACTGACGGCAGGAAGTGACTTCTGCAGATGTCACACCACTGTACAGTGACACATAACTGACACAAAACAGAGACTCCAGCAAAGACTCAGCTGCTCATTTGTCTCACTATTTCTCTGAGCACGCCATAAGGAGACGTCCTTAAGACATTAATGTCAAATAGCCCATTTAGAAACCATTACGATTTTTAAATTTTTTTCAATAAAGGTTTAAAATGATTTTCATGTAATCGCTCATTGTGAGAACAAAAGTACACGTTACACAGTACATTAACTGAATGACCTTACTTTTGGATCAATTTAAAACCGTAACTTTCAGTAGGAATGATGAATGACTGAGGAAGCTCAATGAGCCAAGGAATAATAACATCTAAAAATATGTAGGTTTTATTAGAATATGGGTAAAATAAATCAGCTTTTTTTTGCAAAGTACCCCTGCACAAGGAAATACTGAACATTTTGAGTTGGACTGAAAGACGATTCCTTCACGTGCCTGTGTCCGGGGCCATGTCTGACCTGTTGAAGGAGCACAAAGAATTTGTGTCAGACATTTGATTTACAAATTACACCCTGAGGGGAAGAAAACATGTTTAAAATAATCAAAAGTAGAAGTCTGCCTTGCCAAACGTTGACAGGGACAGCGCACAATTAAAGTAGTTTAACCATAGCTACATTATTGTGATCGCAAAAACACCTTTTGGCTTACTAAATGTAGGCATCGAAATAAATTACTTATACTGAGGGGGGAGGAGTTAGCAGGTAAAGTTAATCTTCACCTGCTACAACATTTCTGCCGTGCCACAAGCTACGGAGTAAACTGAGATTTGCGCTATCACCAGTGTACTGAAAGTGTACTGTAACCATCGATATCTTAGTTGTGTAGTTCTTAAAAAATGAAACAAATCCAGCAGGGATACTTACATGTCAAGCAGAAATGTGGCTAACGCTAGCTCAGAATCCGTGTTGAATCCTTCCAGTAGGCGTAGCTCCCTCCACCTTTGAAAAGCCGCTTCGATGTTGACCCTCGTTTTTTTCGGGCTCGGTTTAATTCTTTCTTTTTAGCTCGCTTTTTCGTCATCGGTCTTCTTTGTTTTCCCGTCTTTGTTTTCCGAGCAGGTGTCACTCGAGAAATTGGCAGTTTTCCTGAAAATGTTTTTCTCCGCGATTAGCACAGCTGCAGTGCACTAGCAATCTTGAGCTCGAACGGCGGTACGCGCTGTGCGGGGGAGGGTATGAGCAGCGCGTACACGAGAGTGATTGACACTGCTAAGACAGTCCTCCTCGCTCTGATTGGCTGTTTTCTGACCGGGAGCGTGTATTTCTGCAAGTGGCAGCAGGAGCACAGGGAGGAGCAGCAGGAGCTTGATTTTTCACAGATTATCTGTCTCATGTTCTGCTGTCAGGACATAGTGACAGTTTAACAAATATGTAAAAAATACATTTTTAAAAAAAGTTACCTACTGAAGCTTTAATCGAGCCCTATTGGGAAAATACGCATTGTCAATTTCAACCACTAAAAGTGATGTTATTGTCACAGACAGACTCAGATTGTTATTATAAGTGTCTGACAACATTATGGAAAGAATCCCTATGAAGACAGGCCTTTTTAATTCTTCTTTAAGACCTTTTTGTTTAATCAGAAATAGCTAAAGATGCTGGCTAAAACCCACCAGACTCCATTAAAAAACTATGCCTTTAGCATGTGTACATCTTCACAACCGCGTGTTTCATTCTTTTAGAGTTGTGATTGTTTAGAAAAGTGGAAAGACAACCCAAAACGGCTTTTCATAGTTTTATTTTGTTTCTGTTGACTTTGAATGAAGTGTATTTTACAATGCTAAAATTACTGTTTTTAAAACGCTATTTACGGATGTTTTTATGTTTCAAAAGAGGATCTGCCTCTTTAACAAAAGGTGGACATCCTTAGAAATCCTTCCCATAATGTTGTTAGAAAACTGGGTTTACTATATGAATAGTAAACCTGCTTGCTGCTCCCTCTCAGCAGGTGACAACGAATCATGCAGCAAAATCCTGACTCTTTGCTGTCCTGGCTAAATATCCTGAATAGTGGAATGAGCCCCCTATTGACATCAGGACGGTCAAAAGCCTACGCATCTTCCACCAAAGCATAAAAACACATCTCCTCCGAATCCATCTCGGATATTAAAAGAAGAAGAAATACCAGCATGCTTTTCTTTAACTCTTGAGCCCACAGTAAACTGTCATCTTCTTTCTTTGGTCAGTCGCGTCTTTGCATGCAGACGAGTGACGATGTTTAGTGCTGGGGCTATTATTACAGTATATTACGCTGAGCATGACGCTAACTGTTTACTCTGTTTTATGTCAATACAAGTTCATGCTGTAGTGAGCATTTATATTATCTTAGACAAAGAATCTGTTTTGTCAGAGAGGCTAGTTTGAACCCATAGCTCTGTCTCCAGTCTGTTATCTGAAGGCAGAACAGTACTTCTAGCAGACTGCAGTGCAGCATGGTTCAATTCATTGGTTAATGATGAACAAACAAAGTCATGGGGGACTGGAGAGGGACAGCATGCTGAATGAGTTGTCCTAGTCTAGCCTAGCCGGGTGTTGCCACTCAGTTCATTAGTTCACTGTTGTGCATCATGGAATAAGAGGAGAATGGGACTGACGGCAGGAAGTGACTTCTGCAGATGTCACACCACTGTACAGTGACACATAACTGACACAAAACAGAGACTCCAGCAAAGACTCAGCTGCTCATTTGTCTCACTATTTCTCTGAGCACGCCATAAGGAGGACGTCCTTAAGACATTAATGTCAAATAGCCCATTTAGAAACCAATTACGGTAGAATTGTATCTTAAACCTTTTTCACGTCCATACAAATAAGTTACGTACCAAACTTGGAGAAGACTTGATAACATTATTAAGCAGGAATGGTTAAAGGTCCCATGACATGGTGCTCTTTGGATGCCATATCTGAAGTCTGTTTCCCAAAATTCAGCCTTAGTGCAGAATCACGGCCTCTAGAGCCAGTCCCACAATGAGCTCTCCTTAGTATGTGCCATTTCTGAGTCCGTAGCTTTTGAGGAGGGGGGGGGGGGCTTGACCAACTGCCACTTCGTTTGAAACAAATTCTCTGGGCGAGCAAAGCAGAGAAAGGGGAGGTAACCTTGCCCCTTGAGACCTCATAAGGGGCAAGATTCCAGATCAACCCATCTGAGCTTTCATTTTCTCAAAGGCAGAGCAGGATACCCAGGGCTCGGTTTACACCTATCACAATTCCTAGCCACTGGGGGACCATAGGCAGGCTGGGGGAACGCTTATAAAAGTTACAAAACCTCATAAAGTGACATTTTCATGCCATGGGACCTTTAAATAAAACATAACATGTATGATTATTGTGACAGATACTGGGACTCCAGGTCAATAAGACTCTGACTGAGCAGCGAGATAAGAATTCAGTTGTGATTCTGTGAGAATTCAGATTCTTTTTTAATCTTCATTTTAACATTTAAAGGAATCTATATGGCTTTTGGAAAGAAAATAAAGGATAAAATATGAATTACTAAACAGACATTAATTAAGAAGTTCCCCATGCTTTTAGAGTTACGCAGCACATTATAACGGTAACTCCAGTGAAATAATTGTAAACTTGTTAGTGATGACTAGATTAGGACTTTGTTTAAAGCTGATTCTGGTTTTCAACTTGGCCCCGGGTGTGTCTGTTAAAACACGGACGGAGACAACGTCTCTCTGTTGATGCTTTATTACAATCAAGCAACAGCCTGCAAACATGGTTATGGGAAGCTCTGCTATGGCTGTGTTTGTGTGTGGTTCTGCAAAGAAATAAATAACATTGTAAAGACTACACTACACAATGCATAGGAATATATATAGGCTACCAAAAAACAACAATAAACCCACTATTAATTACATTATGTAAATGCAGAGTAACTACTTCAGCATGTAAACAATGGACCTAAAATACAAACTTGAGCAAGGGCGTTCAACAATCGCCATTTTGAATCAACAGTCAGGTGCAACCTAGCTAACAAGTGAAGAACACAAACAACAAAATCACTAGCTAACTAACTTTAAATTTGCAAGAACTATAGAACAACAGGCTTAAATAAACTGACACCATAAGTTATATGACTTACAGTTCTCAAAGACGCACACACATGATCTCAACTGATTATCCTCTTGACATCCTGTTGTCTTTCCGCGCTATTCTCCGACGTGCACTCACAATCATTCTTAGCAGACAATCTTTTGTGCAAAAAGTAACGAGTCAATTTTTTTAAAATGTAAGGAGTAAAAGTAAAAAGTCGCCACAAAATACAGTAAAGAGAAAATATCTGAAAAATATCTGAAAAAAAAGTATTTGTACTTTGTTACTTCCCATCTCCGCAGACAACCAAGCCAAACAGAATAAACCGCATGTTAAGGACCAAACAGCACATAAGAGAAAATAAGAGAGACGCAAACCTGAGCACCCTTTGTTCTTAAAATTGGCCAGAGGCTTCAACTAAACAACAAAGCTCGACCAATCACTCTGATATGTGTGCGCGTGTCTGCATGCATGTGTACGAGTGATAGATAGCATAAGACATGTCCACATCACACAGGATCTAAGGAAGCTAACAAGCTGCAGAGCACCGCTGACACCATGGCCTTATAAAGCAGGAACCTGCTCCCCTCCCCGGCCTCGAGAAGGCTTTGATCAGCCGTCTGAAGCAGTGTTTATCAAACGGATAGAACACATGCTGCTCCTATCAAAGTGGGTTAAAATCAAATGAGCAAACCAAATATCAACTGTGATAAGTATATTTACATTTTTGTGAAGGACAAGCACTGTAGCTTTAATCACCTTTTAGGGGCCCTTAGGGCGTCTACAAAAGTTATAAAGCTGTATTATTTACTCACATATGTTTGAGTTTAAAGGGATGGTTCACCCAAATGACAAAATAATGGGGCTTTGGGAAACCATTTTAAAATAACAGCAACATCTCTTTCTAGACAAAATGTCCCAGTTACTCTGATAGTGCACAGAACCCAATGTTTTCATAGGGGTTATTTCTCCGATAGAAGGTAGTTCTAACGACTAAAAACTGTTTACAGCACAGTCTGATGGCTTGATTACTCCGAGTATGCAGGACGTTGTTTCTAAAACCAGGTGGTGCTGCTGAATTTATCTAAAAAATAGATTGGTAAACACACTCGGAGAGAACTCAATCTTCTAATCTTACTCCGGGCAACAACCCAAATAACGTAATTCCCAAACTATTCTGTAAAAATGGAATGCTTTGAACACAAACCAGTTCCATTCCCTACCATATACTGCTAATACCTCAGAGACGGCTATCTCAAAACCCGGATAAAACCAGAACTATCTGCATGTCTACATACTATTTAGGGCAAGTGAGAAAATGTGTTTTTTGTTGTTGTTTGTCATTAATCTGCCTCAAACTATCAAAACCAGCTGTAAGGAAATCCAGTAGTATCGCCTCCAGTGAAATGAATCCAGACACCAAAGAACTAGCCAGAGCCTTACCTTTTCTTGGTATTGCCGTCTGGACGAGTCTAGAGACTGGATGAGTGCGGTTGCGTGGCCGATGAACATGGCGTAACAGGTGGCTCCGACGATCATACTGAGCATGGTCAGCCAGATGTCCGACATGCTCTCTGGGGCTTGTCTACCATATCCAATGCACAGCATGTGGCTCATGGCCTTGAAGAGGGCGAAGGAGTACAGCTCGGTCCATGTGTCGTTCTGTAGGGAGAGATGGAAGGAGGGCAAAGACATGAGAGAACAAACAAGTTGGGAAAACAAAATAAAATTTAAGGAAGTTTTTAGGGTAATTTCGTTTTCCTAAAATAACACCTTATTTTGTTACTTTCAGGTTAGATGGATTTTGACTACCTGAGCCTGTCTTCCAGGCCAAAGGTAAACTATAAGGCACACTGCAGTGAAAAATGTTTAAGTTAAGAGTGTGACAGAGAGAGTTAGAGAGAGTAAATTTAAGAATAAGAGGGCTAAAGAGTAAGGCATTCCTGGTGAAGTGTACGGCTCTGTGTCGGGTGATTGTGATAGGTTTGGTGGATGTCTTTATTATTATAATCATCATCATTACTGAGCATTGCCTAATCTTGGCCAAAGCAAAAGGAGAAGAGGGAAAAAAGGGAGTGTTAATCAGGAGCTTTTGCATCTGCCAGCTTAAGTCTGCATTTGATTGGTGCTCACACCCTATGTCAACTCTAATTCTCACGATTCATTAGAAAGCCTTCCACTGTCATGGCTGAGCCGCACATCCCCCCCTCAAACCTCACACACACACACTGGTTTTGACCACTGTATGTCTCTTCTTCTGTCCCTCTCTGACACAAGTGCTGTGTTTCCTCACTGATTGACTGCTTTGGATTCATATCGGATTTTTTCGAGGGACATTTGCATATTATTTGAAATTCAAATATAGTTGGTTTTGGAGGAGGTGAAAGAGGACGTACTGGCAAGAGGCTGCTGTCAGATGAAAAAAAAATTGTGTGTTTTGGAAAAGTGATTGGAGGAACAGCAAAAAAGAAAATTTGATTTTAAAGGCACTAGCATCAGGCGGCATGGTAACCAGAAATCCGTCCCTGGTGGCTGACTGTGAGCCCCGAGCATGGCTTAAAGTTAGCTGGATCGGTGGTTTATATGTGCATGAGGAGATAAAAATGGACCTTTGTAATCGTAGATAATAGAGAGAGAAACAACCCACAACAGTTTGAAGCTTTTAAGATTATGAGCACCATCAGAATATTTCCAGCTTTGTTGTTATGTAAGTAGCCTTGTAACTGCAGTCTTTGTCTCACTGTCATGGCTAAGCCCATTATAATAAGCTACATTACAGTCAAAAACAAACATTTAAAACACTCCAGCCTCAGTCTGAGCCTCATCCCTGCTCCCGGGTGGTGAACAGACTGGGAGCTGTATCCCTCCAGTCAACCATCATGCTCGCCACATTGCTGGGGAGGATAACCAGCAGGAGAAGAAACTGCCCTAACCCAGTATTTAGGCACAGACACCTTCTTAAACATGGCTGCATCTGTCTGTTTCACTCTCTTACACACACACACACACACACACACACACACACACACACACACACACACACACACACACACACACACACACACACACACACACACACTGCTTCTCTCACGTGCTGTTGTGGCATTTATTAGGTTATATTACTGTAAGTCCGGAAAGGGAATTTTTAATCATCTTGGTACAGGTACAGGGTGTAACAGTATCTATGGGTCAAAGGTGTATTACAATGTCAATTGTCAGTGTCAAGGCCAATATTGCAGCATAGTTTCTCCTGTTTCTGCTCAGATATCCATACAAATATACAATCCTAAACCTCCATTAGGCAGAATTGATGCTCCAACCTTAGTTACTGAAACAAATGGCATACCATACCATAGGAATGTGTACATATACTGTAGTGAAGGTGAAATGGATTTAACATGTCTAGTTATACATAAGCTTTAAAGGAAAAGTGACAAATGCACTTCTTCACATAGAGAAGAAGATCCATCAACATTCTCATTTACTGTAATTTTCGACGAACAGAATCAAAACAAATATACGCGCTTATTCCTTTACATGTGATTTTATGAGCAGGAAAACCCTTAGAGACAGAGACAGCACTTCTTAAACCAGCTGTAACTGGTCAGTATGTGTTTGAGATAATAGCTAATAAAAACTGACAGTGTAGCTACAACTGTATCTTACTATTGGAAATTACAGCCTTCATAGTAACACAACAAACTAATTCTGCAAAGAGGTAACAAATAAAATTAGCTGGTGTTCATTTTATTGGCCATTGGTCTTCACTGAGCAGCGTGGGTGATAGCTAATTGTACATTATACATTTAGGAATGAACACAAAGGGAGTGTGGGACATCTATGATGCATGATGGAGAATAGAATAGTGAGTGTACGTGCATGATGGCATGTCCATCAGGGAATACATGCTGACAGACAAACACATTTCTCTGGATTGGAGTTCTCGTGCAATAACCTAAATTGGATTGAGTGTTAATGTGGAAATAATGGAATATTGAGCAAAATTTCAGGGCTTCATGGTGGCTGTGTTTGCAAATGGAGTTGCAAAATCCCAAGTTTGAATTCATAACTTGAACTGGAACGGTTTCTTTCTCTGAATATAATCGGCAGCCTACTAAAAGATCTTGGTTGAAGATTTTTTTGTTAACGTTTTCTGAAGGACGGAGCTGAGTTAACTGCAGCAGCATGTTCCAGTTATAACGTTTTTTTTCTCTTCTATAGAGTGAGGTATTGCACCAAAATTAAAAAGAAATATGCAAAAGTGATCACAATAAAAGCTAAAAGGGGAGCACAGACCTCTGCCACGGCATACCCCATCTCACAGTGTTAACGCAGTGTGAATTGTCCTAGTCCGGAAGAAATTTTTCAGATTATTACGACACCACATGAATGAAGTACAAACACAATATCTCGCAATGCTAACGAAAGTGAAAGTTAATTTGTGTACACTGCAGTAGTAGGCTACAGCTGTGGTTGGAAGGAATTTCATCAGTTTTGCAGGTGTTTTGGTGTTAAACCAAAGTGTTTAAAGGGATACTTGGCCGATTTCATGACCAGCTCTGTGTCATTTTTGTGCGGGTAGTGTGTTACAGTAAAATGAACAGTGGTCACCGGAGATCCGCCGAGATCCGCTGGACGTTGCAAAACGGTCATTTAATTGTGTTGAGATAGCTAATTTGAGTCTCTATCTCAGTCTGGTTCATGGAAATCTTCCTAAGCTGACTCCTGTGTATCTTTGACTTCATCCGATGTGATATTGATGTTTGTAAATCATGTGGCAGGACAGGGTGTTAATTGATTTGCGAGAATAATTGGACTCAGTGGATTGTAGCTTTGCTGCTCAATAAGCCGTTGTTATTGGGTTTTAGTTCATTAGCTATAATTGGTTTTTCATCGTTGACTGATCAAGAGAAAGCAGTTCAACATGAAGTGCTCGAGGAACTTGTTGCTTAAACAAACCTTTTTTGGCTCTTGTATGTGAGACTCAGCAATTACACTGTTTATACATCTTTTAACTAAGGTTACAGCAGCTAAAGGGAGGGTAGACTGTTTTATTTGGGTGAACAGGAGAGGGGCAAGTTTTATCTATCCAGATTTATGTTTCAGCTCTTTTGTCCATTTCACAAACTGCAGTAAGACTGTTTTTTATTAAAATATTGTTAAATGTGCTGTAGTTAGGATTGTGAAGATCCAAGGCTTAGCAAAAAAAAACACCAGCAACTTCCCCCTTTTCTGCTAAAGCCCAAAACGGTCTCCTAAGCCCCTCCCCCCACAAGGGAGGATGAATGCGGCCTGCCAAACCCGGTTCTTTTTAAGGATTCGGGTTATTCTGAGTCACTCACTAAACTGAACCAGGTTGTGCGAGTCACTTGAGTCACTTGAGTCAGTATTGCTAGGAATGAGAAAACTTAATATTTGTTTTAAATCAACCGTGTGCTCAACCTGATTGCATTACATGTATACACCAAACATACAGTAGGCCTAGCTAGGCTATGTGCAGAACATTGTATGTTATCTCAGAAGTGAAGAAAGGGCTTTTGTTGTTGATATGCTTTACCCTGAACTCAAGGAGAGACTTCACTCGCTCATCTGAATCAGATCCACTCATGACAAACTAGCCGGCTGATTCGCTAGATTAATTGACTCGCGCAAGCATCGACAACTTGCCCGTCATCGAGGGCTTGTAAGTTCTCGAGCAAATTCCATGGTCTGCAAAGGTCTTCTGGTTCTGAGTCTGCTGGTCAGACTGTATCTCTGCTCACTCAGTTGTTTGAGTTGACTTGTGGAGTTGTTGTTGCCTATGAAATTGTAAGTTATGAAGCTTTTTGCAGCTAAAATGACTAGGAATAGTAGTAGCTAATGTTGCAAGAGGTTTGTGTGTGGCGCTGTTATCATTTTAGATTGAATTGTAGTAGGACTCAACTGATCCGGGTTAATGATACTAGAGACTCGAGATTCGTAATTCAATTTAGAGACTTGGGTTAAAGAGCTGAGTGAATCACGACTCAAACAGGTTTAATGTGTGTGCATGAGCAGCAGTGTTTGTCAAGTAATGTAATACATTATAGATTACTAGTTACTGTCAGTTGAGAGTAATTAGTTATATTACAATATTACTGTCTCTGAATTGTAATGTGTTACACTACTTTTGCATTACTTTTGAGTTACTTTCACCAAAATAACAGTGGAAGTTTGACTTGGCAGGTAGCTTGTGAATTGCACCACTGGATGAATAAAGTCTCCTATTTATCCACTTTATTCAATCATAGATTATTCATAATATTTTGTATAATTAATAGGAATATGCAACTACAGCTATATAAATAGACAAGTAAAACGTACAATAGGCAAGTAGGTGAATGAAAATACTCAAAGGTACCTTACAGTTGTATTGAAGTACAGAATTGTTGTAAAATGTTTGTTTAAAGGTCCCATGGCATGAAAATTTCACTTTGAGGTTTTTTAACATTGAGTTCCCCCAGCCTGCCTATGGTCCCCCAGTGGATAGAAATGGGGATAGGTGTAAACCAAGCCCTGGGTATCCTGCTCTGCCTTTGATACTCTGAAAGCTCAGATGGGCTGAGTTGGAATCTTTCCCCTTATGATCTCAAGGTTACCACCCCTTTCTGTGCTTTGCCCGGCCAGAGAATTGAGTTTGGCTCACCCATGACAGAGAGACATCATGGCCTTCAAACGAGCAAGTTGGTCAAGTTACCGAAGCAGGTAATTAAAAAAAAAACATAGGGTTAGTTACAGCAAATATAAGATAAAGTTTGTTTTATAAGTCTTTCCTAGTGCACCTTTAACTGTTCCTCTCTGCCAACACAATATACAAGGGTTCAATGATACAGTGTGTGCTGCTTTATAAATTGTCATCACACACCTCCATTCACTCTGCTATTCAAGCCCTTACTTCATTTAAAAAGTGAAAACCGCAACACTATGCCAGCTTGCGTCTGTAGTTTTTTAATAGTTACTTGTTCTTTTATCCTTCTCCTTGTGGCATTCAACATTTGCAGGACTGCGATGGAGATCACCACAGCTTTTCACATCCCACAGTACTTCCCTCATCTGGAACCAGTCACAGACAAAATTCCACCACTTGACCCCAATATTACTTCTGTTGCTAGTGCGGGGCATTCTGAGTGTACACAAAGGTACAAGCATTACAATTGTCCCGCATAATGCACCATTTGCACAGTGACTGGACTTGGTCTGAGGTCTGCCTGGTTAATTATTTGCAAGGTCTGTCTTGGAAGAACTAGCGATCCAATATGAATGTCTTCAAGAAAAAATGTGCTGCAAAATGGACATTCTTGCTTTGCCAGACCTTCCTCTACAGTGCTGCGGAGGAGAGTCTGTCTAGTCTACACAGCATTCCTGGATTGGAGAGAAATGTGCTTTGGTTTATTGGCATTTCTTTAACCAATCACAATCATCTTGGGCAGTGCTAAACGCCACGGTGCCTCCGCAAAATAGCCCTGAGAAGGATTTTGTTTTCATTGAACATGTGTGCGTTAAAAACTTGTTTTAGTCGTGCAACAGAAAACTCCGATTGGACAGATAGTCTAGCTAGCTGTCTGGATTTACCCTGCAGAGATCTGAGGAGCAGTTAGCCACAGTCCTCAGAAATGGATCGGAGTTTAAAATTCCAACTAGGGCTGCAGGATTATGGCCAAAATAATGATCAAGATTATTTTGATCAAAATTTTGATCACGATTATTCTCACAATTATTTGTTGATTTTAACCAAAACTAATTTTATCGTCACATAGAATAGCCTATGTGACGATAAAATTTGTAACTGCGAGAGGGAGTGTGATGGACGTTGGAAGAGACAGCTGACTCATTATGAACGGGTCCAGCACGGGTCGAACAGCGGATACACACGTCGTGTGTATGAAATGTCTGTATCGTCACTGTGCTGCATTTTTATGAACTATGATATTCTGGCCATGGGTCACATCTATCGCCCAGGTCCAGGAGCTCCGTCTCATGCTGTTACTTCACCAACTAAAGTTAGTTGCATTCAATAACTTCTTCTGTGTTCTTCGCCGTGGCGGCCGCGATAGCAGAGTTACCCGCCGAAACACTGGTACAAATACAGGTTTCCCCCCTCATATTTAACAATATACAGCTGTGTTAAAAATTTTAAAAAATTAGAACTGTAGACAAATGTCAGAAGTGTGGACCGGCGGCTGCTGTGTGGCCGGGATGCGCGGAGAGTAGACGAGAGGGAGTAGAAAGATCCAACACAGGCACGGCTTTACAGAAGAAATGGGTCATGTAACGCAAAATTGAACCATATCCATATAAACAACATTGCAGCGGATGCGAGGACATTAGCACCGGTGCGTCCTAGAGGAGCTAACAGACGCTACTCGCACCGACTAGATCTGGTCACCGCTGTTGTCTAAATAACAAAAGACGGGACAAAATGTTGCGTTTACTGGTAAACTGGTAAACCTTGAGACCGACGTATGACCAACTGCTATCTGTTGAGTATTCCTCCCGTTACTCTGTTCTCTGTAACTGTCTAAATATAGAAACTACCTGCACGGTGCAGGAACAACTCATTGGCTCATGATCAGACGGTGGTAGCGGTAGATGGGCTATGCAAAAAAACTCGGAGCGTTCTATGAAATGACGCTTAAAAAAAAAAAATTGCTCGATCACGCAAATTTGATCGTGGGAAGTCAAAATCGTGATCGTGATTAAAATTCGATTAATTGTGCAGCCCTTATTCCAACTCAAAGAAAGCGGAAGGTAACGGACATCCGGTGGAGTTTCCGGCAGCGCCGGAGAAATCCCAGAAGCAGAACGCTGTGGATATAGACTACAAATTGGATGAACCAAATTTCCCATGGCCTGTACAGGAACAACCCATGTAAATGAGAAATTCAGTGCTCCCATACAGCAACATCATCATCGAGGAGGTAACTCTTGCCACCAACATAGCGGTGGCGGTTTGGGTGGGGGCCAAGGTTGGCCAATGCCCTCGTATTACTAAGCTGTGGCAGAATCATGAAACAAGGAACTGCCAAAACATACCTCAGGCCTATTGCAGAGGTTATTTATTAAAACTAGACGTCAACAATTTCCAAATTTTACTTTATTTTACTTGTATTTAAAAAGCATTATAACTTACAAATAATATAAATACATTTAAAATGACTTTCATGTTTCATGTCTCCTGAAACCTTCATGTTTCAAATATCCTGAGACCTTTATAAATTATGGATTCAATCAATTTCCACATGCCTCTCATTTGTATTGCCTATGTTCCAAATTAACTTCCAAAAACCGTAAACGTTCTTCTCTACAGAATGTATTGAAAGATTGAAGATTCATGTTGAGTTACTGAGATCTGTAACATCTTATGGTCCAAAAGAAAGAAGTTGTTGGATCATAACAGGCACCTAACTAGCACACACATGCACACGCTTACACACACACACACACACATACACACACACACCAACACCTCCACACAGACACATCTCACAAAGTAACTGTTCATTATTCTTATTCATGCTGACAAGCCTGCCTTCCAGTGAGATCACTTCAGTAATTGAATGAATGTGGGGATATCCCTATTAACGTTCACAGCAGGAAGGTTTCTGGAAGTGCCTCTGTGTGTGTGTGTGTGTGTGTGTGTGTGTGTGTGTGTGTGTGTGTGTGTGTGTGTGTGTGTGTGTGTGTGTGTGTGTGTGTGTGTGTGGTGTGTGTGTATGTGAGCTGTACATACAATGCACATGCATAGACAGTAAAGCCACACAAATTGGTGTACTCTTCCTCTACAGTAAAATGTCTCTCAGCAGCCTGAATATTAAATACAGAAATATAGCTCAGACTGAAGAGAGGAGAGAAGAGTGAGGCTTTATTCTAATGCCATTGATCCAAGGGCTGATCTGGCTGAGGCACGTGGGTCAAACCAGGACCTGGGTCACCAGGATTGAAAAAAAGCTGCTATTTTGAGTATCAACAAACATACCGACGTATACATACATATAAAGGCAGATATGAAAGTGGACATGACAGTACCCTCTAACCAAACTGAATAAATCAATTGTAAATCAATTGTTTCTATCTGGCTGTATCATAGCCTAAGTGCATGGATGATGCAAAAAGGAAAGTAGGGTGTAGCCCAGTAAATGTCCAGCACATCAGCCTGAAGTGAAGCACATAAATGAGGATCATTTAACGCTGCGTCTCGGATTCAAAGCCACCCTGAAGAAGAGGCTCTCTGACCTTGATTATCCTGAGATGGAGAGCAGCACAGCACACCAGGCGGCCGCGCCCACATGGGTGCCTGCCTGGCATCTCGCTCAGAAAATGGCACACAGGTGTAAACAAAGCACAACACTCTAAGGCATCAAAGAGGAAACTGATTGCAAGCACTGCGAGGTGGAAGGGAGGGAGGAAAGGAGTGAAACTCGACAGCAGAAATAACAACGTATGTTCTCTGCATGCATACCCTTCGGTGATGACTGACGTACACATGTATGCAGTGAAATATAGAAGCTGCCTGTTCTCTGAGATTTAAAAACATCAATGCAAAAGGTTGCTTTGATGTGGAATTGAATGCTAATAATAGGCTATCAACACATCTATGTTTGCAACTGGGAGCTGAGATGCCCAGGGAGCAGGCAGGTCTGGACACTGTGGGCAGGATACAAGTGGAGGCTAGTAATATCCAAACTTTAGTCACTTTATTCGGTTAAACTTTACAACTTGTCATAACGATTTTAACCAAGTCATAAGCATTTAAGACGTATCGCTTCTTTTAGTAAGTGTCATTCAGTTTTGTCATGACAAGTTAGGGTTAGGGTTAGGGTTCATGGGTCATGACAGTGATGTGTTCATGACACTGTCATGTCACTCTTATGTAGATAACTTTATTTGTGATCACATTTTTCATTTAATTTCTTCTTTTTTTTTACATTAAAAAAATTATAAACAAGTGACAAACAATTACAAACAATACACTGCGACTGGTAACGCGTCCCAGGGCCAACACATTATGTAGATACCTTCAAGTAAAGTGTTACCCTTTATTCTTTCAGTGTGTGTGTGTGTGTGTATGTGTATGTGTGCGTGCCATAGTGCTCAGTGTTTTGTGTGTTTGCTTTAGCATATGAAGCATTTGTTAGCGACAGAGGCGTCAGACAGCTCAGAAAGCAGCCCGCACATGACAAATGCACAAGGAAGGAATCCTCCAGTCTACTAAACTTCAGAGAACAATTATGTGACGTTCCCTCCAAGAAATTGTTTAAACTAACTTGCAAACCAGTTAAGCCTATTGGCAGCTTCTCACACTACAGCAAAAAGGTCAACCAGTAACATCGTATGGCTCTTTTCGTGTGCTGGGCTAGTTAATGGGGCCGATGATGTTGATACCAATCAGGAAACTGTGTAGTTCCCACTCATGCCGAATATTTGTCCTCAGCCTAAACTAATCAGTTGACTCCACATTCTTGTCCGTGCCACTGGCTCAGCCAGTCACCCAGCCAGTTGTCTCTAACACAGAATGACGAGTCAGACAGGATGGAAGAGATTAAGCTCAAATGATAAATACCCAAACAGGAAACATGTTTTCTGATGTTGTTCTGAACAATACCTTTCCTTCAACAGTGTTGGAACAAGTAGACAGTATATACCCTCAGTTGCCAGTTTATTAGACTCACCAGGGAAAATGGAACAGTCCCGCAAGAAGCCATACCTTCATTAAAGATGTAAAGTTCAGTATTTGTTTTATAGAAGTTTTGATTCAACTGCATGGTCATTTGGAAGCTGCAGCTTGTGGTACTTGTTAGCTTTATTGATTAATTGTGGATGTGTCTAGTTCTAAAGCTTCTTGAGAGGGGATTTAATAGGAACATCGGGGTTGACTGAGCAAGTTAGCATTGCTCCCATTTGGCCAAATACTGGTTAGTTAAGGGTTTAACGTTCAAAGCAATCATGATTTTAATAATGAATATGCTTTATAGATCTGGTTAGATCATTGCTTTTCATGCAGCTTGAGTCTTGCTCTCCTGAGGGTTTTTCTTCCATGCCAGCATTAGTTTTGCAGAAAACCTCTCCTAATGGCCTGTCTATCAGCAGTTGGCCAGAAGCTACCTGCCAGCTAGAAGAGGAAAGGACATCTGATAGGAGATCTGATAGGAGACATAAATAGGATAGAGAGAAAGAAGAGAATGGCTAAAGAACAAACCACATGGCATGCTGTATGAACTGAGTAAAAACAGACTTTATTTCATCCCTCACTCTTGCTTTCTGTACTGTCATGTCTCCTGGGTTTAACTAGAGAGGGTTTAAGTGTGTGTGTGTGTGTGTGTGTGTGTGTGTGTGTGTGTGTGTGTGTGTGTGTGTGTGTGTGTGTGTGTGTGTATGTATGTGTGTGTGTATGTGTGTGTGTGTGTGCTGACTCAACCTTAAATAAATTTGATTTCCCAAGCTGGCCGCAAAAAACACACCTTTGTGCTCCATGGAGATATTTGTTTATGCTTTGGTTTTGTAGTGATTGTTCTTCCAAACGCCTTTGCATGCTGACATCCGTGTGATTTTGTGACTTAAAAATGGTATACATGTATACACAAAGATTTACAGTGCGCACACCACAGCATTTTGCTTACCACCATCTTGTTGAGAGAGACCCAGCAGTCAGACGGAAAGTCCTGCAGCATGGGAACAAGGAACTGGAGACAGCCATCCCAGTGACACAGCAGCAGCATCATACCAATCAGGTTGAATATTCGCATCACAGCACTGGCCAGGTCATAGGTCATGTGGAAGATCTGTCAGGAGGAGAAGAGAAGGGTCGTGAGAGGGTTATCAAACCGGAGTGGAAGAAAAGGCAGAGATAGACGTGTGAGGGCATAATAATCTTTATGTTTATACAGATGGAGGTAAAAATGGTTAAATCACAAACAGTACACATCCAGCATATTTTTCTATTGAGGGGAGAATTGAAAACAGTTGATACTATGCATAACATATGTATTACTTACTGTTATCTAAAGGAGATTGTTTGGCCAACATTCTGATCTTTAAACAGTAATTTGTAAATTTTATTTTGGCCACTTGGGACGGAAGAACATACAGTATGTAAACACAACACTGACATATTATCATCTCATAACGTGGACATGGACAACATGTTAGCACACAGCTGCCTATTTATACATCCAACAGTTACAAAGCAACATTATTAATCGTTTGGAGTTTTTTAGGTCACGTGGCTGATCTCAGTCCAATAGTCATCTTCTTCCTTTTAGCTTTGTTTTTGCTGCTTGCTAATTGCTAACTTCAACAGTATGCCATTTAGTGCTGGGCAGGAAGCATACAGTGAGTTTTAGACATTTATTTCCTCAAAACGTCGGCCTGCTGTGTCTGAAAAAGAGAGAACCAAAAGAAAACCAACAGTGAGCTGAAAGATGCTAAAGGGAACTGCTAAGTCAGGGGATAAATCATTGTGAGTTGGAAACAATAAGTCACCCCTTTCACAATCTAGATAGTCACTGGACCTCAGGCTAGGCAATGAGAAGATATATATCATCAAAACGGTATGTATTTTTCCATATCGCTTCGATCACATTTGGGTTCAGCTTTACGGTCTGATCAGTGCACGTTATGTTCATTAATATGCGTTAAAGTTCTCAATAAAATGAGAAAATACACAGTACTTTTCAATAGTTAATTTACACAGCGATACAACAAAAGGCTTAAACCACGTGGTTATTTCATACAGTATAGACTATTTATACATATATACTTATCGATTTATCAGAAAACATACTAAATTGTGATATATATCGTTATCACGATATGAAATGACTTATATTGGGGTAGAAGATTTTGGCTATCACGTCCATTCCTAATTTGACCTATTGTTAATATAAAAGTATTGATAAGTAAAACAATGCTGCGGGGGGAGAGCTGCAGGGACCTAAATGTTAAAAAGCAAAGTTTTCAGCAGTTTTGAAAAACTAGTCGGGTTTCCCAATTATGTAATTATACTTTAAAGAGTTGTTATAATAGGAGATACAATTTTAAACATGGTATGATGATGTCACTAATCAATAACCAAACAAACCCGACATGCTGTATGTGATTCCTCATCAGTCTTAGTAGAATACAAGTGTCAGGCTGGAGGGTCTACTTATGACCAGGTGGGGGAAAATGAACAAGCGCCTGTGTTCTGCACTCTTTCATGATGAAACCTTATCAGACGCTGATGAGGCTTTGATCAGCAGCCCGGGCCGGCCCTTTCCATCTACTGTTTCTTAGATTTTCTCCCCTCAGGTACGAAAGGCTCATTTGAATGGAGGTGGTGTTCTGGTCACAGCCTTGTAAACACTACTCAGTGTGGCTGTCGCTGGCTTCTGGCCAGGCTCACTTATCTCTATGTGTGTGTCTGCGCATGAGGGTAGGTTTACATTATTGTGTGGACACTGCTGTGAATTACATGCTTAGCTAGGCCAAATGGAGGCTTTGCTAAAGGGAAAGCATATTCCCCACTAGGGACAGAGAATATATATATATATGTATATATATATATATATGTATATGTAGCATCATCTGCCCCATGTGCGTGTGTGTGCGTGTGTGTGTGTGTCTCCTGAGATGTGAACAAGCATCCACCGTTGTGAGTTTACAGTTTGGGAGCTGCCAGGTCGAGAGATTCGGTGACTCATGCCATCCCCTCAGAGACCTTGCTGCCCTAAACCCTTAGCTCACTTGAATATCAAAACCTCTCGTCTCGTTAGTTTCAGTGCCAACACAAGAAAGCCAACCGGTCTCACGTATTTCTCCATCCAAAAAGACCAACACGCATATTAATATCCACTTTAAATGCTCATAACACTTTAGCTTCGTGTAGCTGTCTGCACACTAAACATCTCCTTATTCTCCACATATCTTACATGCTATTCAAATATACAGCAACCATGTGTAGATCCTCTTTATTCTTCACCTTTCTGCATATTTTAAGCTTCCCCTTGTAAATTAGCTAACTTATATGCCAAAGACGCTACTTTCTCTACTTTTTTGAGTATCTCCAATAATGCCTAATAGCCTTTGCTAATTTGGAGAAGGAGTAAGGGAAACACACTGTGAGGCCCTGCCCCGTGATTAGGAAGCATTACCATCATGATTAATGAGGCTCCATGGCTATGGTTCTCCCCCGACACCCCAACAGTACCAGGCAATGTATCACTGTCACACCACAATCTGGGTCAATGCACATTACTGTGACTACAACACACACTCACAACCTGAAAACCCTAGATAAAGTACTTTTTACTCCCGTCTGCTGCACATTGTCAAACACAGGTCGATCTGGACAATTCAGATGACGACGTTTAGAGAGAACTATTGAACCTGATGACTCCCACTGCCAATCTCAACTCTCATGCACCATCATTGCCTAGCTCACAAAGAAAGGCATACTCTCACTTGGGCATGCCAGCAAGTTGAGAGTCTTGATACCAGCTTCCTGCCTCTGAAATGCTCTGATATTCCCGACAATACTTATCTCTGCTGGACACACACACACACACACACACACACACACACACTCACACACACACACACACACACACACACACACCACACACACACACACACACAAAATCTACTCAGAGTCAAAAATACACAACCTGCTCGTTCTTTTTTCAATTATGAGCATGACTGTTGACTCATTTGGCCCACAGCTGAGCTAAATGGTGAAATCATCACAACACTAATCTGATAGGAAACACTACCGCAGCGAGCTGAGCTAAGCCGAACCGAGCTGGGCAGAGGGGCAACACAGTTGGCCCCGTTTGAATCGATCTGAGCAGAGCAGGGCTCGGCTGAGCTAAGATGATCAGGGGAGGGTGGAGTAGAAGCAAAGCAGCATTCACTTGTGAGTATTTGAATCAGTAATTAGGGTTCTCATGGAGCTCAAATTACCACTCTGTAATCAGCAGAGCAGAGTGGTTATTTTCAGAGGGAGCACACACACACTTTTGATTCATAGATGATTGGTTAATCCAAATAGGGACCTTCAGTTTATATCAGCAAGCCCATTAGTAGGACAGAGTCTACTGCATTTGTGTAGGTATGTGACGGATGGTCATGCATCTATCTTGTTTCCTGATGTGTATAACGGACAAAAAGTGTGTGCAGTTGCAATGAAATTAAAATAGGAGTGTAAGAGATAAAACTGAAATCAAACACAAAACTACAACAATAATAATTTCCCTCTGATAAGCACCAATTATTTTTTCGCAAATTCTTACCTACACTGGGTTATAATGAGTTGTTATTCATTGCTCTACAAGATGGTAAAACCACAGTTTTTATGTGTCAGGGAGAAATTATACAGAGGATTGCTTTGGTGTACAAACATAATTACTTGTATCCTGACATAAACAACTGCAATGGAATCCAATATTGTATTATTAATTAGAACACAGTCAGACTCTTTTTTTATGAGCAGTCTAAATTCAAAGCGTTTGACTTTGTCACAATATCCAAACTACATCAAAGATGATCATTAATACAGCTCTGATGGCTTTGATCTCAAGCAGGAGTGAAGCTGATGAGCCTTTTTTGTTGGACCCTAAAATCCATCAGGATTTTAAATAAACACACTGTTGTGTGAAGGCTTTCTTACAATCTGCACATTCCTTCACAGAAGAGCCTTCATTACAGCGCTGTTTCTGTCTTCAAGATAACTTAGCATGCTTTACGATGTAAAAGTAAATGCTGTTAGGAATAATGTCCGCAGAGTCTAACAGACGTTATTGTATATAGCCTGGCCAACATCGATATTTAGTTTTTTTTTAAATCTGATAACGATATATTAGCAGATCTTGATAAGGAACTGGAGATTTGTTTTTGTTTTACATAGCGTGGCATTTCACAGTTAAAAAAAAAAAGAATCAACTTGTCAGTGCTCTCTGGTGGAAAAACTATGTCATAGAGACACCATTTTTAAATTTCCCCGGACCAACTTTGGCATTTCTGTACAGGGATTTCTTGTTAGTTATCGGACAGTTATGATCCGATACCAATATATTTGTATTTTATTAAGCTAATATCGGCCAACATTTTTTCATGTCCAATTTATCTTTCTGGATCCGGTATCTTGCAACCATTTGCTGTTTCACTATATATTTTTTTCATTGTTTTCTATAATGAAAAAAAGTTATTTTGTGAGATCTCAGTGAGAGATTTAACAAACCAGTATAATTTTACCCTAACTAACAAATACAGAATATTACTGGCCGATACTGGCCTATCAGATGAATAGAGATCTGCCTGTATGATTTATGATATGCAAAGATAAAATGCAAATAGACATTGCAGTACTCAATGTTTAATGAGTTTTCATTTTTTCAAAATTAAAATATTTTCTGTATATTTTGGTTTCTGATGATGATAATTATACGGGTCAATAACATCTAATTTACAGTGTTTCTGCACTTACAAATGTTGCTGTTATCTTATTATAGACTGTTACAGTAAATACATGTATGTTGATCATATGTTGAAATATATGACTATGAATTCTTGAATAAAAACTTGATGATTTGAAAAGATTTGATGCAATGTGACCAAAAATTACAGTTTTTTTTGGAATATCTGCCCATCGTCCTATATCAGTCAGGTTACACAGCTTTACATCTAGCTTAGATTAACATGACAACTACCATAACCTAAATATAGCACACTATCTACAACAGTGGTGTTCATGCTGTGTTCTGCCCTTGTTTATTTGCTTCCGCCCACGTACCACAATGCTAGTACATGATCATTGTCATCATGTGTTGTAGACCTGTGTGCTCCCTGTGTACCTAATTCAAACGCAATCATAAAGATTAATTCTCCAACTCCCAACTCTTTCTCCCATGAGTGGTCAGAATAACACCCAAACCCTTTCATTGGATCGTAAATGTTGAATATCTGCCTACCTCCTCCCATTGGTGGATGTAGCGGATGAGTCTGGACAGCCTCAGCAGCCGCAGCAGACTGAGGATCTTGGTGAAGCGGACAATGCGGAGCGCTCGGGCCGTTTTGTACACCTCCGAGTCCATCCCTCTCTCCACGATGAGGAAGATATAATCCACAGGTATGGAAGAGACGAAGTCTACCACGAACCAGCTCTTCAGGTACTTCTCCTTAATCTTCTTGGGATCGAGGATGATCTCGGTGTTGTCCTCGAACACGATGCCGGTCCGGAAGTTCAGCACCAGGTCCATGAGGAAGAAGGTGTCAGAGACCACGTTGAAGATGATCCAGGGAATGGTGGTCTCGTCCTTGAAGAAGGTGATGCCCACGGGGATGATGATCAGGTTGCCCACCATGAACATCAGCATGGTAAAGTCCCAGTAGAACCTGACAGTGTAAAGCATTGGGGATGGTTAGAGACTGAGGGACTGACTCCCCCCCAACACAGTCTTTTGAGGCTTTGATCTCACGGTCTAAACACAAACTTTAACAAAATGTCTGCTTTTTTATTTTTTGAACAAGTGCATTGTAACTTCTCCCCTGTGAGGCAACCTACACCATTTGACTGAAGACAGTGTCAGGACAAGGACAAGCAGAGAGACATGGATATGACAGGAAATATAAGCTGGGTGCAGTTCATTCCAAATCAAGGAACAACTGACATGAAACACCCGTAACAGTAAAGCTATCCTGCTGGAGGATGCCTCAGCAGTTATCACAGCAATTGTGCAATTTGATATCTTTGAACTGCTGGTCAGACTAAACACCACATTTAAAGACGTGGCCGTTGGGCATAAGGAAACTGTGATTCACATTTTTCTGACATAACTGGCAGAGTCAACTCTGATAAAAAAAAAAATAATCCTCAGCTGTGGCCCTGTTGTGTCCTCAGAAGGCAAACAGCTGTCTGATCAGCGGAAAGTATACATGGGAGACTGCAAATGAAAGTGTTGCTGAGTCATGAATGTTCCCTGACATAATCCCCCGAAAAAAACAACAGAGTATTATATTAAATGATATTTTGGTAGCAAACTCTGACTCACAGCCAGTTAAGAGCTCAAATAGTTGGCTTTATCTTCAGACTGCTGCTGTTTTACACTTGAGCGATTTGGAGGAGCTGTCCTTGGTGCTGATACAGATGTTCAGACGCATTCCAACTTGATGATGGAACTTTTCCAACTTCATGTCTGGTTCATCTTTAATACAATACTCATGAAACATGCTTTTTTTTTGAGGAAACGTTTGTTACAAATACATTGTGTCCTATTTCACTCACAGTCCTCTTGATGGATCAGATTCTCCCCTAATTTTCAAATTTTTCCCTAAGATATTTTTTAAGCAAAATAAAAAATATATAGGCGTAAATATCTAATAAAAAAGGGAAATATGAATCTTTATCTGTATTTATTTCCATCTTGGCTACAGCTAAAGTGCTGTCTAGGTGGACATTACATAAGTGCCTTTATAAATAACTGAATAAACACCTGCATATTCTGAATATTATATTCTTAGTCGTTTCTCATATAAAGTTTGATATGTAAAAACAGTGCCAGGAGGTGTGTTACTACCATATCTTTCATGCAGCTCAATATATGAGTATGTAGGCTACTGATTATGAACATAACTCAATTTGACCCATACCTGAAGTCGCTGTACGGGTGGATAATCCAATTACCCGCTGACTTTACGCGCTCTTGTTCTTTCTCCACTGCCTTCTGGCTGCCAAACATGCGCAGGGAGAATTTGTTAACTCCGGGCTGAAGCATGGAACTAAACTGCCGCTGCATATATGTCTGATTTCCCCTGAAGTCGTCATCATCCGGCACTATCTGAGAGCCATCCTCAGCTTTGGTAAATGTGACAGAATTTCTCGACTGCTGACTCGGAGTCTGTCCTTTACCAGTTGGGGCGTTGGAGAAGGAAACTCTGGAGTCTTTTTTCTCCATCGTCTTGACCTCGGCGCACGGCCCCTGGGTCACGGACCCCGCGGAAGTGATAGAGCCGTCCATGCTTGCAGCCTGCCCCTTTCCGTCTTCGGCAGCTACTACTCCACCTGTCTGCTTCTCCTGCCTTGAGATGAGAGAGGAGAGGCTCCCTGAGCTGGCTGGGTCCCGTCTACAGTCTCCGTTTTTGTTGCATATCATACCGATGGCTCCCTCTGCTATCACGCCTGCCTGTGGGACTGTGTCCCCTCCAGCAGCATCCCTCCGGCACAACAGAGCGGAGGCCGTGCTGCCACTGGCACGGACAGGTGCGGAATCCTCGTCTTGCAGGAGCCACAGCTCATTGATGTTGGAGTTTTTGCGCGCAATGGACGCGGCTCCGCCTCCGGGCGTAAATTTCTTCATCTTGGTTCCTCCGCTGCTCCTACGATCCGCGCGTCCGGACAAACTGGTTACATGAGGTGGTCGAGGCTGCTGGAATTTGGGCTCCTCATCGCTGTCCTCCGCCTCGTCCATCACAGGCAGAACAGACACAAGACAGACACTCCCCGTACCTTGAACCTGGTGAGACTGGGCGGCGGCGGAGAAAGGAAAGTGGAGTTCAAAGCAGCAGCAGCCCTCGGCTTTCCACACACGCCACTTTAGGATAACAGCGCACCGGTGGCGTTGCTATGGCTGCAACCTGGCTGCTGTTATTGTGTGTGTCTGTGTCTGTGTGTGTGTGTGTGTGTGTCTGGAGAGAGACGACAGCATTACCTTTAGGCTGCAACCACCTAGGCTACATGTAGGCCTACATTATATTGAAGAAACTATGTGAACAGAAGAAGCTGGCAGCGTCACAAAACTATCCATCTAATACATAAATATATTATTAAATACATAGATAAAACCACCTGATGGGAGCAAGGGCCCAGGCGACAGATGGAGCTCACAAGAAACCAACAAGTTCTTCATGGTTTGTCATCCACAATTGATCTCGTAGACCAGGGCTGGACAATATATCAATATCATATCGATATCGCGATATGACACTAGATACCATCTTGTTGGATATCGTAGGCTAATGTGGGAAATGTGGTCTTTTCATAGGTTTTAAAGACTGTTTTACAGTAAAGTGAGATCAATTTCTAAACTTAATTGTTCTGTTTGACTATTTGCTTTGAACTACTTCATGATATCCAGATTACTGATGATTATTTATCAAAAATCTAATTGGGAATAATGTTTTGTGAAGGTACCAGTAGTCTACCCTTCAATATCTACATTGCGGTACTTTGTCAAGAATATCATATCTGATTTTCTCCATATTGCCCGGTCCTTCGATCAGCCAATAACCTATACGGCCATGGGTAGATGATGATCCATAGTAACACTACACGTAGGCTTTCCTCACTAAGAGGCTGTATCAACAGCGGCCGGTTGATTGTCTGCCAACACTGACGGGGGTCCCCTATTCTTGGTTAAATGGCGCCACCTTGTGCAGAAATATACACACTACACATTCAAGCTTCCAGAGTATCCGTAAGCTTTTCTACTCATTGACTCAGGCACACGTGCACTCGTACATAGCCTGATGCATGTGACACCAATAAATAACAAATTCAGGACCCGAACTGTGTATCATGTATATTTCTGCTGTAGATTAACACATTCCAATGGCGCAATCATTTAGGCTTTCATAAACCCAAGATAAATCCATTTCTAAAGATAACCCTCTTTTACAGAGCAAGGAAGCACAAAAGATAAGCCATATTTTTGTTGATAAAGGGGTTTACAAATCATGCTTTCTTTTAGCTTTTAGAGAGTGTGTTGAAACCAGAATATGTGCAAGGTAAAGACAAGAAAGCATGTTTGGGGCCATTTTTGTAAAACATTTTAAGATGCATGTTGCCACACACACGTGCATGTTGACACACAGACACACACCACTTTTTTACGTGTGCTGTCAAGTTCAGATTCTTCAAGTCTTCAACAACTCACTAAAAAGTGAAAGGCACTTGGATGTCGGGCTTGATGATTTGGTCTCAAAACATGTTCAACTTGTAGTAACAGCATTTGGTTTAGAGTTCTTCTTCCTTTATGCACGGACACCATTTGTTAGCAGGACAGTGAATCCTACAAACAATGATTTGGGTCTTCTGTGCAGCTATTTGATCCTTGTCCACAGTGCCTCTTGATCTGCTATTCTAAGTCAACCTTTGAGTTGAGGAAAAGTAAAGTAAACAAACAAGCATGTAAAATCAAATATCTTTATTCAGTTTGTGAAAGTTGCACAACAGGTGGTGTTCCATGTACTTGGATGGTACAACAATTTACACAACTCTGGCTAAGTCTTTATCTGTATAATTGAAACGGTGACATCAAATCACAACACTCATCAGGTTAAATGAACATTGGCTTCTGAATATCTACACAGTAAAGGGAACAGAGATGACGGTCCAATTGCACACAAATTTCTCAGATCACATTGAGAAAGAAAAACATCTTATTAAAAAGGTTTATCACCTGTACTAAATTAATAATATTCAAGTTGCAATCAACAGAAGCATGTTGCATCCTATGCACTTGGTCCTTCACAATATATTTTTTACTTAGGATGTGATATTGGCAACAAAGATATTGGTAACTAAAACCTTGGTTTAAAATATGTGAACAGGAAAAGGAAACAAAAGCTTGATTTAAAAAAGAAAAAAAAAGGACAAATTTAAACTTTTAAAGTGTCACAGTTGCACACAAAAGTGTAGTGGTGCTTCTAAGTATAAAACTGCTAAGGGAGGATGGCGGGGGTGTGGGACCGGTCAAATGCACTCTAGTAGTTGCTAAAAGAATGGCAGTTATGCATCAGGATCAAAAATGATTTTCAGATGCTCTGAACAGAACTTGTGCTGCCTTACAAGTCACCATCCCAGATTGGAGAATATAAAAGCAAAGACCGAGAACTGCGAGGTCAGTGTAGGAAGCATCAGTATGAAAAGAAAAGAAAAAACGTGCCATTCCTCACATGAATCGTCTAATGATTTTACATTGAACACACACACTTTGCTATTAAATGCAAGCAGTATTTGCCCTGCGGCCTCGAGCAGAAAATGACTGCACACTATGTTCCATGGCTGCACAATGTGGAGAAGCATATAGAAGAAAGAAATTAGAGGAAATCATACAGTTTCTTAAAACATTTAACACCCAAGCACAAAAAGTAACTTAAAATTGCAGGGTGCACAGTATAATGTGCCACACGACAGCTGAATCCTGGACTGCCATCTGGGTGTCCATCTAGAAAAAAAGTTGCACAAATGAAGAATGAAAGTTGTTTTGAAACTTTTCTTATATTCAGATTTGACAGAAAAATTGGTTTATTGTCGTTTTACGGTTTGAGTAGAGGAAGTTAAATTTCAAGAAGAACTTGAGTTTCACCCACCTTTTTCAGCTTCTAATTAGAATTCCTTTGCCTCACATTCTTGTCTTTGTGATTTGCATTAGAATTGCTCTTCCTGAAAAACATAGTGAAAACATGAGTTCTGTTTAAAAAAAACACTGACTATTAGTGACAAATCGAGATACGGAGCTGATGATAATACTTACAGAGGAGCAGCTCCTGAGTCGTCATCTGGACAGCAGCAAACGATCAATGGAGGGCAAAGAAAAACAGAAGTCAGGTGATAGCAGGACATTAAATGTCTGTTACTGGTTTGAGCACCACATGCCACCCCGCCTCCCCCACAGAACCGGTAGAAAATGTTAGAAAGCGACATCCTCTGCAACAGGATACCAACTAGGTTATAAATCAAATACCAACGGAATATGAATTAAAGCATGCCCACCTATTTCTGACAATGAATGACAAAGCTAAATCCTTAGCACATCATTTATCCTGCAATTCCGCACACACACAGTTTGTGCTCTATAAAAGACATTACTGTATATCAATGAACAGACTACTGTATTGTCTATTTAGTAAATCTTCAATAAGATTTAAACGTTGCCATTTATGAACATCTTCGTACATTGTCCAGAAGTCACCCCTTAACATCAGGCTCATGCAATACAAGCAAAGGACACCAAAGACCTAGTGGCTGTATTAAGATAAAAAGAAGAAGGAAACCTCTTTAACAGGCAGAGCCAACTTACAACCTGGCATGTATAGTGGCAGTATTTACACAGTAAGGCCATCTCTGCTGCCAAATGGTCAATGAGACAAATGTGAACGATGTACTAACCTTGAGAAGAGAGTTGCCTATCATTTATCATGCATAAAGTACAAGATGCAGAAGGCATGCAGACAGAATGCTGAAACCTCACTTTTCAACCTGTTCCAAGTTCATGTCAAACCATTACGTGTCTCATTTGACTCTTTCATTGGCTCAAACCCATGATTTTTAAAAAGGACCAATAGAAAGGGGAAAGAAAAGATTTTAAGCTTGCTCCGATTGCAGGGCCAGTGAAAGAGTGACCAAATCTTTGAGCGCATTCCTCTTAGAAGGGGCGACTATGAAAGCAGTTCATTCAGACTCCCATAGCTTTTTCCACGCGGTCATTTCACCTCAACCACTTCAGTCTGACATGCAGTTTTGTCCACTTACCAAAATGCAAAATCAGCAGCGAACAGAGAAATAAAAACGTAAATAATAAAAAAGTGTTTCTATCACAGACCGTTGATACAAAAGGAGGAAGCTAACTCCTGATCTGTATTTGAAAATAATGGTTCCTATTACATGCATGCAACTACAGTCTATACATTCCCATCTTAAGAGGTTACTGGTTTACTGCCTTAATAGTCTGAGGGTCAGAAAATCTTCTCCACTCAGTTTAGCAAACAATGCCTACAGTTTGATGCATTTTTGAAAGACTTTTGGAAGACTTCAAACTTTCTTTTAGCCACACATGATAACAAGACAAAGTGCAGGTTGGGATATGGGCATATCTAACCTCAAAATGTACGGTTCGGTAGCTAACTATTTATCATATGAGGATATTTTTCTTCTACCAAAACTTAACGGCAACATGCCCAGTACTTTTCACTAACGGCTGTGGCCTATTGACAAATAAAATTGTCAGCTCTAAGTATCTGTAAAGACCAAAATCAGCAGCCTTGCTTCAGGTATTGGGGAGAAGATTAAAAGCTACATAGGAGGCCCAATAATAGCATCAAGGGCACTCCATAGCACTATAAGACAAGACAACAGTGCTAAGTTATCACAGCTCTAATCACTTCATCCTGTTTGGATTTTTGCAAGGTAAAACAGAACGAGCCTATTCAGGTAACAAATGCATGTGACCTTGCACTGGCAAAAGGCAGAGTCTTGTTGGCGGATCCACTCTTTTGCCATTGACTCGTCCTTTTTTTTTTTTTTTCCTTTTTGTTGCTCGAACCCTCTGACACTGTGTCAACACAGTGGTCCCGTTGAAATGAATGAGAATGCAGTATTCTATCCATAGTTCCAATGTCAGTCTAAAGACAACTTAAACATCTATGGAACATGTAGTGGTGGAGGCAGCACGGCGTACGTACCGTCAGTAACCTCATCGGGCTTTCTCCTCTTCTCATAGATGAAGATGATTGTCACCAGGATGATGACCTCGGCCACAATGCCAAGGAAGGGCCAGAGAGCAGCCAAGCGACTGCGGACACGCAGATGGATCCTGTCAGTGGATGTGCCAAGCTCGTTGGTTCCAGAGCAGATATAGTCTCCAATGTCTTGTTTGATGTTCAGCTCCTCAATGACCAGGGTTGTCTTGTTAGGGGTGCTTTTTATCTCATATTTCACGCCAGTGCCGTTGATGATAGGCTGATTGTAATTTTTAAGCACAAAGTTAATTACACAAATGGCAAGAGAGGTGTGCCTATTCTGCCTTACTTAATATTTAACAACTGAAGTACTGGACATAATGTACATCTTCTGCAACTTGCAAATAGCTAGAGGACTTAAATGTCAAGTCACCTAAATGTTAAGTTGGTTTAAAACTGTAGATCAAAAACACCATAAATCATTTTAAGAAATTACAAGCTTGAGAAACACCTACAATTTGTTGGCCATCTTGCTCTTTGAACCAGGTCCAGTCAGTAGGCAACGGGTAGCCATTGCTCAGACAGATCAGGACCCCTTTGTCATTCTCGTTGCCATGCTCAGAGTGCTTGTATGCGGCAACATGGGGAAGTGCTACAGTAAAAAGAGAAAACACATTCAAATTATAATATGAAAGTTTGTATATTTAAATAAATTACCTCATATAAAATTGTTTATCTTGGAGCTCGAGGCACCTTCCAATAAGAATTCAAAACCAGGAAGCAATTGAAATGTTTCCTGAGCTACCTTCATATTAAAAAAAACATTGTTTTGATTACCATGATCAATTCCCATTTTTGTCTGTTTAAATTCATTATTAAACTGCCACTCTACTGATTGTACCCATATCTGCTGCACATGCAGATGGCACACAATCATTTTCCTTAAATGGTGAATTGCACACCAGCACAGAGACGATGGACAACCAGGACAGCCAAAGGAAAACCATATATCAGCAGGACTTACTGTTAATAAAAACAAAGAACGTCACATAATGCTTGCTGTAAGTATAAGGCTACCGAATCTATAACTATAAAAACACAACATTTGCAACCCATGCAAGTTAAAACCCCATTGTAAACATGAACATTAAAATGACCAATGAATGCAACTTGTATCTGTGATATTCATTGATCAACTTACTTTTGACTTTAATTTCCTGCTTCACCTCTGGATCAGTCAAGAACACACATTCATATATTCCACCAGAAGTGTAGGTGATTCTGTCCAAACTATGGAAAAAAGAAAAGAAGAAAAAAAAAAAAAAAAAGGATTTAAGAACTGCTTGCAACACTTATTAATGGAACTTGAATAGCATTTTTCTCTGCTGACCTAGCAACCTAGCACATAGCAGGTGGTGACTTCCAACCAATTCTGCTGAAGCCACATTAATGACAGTGATTAGTTTTCCACTTTGCTAAGTAGAAAATTCACAATAGAACCGATTATAAACAAGAGCCGAGAGTAAAAATAAAGCTGCTTGTCCATGCAACAAATCTTTCAAATTTCCCCTGGTAATCACAATTCCACTTTTGTTTGTCCCATACAGTTCTGCCTGCTCTCTAATGGGGAATTAAGGTCAGGGCGAGTGAGCAAACTGCCAGGAGTGCTTATCCCCGCTGCCAAGACTACCGGCAAAGCTGCATGACTGCACGGTCCATCTCTCTGCTAATCAAGAGCAGTGAACGCCTGAATGGCGCCCATAGCTTTGCTGCTAATGGAGGAAGGGAGAATAGTGAGGGCGGGGGGGGGGGGGGGGGGAGACGACAGACAAGCTGATGACAAAGTACAAGAATATTAGGAGGATAAAAAAGATTTTGACTGTACTAACAGAGCCAAAAAGGGACCGCATAAGAAACAGAGTAAAGCACTAGACCAGGATGTAAAACTTCATAGGCCAAAACCCCGTAATTTGATCTTTAAGTGGGCCAGACCAGTAAACAACTCCAGAAAGATCAGACACTTTATCTGCCACAGAGTTTCTTGTCAGCTTAATGCTGGCAAACGCAAGTGACTTCTGCTACGGACTTCGAAGGCCATTGTAGAACTTGTTGCAAACCTGGGAGAGAGGGGTAATATTCTGAGAAAAAAAAACAAACCATGCGGTTGTGAATTTACAGAAAAGAACTTTGATTTCTGAGATTAAACTGGTGAATTTGGAATTAACTACTCTGCAATTTTCACACTTTCAAAAGTCCTCCATAGGGCCCGATTGGACCCATTGGCAGGCCGGTTCTGGTCTACAAGATGTATCTTTGACCCCCTTGGACTAGAGAAGAGAAAAAAAAAAAAAAAAAAAAGGATATTAAACATTTTAAAATAACAGATTTTTATTTTATGAATTTCATTTTCGTAAAAAAAAGAAAAAAATTTATGACTGACTCAATTAATTTTACGAGCCGACTGCATGTGAATGGGTGGATGCGTTGCAACATTCCACCATGACCTCCTTGGTCTTCATGGTGTTAAGGAGCAGGTTGTTAACACACCACACAGCCAGGCGATCCACCTCCTCCTTGGAGGCTGACTCGTCGATGTCCGTGATGGGACCAATCACTGTGATGTTGTTTGCAAACTTAATGATGGAGCTGGAGCCATTGGAGCCTCTCGTGGGAAACAGCCTATATCAGTCTCCTCCAAAAACGTTTCCTTTTTATTTTTAAAGAACTATATACACACTACAAAAAAAGGCCACTGTTTTGCAACTTTCTCATTCTCCTGCAACTTCATTGCAACAAACATACAAAACGTTTATCCCAATTTTTGTTTTACAAAAGCTTCCACAAAAATCAGGCATTTGGGGCCACAATTTTTTTTAATGATAAAACAGATGATAGAACTGATAAACAAATTCAGGACAAAGGGATGAGCGCTTTTATTATGCCATAGTAACTGCAGGGAACATCTGCCCTTATGGCTCCCACTTGGGCAGATGTAGCTACTTACCGGAGGACTGTGTATGGAGAGGCAGAAACGGACTTGGAACTTTCAATGAGTTTCCCATTGTGCATCCATTGGGAGCCCTTGATGGGAAGGCTAGAGTCTGTCAAGTTGCAGCTAAGGACTGCTGAGGTCTGGTTGCTGACTTCAGAAGGTTGAGCAATGATGTTTGGGTCTTAAGGTAAACAGAGAGGAGAAAATTAATTAAATCATCCTTTTCTAAAATGTCAGCTTTGCAGGTTGAGACACCAATAGTGCCCCACAAAAGGCAAAACCCAGCAACTACATGTGTTTAAAATTTACTTTTAACCTGTTTTTCTATATTAAGAAATGCCATAAAAATGTGTTGATCAATTTTTTAATTTGCACTGACCTAAAAACCAATCCAAAACAGTATTTGCACTTTGGTGTGTAGTTACAGCACTCTGCCTTTGTAGGACCAAATGACTTGTCTTGGTACCCTTATACTTCATTACTGCCCTTAAGATATTGCCTTGAAATTACTGGGTACATCGTTTAATATAGTTTGATTTACATTTGGGCTCTGAACACTCAACAATTGTCTTTAGAGAAATGAATGCTGGAATACAAAATTTAATAGGGTATACTGTACATGACCGCCCTATGCACACACTCATTGATGAATAAAGAAATAAAATGGAGTCAGCCGGAGCCAATCGTGGGCCTTGGCCACAAAAAAAATAAAACAATATCGCAGCCACTTTCAAAGTTTACAGACAGCCTCAATACGGTTATCAGGCTCCCTTTTGGCATTGGGTTTAAATACAAAATATTGCCCTTACGTAATATAGATTACGAGTTTGTCGAGATGACAATTGTTGAGTGTCAAGTGGTCAAGCGGAAATCAAAACCAATTACCATCCAATTCCGTGGCAAAATCCTTCAACTTACCAAGTTTGAGAAGGAAAACAAATCTGTTCTCACAAATTAAACCAAAAAAATCAAGTACAAGTTCCAAACAAAAGCACAGAACTTTCTAAGAAAGGGGGTAAGAGATCCCCGTAATGTGGCGATCTGTCCCACCAACAGTAGAATGGAGGGAAGAATAGGAGTTACAAGAAATCTAGTGATAAGAGTCTACAAGGTCATGGGGAAAAGATCTTCAAATACAAGCAGAAGAAGCAACAACAGGGGGATGAAATATTATTAAACTGGGAGAAGAAAGTGACAAATGCTTCAAAAGCTATTACTGACCACAAGGCAGAAAGATGCCCCATGGCTGAGAACCTATTTTTAATAATTAGTTGCGATCTTTTGTCAGCCTACAGTTGAATAGGCCATAAGTCACGGGAATGGTCTACAAGCATAAACAAAAGGAGCATTGCCAATGTTAGTATCAATTAGAGAAACAGGTAACACCTAATTTGAACAGGTGTGTATAAGACCGACATGACACCTGTCGTGAACATGGAGTATTTATAAAAGGTTTATGATCGTTGTCATTAAGTGTCATTTAGTACAGTATGGCATTTTTAATGCAAAGTTAGCATTGTTGGAGAGGTTTGTTTTATGACAACTTTAGCCCTATTCGCACAGGATTAGTATTACCTGGTGACCTCGAGGCATTTGTAGTAACTACGGAGGTTGAACTATTATAGGCTTAGCTTCCACTTGCTACCATAGCCACGGTAGTGGAGGCTACTTTTTGCTCAAGTAACCAATAACTGTTACTAACTGTAGTTAGCTTCTTTTAATGTTGTCCAACTGGTGTTTTAAAAAGTATGATTTCTACATGGCAAGTCCACATTGTCCACTTTACTTAGGGTGAAGGAAAACATTCATGACAGCAATAATGACCTCATGACGGCCAATGTCAATACCAACCACCTATGACCATTTAATGTAATGTTATGTTAGTGTCAACTGTCATAATGCCAACTTTGCAAGTGTCATAATTTACGACACTTAATGACAGTAATACCCATTTATAAAACTCCTTCATGTTCTTATGACATAAGGTCTTATGCACAGCCATTAAAGTGTTACAGGAAAATGCTAGCAAAGTGAATATCTACCAAGAAGCAGTACTAAAGAAGAAATCTGACACCCCTTTTGTTTTAAATTATTCATATGAAATAATTTTCCTGGAAGAGCCATTTGCAAATTTCTAACCTTATGACCAGTGTTATATCTAAGAAAACATAGGGGGAGAGACATTTTGTGTGTCAGGTAAACAGGATGAGGGAGCGACCCAGTCACATTGTGACCAGGCTTTGGATTCAACTACAGGACAACTTTGAAGCTTTTGAGGAGGAGAGGGAGAGTGTGTACTGGGTGAAGCAGGATGCAGAGGGTATTGGACCGGGAAGCATGGGAGTTGAGTGTAACTGGAGCTGAATGTCCAGGACTTCATTAATGAGGAGATGACAGCCAAGCTACTTTGACCGGAGTCTCCTCATGCTTCTTCTGCCACTCACATTCAATGACAATAACATTTGCCTGCGAGCGGATCCACTTGATTTTTGGCATCTTCTTCAGTTCGTTGCGGTCAGGGTCGTTGGAAGCGCGGCACTCGTACGTGCCTGAGTCGTTGAAGGTGAGGCTTGTGAGGTGAATGGTGCTAGTGGCGTGTGCTATATATGTGGCGTTTATTTGCACACGATCATCCCGTGCCCCGTCAGAGAGCTGGGTGAAGGTCTCGTTGGGCTCTTCACCCTCTATAAACCACCACTGCAGCTCAGGGATGGGGTTCCCTATGACCTCACAATGCAGCTCTGCGCTGTCACTGATCAGCTTCATCTGAGACAGGGGAGACTTGATAAAGCCCGCTGAGCGCCGTTTACAGTCCGCCCAGCAAACAGATTTCCAGAATGTTTTAAAGCAAGCCAGGTGATTTAATGGATTGGTGATAAAAGGCCGTGATGGAAGAAAGACAAGCAAATAGGAAAAAAGAAAGAAAAAGAAAGTTAAAACACAAATGAAATGAAAATATGAAAGTATGCACATAGAAAATAGATCAGAGCAACATTTTCCCCAAATTATTCTGGGAACTTTTTATTCCTGATACTCTGACCCATCTAGACAAAAATAAAATCATGAAAAAAAAAAGAAGACAATAAGGGATGACCCGAGCTTATCTGAGAGGGCAACAAGCTTAATGAAGGCCATAATGTTTCATATTTTTTCCCCCATCCTGTTATAATTATTTTGGAGGCTGCAATTTGGGTTGCAGTTGAGTTATACTACACTTGGGAGGTATTTCCAAAATTTTGCCCATTTATATCACCAAGTAAGTTTACATGCACACCGATATTCCGTATTATTCCCTATAGGACAATAAACAGGTTTTTGGATATGCGCAAACATTGCTACACCAACCTTTCCAAGAAGCTGGTTAAAGGAATGAAAGAGGGTGGCGGTGCAAGTCCGCCGCCGCTGGTAAAATTGGAAGAAAAAAAATAATCCTGTTTTACACGGCTAAATGTAAAAAATGGAATACTCACATTCATTAGCCATGTAAACACCTTAGCTGGAATATGATCTTTTTTGGAATTAGGGCAAAACCCGGAATATTATGTGCATGTCAACGTACTAAATGAGCAGACTTTTAGGTTTGAGGGATCCTCCGTGATATGCTGAATCGGTCAATGCTGGAATTTGTCAGTTTTCCATTTACCAAATGAAGAGCTTTTATTTGAGTTTTTGTTCCATTTAAAGTCTTTGAAAAAGGCCTTGTATTAGCAATTACTCAATTAGTATTGGGACAGCGGGCACAAATTTTTGATCAAGACATCCCTTACAGCAGTTAGAGCAAAAGAAAAAAAAAAAAAAAAAAATCAAAACAATCCAATAGCAATGTGAAATGAATGAAAGAACATGGAGAGAAACGCAGATGAGCTTGAAATGAAAAACAAAAAAAACAACCATGTAATAAAATCAAAAATCCATCAAAGCCTAAGGACATTCATTTGGGCTGGTGCCTTGTGTCCAATAGTGGTTGGCAGGGTGTTCATCTAGGCTAACAATCTATTTTTCAGAACAATGTGACAATGATTTCATGCAGGCTACATGACATCAATATAGCTACGTGGAAATCAACAGTCAATACCCATCGGGTGATGTGTTCACTTGGGAAGAACATTACACAAAACCTTTTTTGCTGCTGCGTAATTGAATATACGAAGCCGATTTAGAAATTGTTTTGAATGAAATGTGTTGGCCAGTTTTATTAGACTGTTATTTTCTGCCTACACTTTAAGCTTCACAAACCACTTGAGTGACTGTTATGTCATCAAGTCATACAAAACCCTTTTCTGATGGATTTACTCCTTTGGATATTCATTTCCTCCACAGCAGGGAGGCGAACTTGTTTGGCCACTCAGTGGTGGCCAGGGGGTTATACACGTAGATGGGTCCAGTGAAGAATAACATTCTCACACTACAGGCCAAAGCATGGCCAGCTTGTTTCCCTCCTATCCCAAAAAATCCTAAAACAAAACAGGGGCTGGGCACAGGATAAACCTAGTTCCAATAAGAAAAACAAATATTGAGTTCCATCCTTGAGATCTGTAAACTCGTCTTTTTTTCTACATTCCCTGATGAAAACATACTTAATTTCGTGTCGAAGTTACATTTTCAAAACACAATCAAAACCGTCAGCAGATATTAACTAGTGACAAAACAGACTTCAGAATGTGTACATGCCAGCCCTTGTAAACATGTATATGCCATTTAACCTTTCTAGCTTAGTGGCTTCCAGCACCGCTGCCAAAAGGTCACCTTCGTAGCACATGCTGAATAGAAGTTCAAAATTAAATATAGTCCTGACTGTGAATGGATGTCAAGCACATGGATCTTGACAGTGTAATTTATTGCCTTTAGGCCTCTGCTCTTTAACATGAGAACTAACTCCATGTGTTTCAGGAACTTTCAGAGAACAACTTCCATAGTTGATATTCATGTTACTGTTTACATATGGTCAACAACAGGCTAAATGCCTTAACAATGTAGGGCTGCAACTAGCCTTTATTTTCATTGCCGATTGATCCGTTAATTATTTTCTCAATTAATTGTGTGGTATATAAAATGTCCGAAAATGGTGAAAAACGCCAATCTGTGTTTTCCAAACCCCAGGTGATGGCCTCAGATATCTTGTTTTGTCCAGAACTCGGTCATAGAGCAGCAAAGAAACAAGTAAATGGTCTCATAAGAAACTGGCATCTTGATTCCAATGATTATTATTTGCAGCTCTAAAACAACATACAAAAAAGTTGGTAAAGCTATAATTTTACCATACAGGATATAAACATTCAATATTGAATGTAATACAGAGATAGCATTAGATTTAAGCATAAAAAAGGAAAGAAGAGCAAATAAACCCAATACATTTTATATTCAAACTAGCTCAGTGAATAAATCAACTTGAAAGGGTGTTTACTGAGCCTTTTGAAAAGACAAAGGGTATAAACAAAAGAAACATGTAATCATCAGGCCTCTTTTAACACTTTAGAAAAAGTATAGTGGCACACACACAACCTGTCACTGCAACTGCAGGCTTTTATAATAAAAGATAATTAAAGTCGGTTTAGCAGCTGGAATCTAGAAATGGTGGTAAATAACAAAAAAAACGTTTGTTTTAACCTCCATTTACCAGATTATTGGGATTAACTACCCAGGACTTAAGAAACTGACTTTGTTCACACAAAGTAGCCTTACAAACCCACCTACCTCATAATACCCACTTTTCATGCCAAAGTTAAGCTAGAGAAGTAGATGAAACTCTACTCCTGATCTAGTCCAGAACAGTTATTACCAAAGCAGGAAACATCGAGTGGCAAGAGGGCTCCTTTTATGTTTGACGCACATGAACACAACATCCATAAACAGAAACAATCTGGTTGGTGCTACTGACTCTATGCAATTTCAAAGCCACCCAGTTTTGCCCATGCTTTAGGAAACATGGCCAAATAAAGGATGCGTTTTACTTTTAAAGCCCTTAGTTTTACAACATGTGTCAGGTTACATACTTGCCCATCTCTCTCAACTGCCTTGGGACGACGAAACACAGAGAGGAAAATGACTCAGTTTGGTGTACTGAAATTATTGTGAGTAACTCTTTCAGTGTTATTACTTAGAGAAAAGCAGCTCAAAGCAGTTTCCACATTTTTCAATTTAAGTACATAAAATGGCCCTGCCATGAAAACAAAAATCCCGGCATGACCGAGTACAGTGACAACTGAACCAGTCCCCTTATTATACGTTTAGTGTAAAGTGTTGACTATCCTCATACTTTAAGACTTAGAAGCTCATTTGAATGATCATTCTTAGACAATAAGTATATGGTAGGTTTATCATGAAACACTGTATTGCTCAGAGTCAAAATAAGCAAGTATCCTTATTTGCTCCCACCTACTTCCTAGGAGCATTTAGCGTTTGTTCTTCCCTACAAGTGTCTTCAGTAAAAAACAATGCATGTCCTTATGTCTGTTATTTGCTATAAAAAAAAACTGTCACCCCGGTGCTGGCACACATGTCACAAGCCAACGGATTATTGACAGCATTCTGCCGGGGAAAAAAATATCACAGTCTGGAACAGAAACAGCACCAAATTCGACAGCAAGGCCCTACAAGAGAGTTGTTTGGCTGAACACACAATAAGCGGTGTCCTACCCTGCCTAAAGAACATTTACACCAGGCACTGCAAGAAAAAACAACTAGGATAATCATTAAAATATCCAAACCACCCGATAACAGCCTTTTCTCCCCGTTTAGGCAGGTAAGAAGGTACCTTATACACCAGGCCAGCTCTGAGAGGCTGAGGAGGAGCTTCTACACTCAGGACACTAGGATCTAAATGAGGACACTGCCTGAAACTGCTCATACCCCACTGTTTTAGTGTCACTCTTTTTAATGTATAAATTGATGATTGATTTATTATTGGTTATGGTCACTCTCCATAGCTCTAGTCTTTATCGAGTAACATTAATCAATGGCGACTCAGGTCGATAAACTGGAAGGGCTAATAGCAGGTCTTTTAATGCCCATCAATATGATGATGAGGTTATCAACCCCTTAATATCGTATTGCAACAGAAAACGGAGGAAGGCTCAAAATACTGTATGGCGACATGCGACACGCATCATGGGGTTTTGGCCTGCTGGCTTAAAAGTCAACTAATGACCGACTAACCAGGACAAGCCATGCTAACGTTTGGTGGGGTGGGAGATGTCAATTCCAACGTTAAGGCTTTGCGGCCTAGATTTACCCAAAAACATTAACGCTTTAACGTTAGCTAGCTGAAAACATAAACGGCAGTTAACGTTAATTACTAGCAAACGGATAGCAACCCTCTAACGTTATTAACCCTTTTTATGGCTATGCAAATAACGTTACGAGTTTACATCACCAAACGTTTCTGAACCACCGTACGTTTTAAATTAACGATTTTTTTTTAGCTCATGTGACCGATTACATTCGTTCCTGAACCCCTTTCTGTGAAACTGGGACAGACGAAGATAAAGATAACGTTTCATTCAACGGGGTTAATGCCGTTTAGCTAACTGCTGTAACAAAAACGCCGGTTAATCGTTCGAAAGGGTTTTGGCAATGTAAATTTTCAAAATGTGTCGCTATCAGTAACACTGCAGCTAATATCTGAATGTCCCTTACTAACTCTGGATTTATTTTTGAATAAACGGTAGCTGCAAAAATATATATTCGACATAAAAAACAACTGTCATAACCCTAGCAAAGCAGGAATTGGAATAAACATTTTGAATGTTCGTAGTCTGGGCAAAGTCTAGTTACATATTCAACCAACATGGCTGACACACAATTCTTACCTGTGGACGCATTGGCTCGCAAACAGCTCAAAAGCAGGGCACTGATAGCCCACAGCAACTTCATTGTTGATAATTTAGTATTTACTAAATCGTCGAATAAAAGCAATATTAACTATGACGGAATGAATCTTAAGCTTCTCCTTCTTCTGAACTTCCAGCTGGATGTAACGTTTCGGTAGTGCCGATGTAGCTGGTCGTCTTCGAGTTGCACCTCACGTACACCCTGGTCATCACGTACATATGACGTATTCTTTAGAGGCGTGGTTACGTCAATAAAGCAATTTGACTTTGTTTAATGATTCTTACGTAATTTTCAAACCAACCAAAATAATGGTTGTGATATCAGCCATACACACGGATAATTAGTGATTTAAGGAAAATACACGTTTTGAGGGATATTGTCTCATAAAATAATGTCAATGTTTTAGAAAGAAACATTTCCTACACGTATTCACAGAAAAGTCACCCAGATGTCGGTGTATGCAAGAGAAAAATCGGTCAAGTGTAAGGAAATGTCCGCGGTATTCAAAGACTGAATTGTGAGGTTTCTTCTCCTTGGCTAAATTCTAAAGTATGGGGTTCTCACAAAAGTCTAAGTTGTCTTTTAACTTGAACAAACAGAAAATACTAAGGACTTTCTTCATCAGATAGCCCGTTGGGCAAAAATCTATCAATTCAGCAAGGATGGGACATCACATTCAGCACACTATTTCAAAATGCTAGGCTGTGTAGTGCAGTTTGTAAAAAAGGCACATAAAGATAGATGGCACAATTGAAATGTTACCAAAATAATATAGGGATGCTGGGAATCTTACAGCCGGTGGTTGTAAAATGGAGACTTGTTGAGGGAACGATTAAAAAAAACAAAAACATATGAATTCCAGAAATTCTGTTTTGGAGTCAAAAGACAGCTTGAAAGTCTATCTGCATCCAGATTTTAATCCTGTTAAAATTCAGCGGAATTAATTTCAGATTACTACCCAGTTATTCCCTAAATACTCAAACAAGCCTTAATGTATGAGAAGGTATGTAAGAAAATCCACAAATCCAAATGTTCCATGCTGATGTTTTTGAAAGAAGCCAGAGTACTGCAAACCCAATGAAGATCTATATAAATGGCACTTAGTCACAAAAAGTGACATGTATTTTAAATCCAAAAGCTTTCCACGTTAAAGTTGTAGTAAATTAATATTAAAACAGCTCGTCATATTTCAAAGTAGTTACAAGGGCACACATTTGCAGTGTAAAACCACAAAGACAACAATAAACTGTCAATATGAATTAGCTATTTCACATTGTAAAGTCAAACTTTAAAGTCAAGTGTATCAATTTGTCATCTAGCTAGACCAATGTTCTGCTCATAGAAATCCCCTTAGATTAAAAGGCCTTTGAACCCAAACACCAAAGAAAAAAGAGGTACAATGTGAAGGAAATACACCCATATGGCTAAACAATGAAAGGAAGCAGAATGTATTGGCCCTTTGAAAGCATTTAATAGGCAAGTACAAGTACCCCATTGAAATATTTAATAGAGACTCTTGTTTAATATCTGCATTCCTTACTTTGCAAGTACAAAACAATCTCAAAAACTAGTATGCATAGAAATCACTTGGAGCAGTGCTTGCTTATGGTGTTATTGTTTTCTGGTTGATGTTTGGTTGTTCTAAGAGCCTGCAAGATGTCATTAAAGGGACAAATAACTTCAACTGAACAGACCAGAACTGCTCATGTTTGCCAATGTGTTTACCATTTTACTGTTTTCTTTATTTGGCATTAGGAAAAACAAGTGACTAACTGTCTTTTTACTACAATACCATCTAGTGTCTAAGCACAGCACTACACAATTAGTGCATACACCTAAAAAACATTGGTTGGTAGTTACGGGCAGTTCTTGAAACAAGCTAAGTTTTAACATGGACGTCTTTAAATCCATTTGTATGACTACCTTTGATCCTGATTAGACCTTTAAAGAATATCCTATATACTGTACATACACATACACACCAAGAATGCTTTAAAGGAATTTTGAGTGGTAGCACCCAAAAGCTTTATTTTCATATCACTTCTTTTATTTTGACACGATCATACTGCAAATCAATAGTTTTTCAACCTGAAACTTTAGGAAACATTTAATTTACCTTTAAGTTAAAATGCACTAAAATATTTCTAAGCGTTTTAGACTTGCACATAACATCTGTGCGTGTAATTTAGTAAGGAGTATCCACATCATTATCCAAACAGCACAAAATTACTGCAATTTGATGCATTATTTCAAGTGCAAACAATGGTACCTGTGTGGTGTCATGTAATGTGGAAGAGAATCTCTACAGTAAATTCATTTTATAAACTTTTGGAACTTTGTTTGGAGAAGAAGAGAAATCATATGTAGTATCATTCTAAACCATGAATAAACCTATGTGCACATTTTTAAAGTGCACTACAGTGCCCCTTGGGTAATATTATCTGAGAGATATGAATGGTACTTATAAAAATGAAGAACTGCACTTTTCTTTTTGCTTCATGGCTAAAGTGGGTCTGGGGTTTAAAAAAAGAAAAGTAAAAAAAAATAAAATAAAAAAAAACATAATAAAAATGAACAGCGACTGTCTGGTTTTCCCGAGTCTTCTACCTTTGGATTCCTTTGTTTTCTCTTCCTGTATGAGGTGATTCAGGCAGATCTCCATATCCTCCCTGACAGAAGCTGCACTCCAGGCCTCCGCCCTTCCTTTGTTTAGTTCCCTGATGAAGGTGGGAGCAACAGGACGGGCAGAAATACATGGACCTCACGCGTCACTTACCCCTGAATCAGGCTTGAGTGCTCCTGGCCAGATGCACTCAGGTCTCTACCCTACAGCAGGGAGAGACTAGAGGTCACTGCTCTGAAGTACAGCAGCCTAGGAGCTATAAACAGCTCATAGGGTTATAAAGACAAGTGATTCTCTAAGAGTTATCAGTGGAGTTCTCATTGCTGGTCGAACTTGAGGACTGAGGGGTAGAGGAAGATGAAGAGGACGAGGAGGAGGAAGGGGAGGAGGTAAAGTTCATCCCTGAAAGTTCTGGAGGGTTTGTTGCCGTGTTCTGCCCACTCAAGCTTTTCCTGCACACTGGACAAGTGTCATGCTGGAGAGAAAAGAGTGGTAGAAATACAAAATGTCATTGCTGATGCTTCCCCATTACATTATTCTAGATAGCAAATGGTGAAAATAAGTGGAAAGAGCATTAGAGAGCAGTTCTTTAATACCTGCTCCAGCCAGGGTACGATGCAGTCATTGTGGAACATGTGATTGCATGGGAGCTGCCTCACATTTTCTCCAACAGTGTAATCTTCTTTACACACTGGACATTCCAGTCCTGAAGCTGAAAGACAGAAATGGTTTAAAAAAATAAATAAAAAGTAATGTACAAACTAAATCAAATATGACCCAAATACAATTTGTCAAGTGGGTTTGAATGAGAGGTTCACAAATAGTTACATAACATTGTGAACCATCAATGTTAATTAGAAAAACAGTTATTCATAGCCAACAGCCACAGTGAGGTTTAAAATGAGATGGGATAGATCAGAAAACGATTTGTAGCTACTGGTCTGACTTTCCTTTAGCTATGTAAAGTGACAGTCGCACTAAAACCTGATAATATGGGCGTGGTTGTCACTACCCGATATGAGTCGAGTGCAGATGTGAGTTGTGCATGCTTCACTTTGCAACAAGTAGCCTACAAGATGCTAACGAGAGACTTCTGTAATGTCAATACATACCTACATTGTTCGTTTACTGCTGGCTACAAGCTAGCAATCAAACACAACAAAGGCTGTCACTTGAATGGCGTTTTGATAGATAGCTAAAACGTTTTTGAAATGATTTACATCTTCTGTTATTGTTTGTTATGAGAAAAGTTATAATTTTATGGATTTCACAAATTTCAGTATGACACATAATGTCGTAAACCTTTTAAATATAAGCAATCGCAACTCACAACTGCACTTGACTCACATCGGGTAGTGATAGTGGTAAGTAACTTTCATAATTAAAAAAACCTGCAAAAACTCTACCAACTGTTATATGATGATTTCAGTAAGACTAAATGTGTATCTTTTGGTTTGATTCTCAAATAAGTGAACTGCTTTATTTATCTGTGTTTCATCTGTGTGTTTTGGCTTGTAATGTGTGTGTGTGTGTGTATATATATATATTGAATAAAAACAGACTAAAAACACCCTTCAACCATGTAATGAGTGTTGCCGTTTGTCCACCAGAGGGCACTCTACAACCTTGTTGGCAACTCATGTTCAAAGGATTTCAAGTTTTAAAAACCTAAATTTGTATTTTTTAGAAATGTTATTCATCAGAACTGTAACATATTTTGATGTTCCTCTGTTCTGTTGGGACAATAAATCCAAAAGGTTTATTTTTAAACTGCATAATCCTATTGTTTTAGTGAAGACTCATAAATAACTACAAACAACTAATGCTTTTATATGCCTTGTTTTTTTTTTTTTTACTGTTTTCGTCAATATATCAGAATATTTAATTTTTAAATCATCACATATTGGTTACGAAATTGGCTTTAAAAAATCCTTTATCGGTCGGGTTCTACTTCAGATGAATCATTCTTAGTGTTTAAAACTGAACCCAATGAAGTCCTTTCATCTGGCAAAAAAACAACACTGCAATGTAACAACAGCATGCAACCATCTGCTGTAAAAAAATTATAGTGCGGCCCAAAATTTGCAAATAATACAGTCTAAGATTTCAGACAATGTTAAGACTAGACTATTAGCCTTCATTATGTTTTAACTTACCAACATGCTCAGCTGTAATTTGTACTGTAGGAAGAGTTTTTATTTTATCCCCATCAGCAGGTGGAGGTCCCGTGTTCTCAAACTGGTTTAGTAACTAAAGACAAAAAGATAGAAAAGAAATGCATGTATACATATTACTGCATGTTTACTTAAACAACGTAATGTGTAAGAAAACACGCAAATCAAACCATTGGTTTTTTTAAATAAGAAGAGATATCACTTTGAAAACGTGAATGTTGCGGTAAAAATACCTGAGTTATAATCGCATCTAGTCCATTAGCGCCCCAGGCATAATCCATAGGACTTGAGTGCAGAACACCCCTTTAAGAAAACAACCAAACATCACAAAACCTAACACCTAGACCGTGTTTTGTTAAGAATTTGTTTTCTGGGTTAAATATAGCTCTGTTCCAGACACTCACCAGGGTCCAACACCGATATTTGGCATTGCAGTGGGCGCAATTATTCCATTCACTAGCTGCTGAATGATTCTGCAAAAGAGAAGATACAGCTATGAGAAAGATGTATTGACAGAGAAAAGAGAAAGAAATTGTTCCGCTATAAAAAGAAAGGAGAAGTCCCACTGGTACTTGATTTTATGACTCAAGAGTCCCACAAGTCACAGTGTGTTCTCCTTACCCTTCTAAAGTGGGAACTCCCTCAGTCTCCCTGCTTGTCGCCTTGAACCATGACGACTTCTCGGTTGCCTGGCACCATATCGTTGCCGTGATGCCGTTTCCCTTTCTCGCCTGTTTTCGGCATCCCTGTTATCCTCTGTTCCCAGTCCAGACCCGAAGTTGAAGCGGTCGTCAAAGACACCGAGGGCAAACTGACCATATCCCGAGGGGAATGTAAACAAGTGCTGGTCCGCATTCTGGGAGGAAAACAGATGAAAGCACACAAGACTGAATTGTCAATACAACACAAGTGAAGCATTGAGAGTTTTGTTGACTATACTATCAAATTTTAACCCAATGGAAAAGCATTCTGGCAAAAAGAATCTCACTGTTTGACGAGGTAACAACATCATAACAGCTCCTTTGTTTTTCAGTAAATAAGTTATCCCACAGCACTTACATAAACTACATATCAGGCTAGGAATTTGACTCATTTTAGGGCAAAGTTAAAACAACCCAACCTGTTAAATTACCACACAGTAGGCCTTAATCAGGAATTAATCAGGATTTTTTAGCTTAGAATTGATTTCACAATTCTCTGCCACGATATTTTTTCGCACAAAGAATGTTTATTGCACCCAAGAACCGTGACAAAACAAAACAAATTGGCAGTGCCAAACATATTTTTTGTGCATCACCACAAGCCTGACAACATAGAGGCTTCAATGAAGAGAAGGGAGAGCACCGCCGCGCCTGGGAGCACAAACCTATTTTATACAGTCTGTTAAAATCTCAAAGAAGAGAGTTGTAGCATTTGTGATGAATCTAGGTCATAAAAAAAAACAGATTTAAAAAAATTAAATTTCAAAATTAAATCGTGAACAGGGTGAATCGAGATCGGGATTTAATAATGATTAATCTTGCAGGCCTACCACTTAGAGCCAAAAATGCCAACGGAAACTATTTTAGGGAATTCTCACAATATTATGCAACAGTGTCGTAGATCAGAGAAAAAAGTTGCATGACAGAGATAAGTGTGTAGAATACGTTAGAAACCTCAAATGGTTGCTGGTTCTGGGGCCCGCTGGAGATGCTAGACGTGGAGCCATTGTCAGCACTAAACAGGGAACAAGCAGTTGACAAAGTTATTTCTCGACTCAGCAATATTACAAGGAAATTCATTTTTCCCACCACGTGTCATAGTTTTCATCATTCCAATCATGCAATCAAGTGTTTGTGTCCTGTTTATGTCCCTTTTTTAGAGTGATATCAAAAGGTAAAGTTTAAAATTGACATTTGATTACAATCACTCATGTGATAAATGACTGTATGGAAGGTTGATTAAATTTGTGGCAGGATGACAATTTGTGTTGCTAGTAATGCAGGGTGCTATTACACTAAATGTTAATCACTGTATGTTCAGAAACATCTTTATTTGACAAGTAAACACGTACAAAGAATTTGACTCAGGTGTATGTTGGTGAATAACACATTAGGAACATGTTAGGAATGATGGCCAAACATATGAAGACCCCGATTTAAAAAAACAAAGAATTTCAACAAAGACTATTTGAGGTAGAGCTGGGCAATATATTGATATTATATCAATATCATGATATGAGACTAGATGTCGTCTTAGATTTTGGATTTCGTGACATCATACTTAGCATAAGCGGTGTCTTTTCCTGGTTTTAAAGGCTGCATTACAGCAAAGTTTATATCATTTTCTGATCTTACCAGACTGTTGTAACTGTTCTATTATTTGCCTTTACCCTCATTACTAATGATTATTTATCAAAAATCTCATTGTGTAAATATTTTGAGAAAGCACCAATAGTCAACACGACAATATCGTTGCGGTATCGATAGAGGTATTTGGTCAAAAATACTGTGATGTACTGTAGGATTTTCTCCATAAGGCCCAGCCTTAATTTGAGGAACTTCATTATCCATAATGAATGGCATCAGTCTCCTCATAAATGTCTAATAGTTATAGTCTAACAATTATAAATTGCTGCCTTTATTTGGAAAACTGTATTTAATATTATATTTATACACACCTTCTCTCCTCCAGCAGTTCCTCAATAAACCCTGACTCACATCTTGGACACGTGTACTCCTGTGAACAAACAAAAGGTAGCACATTAGACTCATCATCACAACATCAACTATCTATTTTACAAACAGTTGCATCCCTTCTCATTTAGACCCGTGACTTCAAAAACGAAACAAAAAGTTACTAGCATGACAACTTTAAGTACAGCCTATTACTGTGTCAGTGTGTGGCACGTGTTCACTGCAAATGAGATATGTCAAATACAACTTTACTGATAGCACAGCTGGACAGTGAGATAAAGAAGACGGAAAATTACGTGAGGAGGCCTTCCCAATCCATTCTAACCACTGTACATATTGGGCTATATTGAAAGTGGCCTGACCAGCTGTGTCACTATTTCATAAGTTTGACTGTGGTCTGTACGCCCCATCAAAACCAGAGAAGACCTCCCCCCTCCATTCAGGACAACTACATACAGAGATATTCAGGAAAAGCTTCCGTGTAGTTGATATCAGAGCATAAAGGCAAACACCACCAGAAGGAGCTGCAGCTTCTTCCTCCAGGCTGTCAGACTGCTGAGCACCTCGCAGCAACCCAGCATTCAACACACACAACTCTCAACTCATTTTTTACACTTTTTTTTTTTCAAACTTACTTATGTGTGGATATACACATTTGTCACTGTGTTTCTTTTGTTTTGGTAGTTTTAAACCCTGATCCTGAGAGAAACAATGGCGCACAGCCTATTCCAAACAATAAAACAGCAGTTGCACAGGTGTATGAGGCGTTAATCCGACCGTAGACCATTACCAGCAACCTACAGAAACCTATGGCTGATCTTTCACATTGTGAAAGGCACATGTACAGCTCTATGACAGATCATTCTAGCCTGTGACAGATATGCCACTTGTGTGCTTCACTGAATGGCAAAACAAAAAAAGTACGCAGTGGCATTGTTGCTACGGGACCATTCCCACGAGTGGTTAACAATCTAACGTTAGTAAGCAAAGTCAGACTAGTGTTAACGGAGTAGTACTAATAAAATAAATCCCTGAAGTCGAAAATTAGACGCGATCCGTGTGACAATTACCAGTTATTGCTATGGAATAGAGGTAGTAACTAGCTTACATTATCAGTTAGCCATGCTAGCTAACGTAAAACCACAGTACTCAACAAATGACCCAAGCAAACGTTGTTACAAATACGGCTTGGCCTGCGTGTAATAACCTGGCCTGCGTGTAATAACTCCGCTAACGCTACGTTAGCGGAGTTATGCGGGTATCTACTACAGAGATAACAAGCTAACTAGCTAACACTGGGTAGCGTTAGCAAGATAAACGAGAACTGGTAGCAGCCGGCTAACGCTGCTAGCATGCTAACTGTTGGCCCAGCTGCTACAACGAGTTCTACTGAAGTAACAACAACGCCACTGTGTTTTTCATTTGTCCAAGTGTCTCTAGCTTTGCTTTCTGTCTTACAGTACTTACGGGAATCCGAGGACTAATCTCTGCGGAGCATCTGTGACAGAAGAACCGGCTGGGCCATAGGGGAGCTTCAGCCATCTTTGACCACTAAACAGGTAGAGAGGAGGAAGCACTACGGAGCACCGAAAAGGTCAATGTTAACCTCCCAGAAAATACGGCGAGCATGTGACGACTGCCCTGCATGATGCATCACACATAATACTGAAATGTATTATACCAATGAAGAAAATAAAGGCAAAATAAATTAAAAAAAAACACTACTGGATGGATTTTACATGATCTATTGTAGAATTACAGACTAAGATTAATCTAAAATAATATTAAGAAAATGATTATATTGAATGAATTAATTGTTTCACAACAGGTGTAAACATAAGGGACAGCTTAGTATGCTGTGTAGAGTTGAATAATTAATGAAAATCCATTTATTTATTTATTTATGGAAGACCAATAATTGTGTGTGTTACATAATATTGCCACATGGTGGTGCTTTTGTGTATCAATTGTTAAAGATTGTGTTAGAGTGTATTTCACATTGTAGCCAGGGACTAAGGATACAGTATACTCTTGGTAAGTTTCCTATGGAATCCATACGATCAGAGTATGAAGGAGGATTAACTTTATTGTCATTGTAAATTGTACATAAAAATGAATTTAAAAGTGATACTCTCTGGGACAAACATAAAACACATGTCTTCAGGCAGGTTATTACATGATGGGGAAAACCAAGTTGAAGTGTCCTTAATTCATACACACATACCAACACAAAAGCCTCCCCAACAGATGTGTATCTCCAGATTGCGTCTTCATTGAACTCATCCCTACAGGTTCAGGGCCCCCTGTACTCCCTGTTCACATATAAACCAGAGATATGTTTTTGCAATCTGGCACTGCACTGGATTTATTTTGACACATTTTACTTTTTTCCATTGGATTCCGGTCAACCACCTCTTGAGACGTACTTTGAGTGTTTAAAAGTAGCATCTGTTTTTGAGCAACGCATCTCGTCAAAGGTGGATTTTTGTGGTGTCCTTGATTATTTGACAGTAGCTGTTGACACCATTTGATCAAGTGTCCAACCTGAGACATAAACAACTAAACAAATAGCCTCTCACATGGGAAAGACATTCTCTCATTTGATGTGAAAACAGTCAAATTCTTGCTGGCAGCTATCTAGCGGCCCTGAGATAGCAGTGAAGGTCACAGAGATCACTTAGTTACATAAGAACTGGAGAGGAAAATGATTGATTTTATTCTGTTTTCAGGTCTGTTTTTGTTTTTGAAGTAAATTAAAGTTTCCTCAATATTTTTTTTCTCTCACAGGGAGCCTTAATGGGATTGCCAAAACTTTATGATTGACAGCTATAAACATATCAAACAAATCTGGAGTATCTCTGGTACTTGGCAACACATGTTGAGCGCAAAGTAGGAATTCCCATCCGACAGTCCGTCAGCCAATCACATCTCTAAAACCGTCTGGCCTGATCTTGTATTTACAAATGAAGTAGGCCCTATCTATTTATTTATTATTTATTTATTCATCTCAAACAATCGACAGTGTTGCAAGACAAAACGAAAAAATAAAACCACTAAATGAAACACAAACAATCAGAATTTAACAACAACAAAAAACAGAAAAAAGAAAATTAACAATATACTTATACAGTGTATACAGGCCCAAATATGCTAATTGCTTCCGCCTGCTCCTTCTCAAGCTAATCCTTATATATATACATATATATGTACTGTACCGTGTATACAGTATATATATATATAGGATATACTGTATAAAGATTAGTTTGAGAAGGAGCAGGCGGAAGCAAATAGCATATTTGGGCCTGCCCCTATTTCACAAAATCCTCTTATTACAAAGTAAATAGAAATGCAAATATAGCATACAATCTTTCAGATCTTCCAATAACTTACAACAGTATGCAACAATACGTTTAAATTACATTTCCGTTCCTATGTTTTGGTCTGTTCTTTTTTGTATCGGTCAAGTAATGAGTAATTAGTCTATTTTTGAACTGAATGGTATTATGCTCTTGAGGAGAGAAGCCCAGGATAAAACCAGCTCATATTGTGTATTATTATATTATTATGCATAAACATCTTTGCAACTGCATAATTTCATTGACCCAGTGGTTTAATTTCCCAACGTGGCATGCGTAACATAGATATGATTAGTGTTAGACTGGATGTTTCCTCAAAGCAAAGCTCACAACGTAGCCTAGTTAGGTCCTGATATCCTCTCTAGGCCGGAGGTGTGTCTGATCTGGCCATGTGGGAGCAGGAAAGACACGGCTGTCCCATGGACTGAGATTAGAGAGGGTCTGATAGCACTGAGGTTTGCTATGTCTGCCTGGCTGAGGTAAGCTATTGTCTCTCTGCGCCGAGTGCGTCACCCCCGTCCCAGTCGAACGCTCAATGTAGCAATGCAATCTGGGCAGTGGCTGACTTTGGGTCATAGACAGATCATGTGAGTGGCAGACAACAACTCTACCAGACAGTGCAAACTTTCACATCATGTAGTTTTAGGTCACTACTAATCTGAATTTGGAATATGTTGTATAATCATAACACTAAACTGCTTTTGAGCAAGTTTAAATGCACTGGATAAGATATTTTCTTGCTGTGATGTGGAAAAAAACACGTGCTGTAAAAAATAATTAGTGACTTCCACCAATGGGTTTCCACTTTCTGCCGCTGTAAGTAAGTAGCTTTTAGACTTTGAATTTTTGTACTGTATGTGCACATGCAAACATATATCCACATACAGTTTGTTGTTGTTTTCTCTCTGCCAACATTTTACAGTTTCATTACACTCTAAGAGGCAATAAAGTGTTGCAGCCAAGGCAGCAGACAGATATGCTGCAAGGGACACTGCTGCTTTTGTCACTCCATTGAGCTTTTCCAGACACTCCAGCCGGGATTGCCCCACACAGTCCCTCTGGGCCCCCTAAATCACACTCCCGTACACACAGTAACACACACATAGACACACACACCCACACACTCAGCAATAACAGCTGCCTGCTGGAACTTCCTGGGCCCCTTAGTCATGCGCCACTTGTTTTCAGTCCCACCCATCGAAGGCTCTCTCTCCCTCCAGACACACTCTGTCTGAGGCCATGTGTCACAAGAGCTGTGCATCAGACACACACACACAGACAGACTAAGACACACACACACACACACACACACACACACGTCACAGACTAAGACAAACACACAGACACACACACAAACACACACACACTGTAAGATCCTTGGACAAACAGCTAAAAGGCTGTAAAGGTCAACATTAGTGATTGACAAAGCTGTCTTTAAGAAAATACACGTAACATGTCCTCAACATGTATATACACATATTTGAATCACAGCTGGTACTACCAGAGTGTTTTTCTGCTCTGCTTGTGTTCCAGAAAAAAAATCCTGTGGTACGATATTAGCACATAAGTGTTTGAGATTACATCACTGGGCAGCTAACAAAATATAGATGTTGCTACAGGAACATATGTGTACAATTAGGAACTCATGTTCAAGTGTCTTTGTTATAATGGAGTGTTTGTAGTCACTAAATCCAGATGTTTTGGCTGAGTTTGCTATATCTGCCTTGATTGACTTATTGTTTGTTAGATAATATCTGTCCCATAGATATGCCTAGTAATGCACAGTTCACTCAGTTCAAAATACTGTTGTTTTAACAGTTTAAATACTTTATACTCTTTCAATTTCTACGCACGTTTACTTGTCACAAAAACGTTTTAACCTAACTAACAGTATGATCATTCCCATCTGCCTCAATTGTAATTCAGCTGCCTTCAAGGTGGTCGTGTGTATCATGTTCACGAGTCACAAGTCCATATGAACGTCACCCTGTGGTGGTAATCATGACTTCCGAAGTGGACATTTTCTGAAAGTTCCTAGTTCACAAGTTGAGATTTGTTTGATGACCTTTTAAGAAATGGCAGAGGTCACCTAAGTCAATTTTTCATTGGATGGTAAGCTAAAATATTTTAGTTAGAATCTTCATTCTAGTTCTTCGTAATTTTATAATAGGCCTGTGTCTGAAGACATTTTTGATATTCCCAACGGCGTCATCTTTTTACTTTGTTAATATGCCAAATTGCATTTTCTGCATGAGGTTACTCACTCGCTAGCTTGCTAACTTTTAGCCTCTGTGGTCACCAGACGCCGGCAGTAATCTTAAGGAGAACTCTTTTGGCGTCCATGTTTCCATTGCCGCGATTTAACCACTTGAACGCCAAGCCTATCATGAATAAGACTCATTAAAGGTGCAGTAGGTAAGCCTTATAAAACTAACTTTATGTTATATTTGCTGAAACTGACCCTATGTTTGAGTAGAACTATACATGAAGCAGGTAGTTTAAAAAAAAGAAGAGAAGTTGTGAATGTTCAAATAAGTCCTAGATCTTTGTAATTCTACCTACGGCACGTTTAACCACAAGCGTACACAGTCCATTTGAAGGTGCATTTGCGATAAGTGTTAATTAGCAAATGTAAGCATACTAACATGATAGCCGGCTGTGGATTGTTAGTCAAGTGATAGACACTGGCTGGTTATGTGATATTAAAATAAAAATATCATGATGCTCTAAGACTTGTGTGGGATAATGTGAGTACAGTCTAACTAACCAGCAATCAATAGCAGAATGAGGCAATACAGTATATACAGTCTAACACAAGGACATTGAGCACAAGACACAAAACATAGGCTGTTGGAAAGACACAGTGTTAATCTGTTCTTCCCAGCCGATCCTACATAGCAACACCAACCGCAAACCTCCACAGGAGACAAGAAAAATGTCCAATAAAAATAACAAAGGCTTTTTGCATTTCCACATGAAATTCCTCGGCAGGTGGATAAGTGTGAAACGAGGACAAAAAAAGAAGACAATTAACTGTGTGTGTATGAGAAGAGAACTGTGTTGAAAATTGTTTTTGGCATGCGTTCTGTGTATGTGTCAATGTGTATCTTTTTGTGTGGGTTTGGATATGTTTCAATCCTGTGTGTGTGTGTGTGTGTGTGTGGTGTGTGTGTGTGTGTGTGTGTGTGTGTGTGTGCGTGTGCGTGTGCGTGTGTGTGTGTGTGTGTGTGCGTTTGTGTGTGTGTGTGTAGTATGTGTGAGTATGCACATTTACATAATTAGCTCACATAGTTGTGTGTCTCGTAGCCTCCACAGTCCACACCATGCAACACTAAAGCTTATAACAGAATTCATGAGTTGCAGTTACTCCTCTTATCTAAAACTGACCATCAGTGTTGTGTTTATAAGATGTGCTAATCTGTCCGTCTGGGGGAATAGATATCATGTGAGCCCCCTGAGTTTATTTGTGGTACACTGTCCTACTTCAACAAGCAGATTATATTTTAGCAGATGATTGAATTAGCCACATACTCCTAGTGGCTATTCAACTGGTTGTTCAACTAAAATAAGTGTTATAATGTTAATGAGCCAGCCAGATTGAATAAAATCCAAACCGAGGCACTTGTATCTTTGCAGAGTTTGCATGGCATACCGTAACGCATGACAGCTAATTAAATGTTTAACCAACTTTCCATGATAACCAACAAACTTTCCATTTTAAACAAGCAGGTATCTGAGCCAAGGCTTGTAAAAGAAAAGGCATTGTATTTTTCTTCTATGTACGAGCCACCTGAAAAGCTGATGTAAAAATTATGGTCATGGCTTGGTAATTTTCCAAGCCTCAAATTGCACAATTTGACTCAATTTAAGTAAAGTTTGGGAACTGAGTGGAGTGCAATTATCACACTTCATTGCCTTTTTTCAGTAATGTGACTTGATATTTCAACATAAACTCAGATCCCATGTAATAAAAAAGTGAAATTTTATGTCTGTTTTGGTTTTAAAGCAGGTCGATGTGGTATATAAATACTGCGACAAAATTCAAAATTCTAAGTCCACAAAGAATTTAACACATATTTAGAAACAATGCCTTTAACTGGACCACCGGGAACAATTTTATTTGTTGTTAAAAACATGCCTTGGCTGCAATGATGGACATTTTTGGGGAGGGGGCTTGAAGAAACAGGTGTGAAAATGGAATGTTTCAGACAGAGGTTGAATAAGAGGTACAGAGGTTGAAGGTAAATTCAGACAGACAGTATGAGAAGATATAATTTGTTTTTGAACATTAAAGCATGTTAACATGTTCTGGCAGAAACCCAAAATACAAGTAGGATCCTAAAAATGAGCATAATATGGGACCTTTAAAGCCTTACAGTTTATTTTGTTGCATTCCCAGTACATGTTCTTCTTGTCAGTACGTATGGGCCAGACCACACACAGAGCCAGATGAGAAGCTGTCCCAGAGGACACGACGAGGAAGTTAGACAATTCACCAAGAATAATTAGGGACAATTAGCATGTGCACAACTTCCTAACTGGGCCTATTTGTTGTTGTTGTTGATCTGATCCTGACCAAATCACTGACAAACACTGCTCATTTGCAGCAAACCTGCCTGTGGTTTTAGTTGTAGCTTAACAGGGATAGTAAACTTGGTTGCAAAGTTTTTCTGAGCAAATAAATCCCTTGTTTAAAGGACAATTCCTGTGCAAAATGAACCTAGGGGTTGATAACACATGGGTACAGAGTCCACCGTTCTGTGGGATATGTTTTCATGCTAATCGAATGTGACCGCTTTTAGCGCAAACTGCTAATTAGCTTGTAACGCTAGTAGTCAGGATACTGGTAAAGTAAAAATAAATCAGTATTTCAATGCCACTAACAAGGTTCAAAATAGCACCACATAGCTCCACGGTAGAATAATGAGGGTCCCTACATGGAAACCGAAGCCTTGAGGAACTTTGTAAGAATAGTTGGTAAAAACTGTACCGTTCACATGTACAGATAGGCGCCATCTTGTTTTCCGAAGATGGCGCCTGTCTGTACAAGTGAACGGTACTGTCTTCATAAACTATCTTTATTTTAAACTGGCTTTGCACTTACAAAGTTCTCAATGCTTCGGTTTACATGTAGGGACCCTCATTGTGCTACCGTGGAAGTGTGGCGCTAATTTGAGCCTTGTTAGTAGTATAGAAAAAAGCAATTTCTTTTTACTTTGCCAGTGCCCCGACTACTAGCGTTACAAGCTAATTAGCAGTTTGCTGGTCACCTTCGATTAGCAAGAAAATATATCCCAGAGAATGGCTGAATCGGTACCCATGTGTTATCAACCCCCGATGTTAATTTTGTGCCTGAATTGTCCTTCAAGAGCAGTGTCCTTTGCCTCACAAACGTTTCCACTTTACATTACATTTTGAGTAAAGTATTGTATTTTGCTACAAATCCCATCCGTTACTGAGTAAAAAAAGAAACTTAGACTAATGAAAACCGAAAGGAAGAAAACTAATTGCGCCCTGCCTAGCAGGCGCCAAGTCTTTCTGTAGAAGATTGAGAACGAGACGGAGGTGGAGCAGGCGGGCGACGACGGTTTCACTCATTTTTTTCAGATAGGTAATTTCACTTGTACTATTTCATCAAAGTATTGGTACTTTTACTTGAGTACAATATTTTAGTACTTTTTCCACCTCGTATGTTGTCATTATCGTTAAATAAGCATTACTCTATGTTGACAGTCTGGCCTCAATAAAATATACATGACCCCAGATCAGAGATCATAAAAAACATGATTTCTGAGAAATCCATAATCCAACGTCGTCCGTTGCAGTATAAACTGTGAGACTGGAGTGTGTTTTGTCAGTGTAATGATCAATTTTCAAAGTTAAATTTCCTGCACATGTGGAAAATTAAGACTTGCCGTGTAACAGAGCAAGTCTGCGAAATAATGTCTGAGGCCGATATATTCTGATGGAGTGATGGATGTGATATCTATTAGTTTCAGCTGTGGGTGGGACTGAGCTGTTTGCAATTCAGTGGCGTGTTCCAGAGAGTGGGTGGTCTCTGAAACACTCCACAGCGCCTGGTCTGATCACAACATCATTTCAGATCTAAATGTTGGCTGTAAACTTACTGGAAGTAGTACGGCAACTTGGCGGAAATGATGCCATGTGGACGTCGTTGATGTTATGTGAGTAAGAAGCGTGACATATGAGAGCAGGATGATTACGCATCCCAGAAATGTCAGTGTGGGTGTCACATCATAGCCCCGTGTGTTTGTAGGGATATAAACACTTCAGCTAGAGGTTGTGATGTAATGTGTGACTGATCCCATGCTCATAACAGGTGAGATGCACCCATAATCACACCCACACACTCAAACATTCAGACAAACACACGCACAAAGCTGTGTTCCAGTCGAAGTGAGGCTGACCCCTCATTGGTTGCACCACAAACAATAACATGAAGGGGGGGGAAAGGAATGGAATATGGAGGAAAGTGGGCAGAGAATCCCTGAGGTGTTATGTTGAGTGTAATTAGGATCGCTCTGAAATGGCTCATAGGTTTACTCTGCGGTTATGTTGTTACCACCACTGGTGCGACACTGGCGCATCATATCCGACATCAGTCAGATGGCTGTGTGGTAATGATGTACAGGTTGGGTTCCTGGTGAAGGTATTATACAGTCATAATGACAACATTAAGTGGGGTTTGTCTTGAACCCATCAGGATAGTTTGTCCAGATACATGCATCAAAATTGCTTTCTCAACTTTTGTCTCTGTTGTGTATTTTCGTGAAAGACCACAGCCATTTCCACATATGCACCGCAAAGTGCGGCAAATGTTTTTATTTTAGTGGGTGTTCGATGCAAATTCCTGTGGGGTTGCCACTTTTTAAACTAAGGCAAGAAACACCGGCTTGTGAAGTTTACTGTGTGGGTCACAGAAGAATTTATAGATGGCACGCACTTAAGGTAAGAGAAAATTTGGCTTTAACATTGTATTTTCCACGTACATTTAGCGTAATGAAGTGTAGATTTGGCAGTTAATCCAGATAGGTTTCTATGTATTATTCCAAAAATGAAAAACTAAATGGCATGAGAGGCCTCAAAGGACAGAAGTTCAACAGGCCACACTAAGACATGTCTGTATGTCTGATGACTTAATCCGACCAATATGTTTGTGTAGATCTTTGGATCAATCCATCATGTATAATTTTACACACAATGCACAGAAAAACGCTAAAAGATACATTTTTAAAACAAGACCATTTTTATGTTTTTATGTGTGGGCACAAAAACAGCCCCTTGGTGGCATTGTTATTTGCCCCTGTTTAAACTAGCAAAACATCCAATTCCATTCCCAGTGTAATAAAAGGGTACTTGGGAATATAAACATCTCCCTAAAGTCGAACCAGATGCTGCTGCATGGTGGAGCGCAGGATTTAGAGAAAGGAGAGAAAGACAGAAAAACAAGGGAGGTACTTTGCACAGGGAAGTGAGTCAGTAACCAGGCTACGAAACCTTCATTTCTCAGTTTCTTTGCCCTCCATCCCCCTGACCTGCCCACCTAACCCAGAGCAGGGGGATCTTCCTTATAAAACAGGGAGGAGAAGCGGCCCAGTCTGGATTTGATTCTCACACAAGGCCTTGAGAGGCCTGTCGAAGAGGTGACTCAGCCCCTGCACGTTCAGAAGAGGAGGTCTAAGCACCGTATGCATAAACCGAGTGCCTGGCTGCCTGCCGAAGCCTGACCCACCACCCTAAAATTCAGCATGATAGGAAAGCTGTGCCGTCTCCTTTAGGGTTCAAGTATGATCTCATTTGGCTGGACCTGCTATGATGAAGTCTAGAAAAATCCAACTTTTGTAAAATGCATGTCAAACACAGTTTCACAGTTGCGTATTACTGTGTCTAATGTTATTGTATGCGGTGTAATACAATGCAGATGATATGTTGAGGTGAATTTAGCTATAATAGAAAAGCAGGTTGAAAAGCAAGAATGAAGTATGTTAAAAAAAGAAAGAAGGCAAAATGTGACAAATATGAAATGTTGACAACTAAGTGTGCCGTCTCCTTTAGGGTTCAAGTTTGATCTCATTTGGCTAAACCTGCTTCATTACAGACTGTGACAAAGTTTAGAAAAACTTTTGTAAAATGCATGTTAGACAGTTTCCCAGTTTCATAATGATGTATGTATTGTTATGTGTATGAAGTATAATAAAATGCAGATGATATGATGAGGGGAATTGAGATATACTAGAAAAGCAGGTTGCAAAGCGAGAAACAAGTATGTTAAAAAAAGAAAGAGGACACATTGTGACAAATATTAAACTTTATGTTGTTTTGAAATGGCAGTACAAAAATACAAAAATATGTTAATGCCTTTGTCATTCAAATTTCACAGTAGGTACACAGGTAGGTACACACAAGGCTGTTATTTACAGAAGAGTCATTGAATTTTTTAAGGATTATTAAAAGTATTTCAGACATCTGCTTAGAGTTTAAAGATTAAAGTGGATCACTTGACCATCTTGCTATTGGCTGTTTGCATCTATATCTACCAGGTTTACCAGTAGGTGGACAGATTGACTCACCTCTGGCAGTGTAATCAGGTTACAGGTATGTTCATTTGGCCTAAATTGTAATCCGTTCTCAGACAAATTTAATTTTCCTTTTGCTCAGATGATGCTGATTACATTTGTTTCTCCAGTTAGTTCTTTAAAAGCAGCAAAACAGCAACGGAATGAACTAGCACAACCTCCAAAAATGTATTTACAAAACAAAGCCAAGATCTCAACAGAGGAGGTATTGTAGAGGGTTGGTCTTCGGAGACTCCTACAAGCACAACCAAAGTAGAGTAAACATGCGTGGAGGGAGGGAAGGAGGCAGACTATACAGGTTTGTTTAGGCTGAGCCCCTTCCTCACCTTCAAACCAAATCTTAAGTACTATACGTTTGTTTGTGGTGAATTAAAAGCACATTGGCAGGCTATAAATTGGTATCAGCTTTCCAAACATATCAGCGCTGCTTTCCATCAGCTTGTTTGTTTTGTGTGTGGGGAATGTGAAAACTGTAAAAAGTTGTAAAACGCCAATGCCAGTTTGCCGCCATTGTACATACACAATAGACACAACACAATAAATACATTATATGCATCAGCTTTCCCAAGGATATATGGATTTGTTACTAGGATAAAAACATAAATAGAGTTTGATACCTTCTCCAATAAATAGTATTGGTATTCTATTTACAATATGCACACATCTCCCAAAGAGCCAACATTTTTTTTAATCTCAATACACATCATCTGCCTCAATTTCCCAAACTGAAAGGAGTTTTACACAAATTGCTCACAGGGCTTTTGAAGCTCTTTTTGAGGCAGTTACACTACTGTGTCTTCCAACAGAGGTCTTTCAAATGTATTGTCATTCCGTATATAAAGGGGAGAGGAAGTGATTGTCAAAAAAAAAAGAGGTCATCATGGAAAGCTAGTGGTGTGACGCTTGGAAGTGATTCTTGAACAGCTCGTTTCTTGAAAAAGGACTGCGTCAGGAGTCGTCCGTCTAGACTGCGTTTTCCTCACTGCCTTCGAAATGTTGAGGTGTCCGAGGGGGACCTGCACAAAATGAAAAGTCAAAATGGGCTTGCATGACAGCTGCAGAATCTGCATTGTTACATACAAGTAAGAGACTGGTAAAACTAGAAAGTGACAGGTGTTTCTGTAGCCTTACTGTTACAGTGGCCGTAGTGACGGACTCCTATGGAGCGACCGAGGAAGCAGGTGGCCCGGCGGAGGTGGCAGGCGCTGGGGTAGGTGATGTTGTCATTGCCACAGATTGGCTGCTCAGACGGCATGGGGATTGGGCAAGGAGTTGTGCGGCACATGACACAGTGAGCACTGTTGGTCTGGTCGGTCACACAGGTGTGGGTACCTGGACACACCACGTTGGAGCACGACTCTGTGCAAGACATGAAAAAGGACTATTGGTAAATAAAAAAAAGGTGTGATTTACAGTATTTTGTGCACAACAGGTTATCTTAGAAACAGGATGAAATAGATCAGTCATGCTTACTTTTGCAGTCTCCTTGGTACATGACCTCCAGGTCTGGGTGTCCCATGCAGCGGGCCATCAGCAGAGTACACTCATCGGTATATGACCTCCCGTCGCTGCCACACACAGCGTGCTTCTGAGTAATGTGAGAGCAGTCTGGAGAGCACACACACTGAGGTCTCCCCATCTTCATTTTGCAAACCTTCCCGGGACTGCATTTGACTCCTTGGCAAGTCTCTACAAAAGCACAGCGAGTGGTTTCACATGTGAGTGTCAGTGTAATGTTACATCCGGTGATCCGCAGGCATTTTTATCCAAAACAAGCTCGAGATCTGGGGTTTTTCCCAGACCAAAACAGAATTTTCACCTTGCACAATATTTACAATAATCACATCTCTTTATTGACCGTTACACACAGGGGTGTCTAGTCTGGTGGAATTTGAGGCTGGCGTGTTTTCATAACAGACCTATGTGTACGGCTGCATATGGATTGGGCTAAGCTCCCGCAGAGGGACGGAGGGGCTCTGAGGTAGACAGAGTTCAAATAGCTGTCAGAGGAGTTTACAGGCTGAGAAATGAGGAAGCCCCGGGCTCCTCTGACACCCCATAATGTCAAAGCACAGGAGGAACTGTAATCCTACACAGTGCAAAATCAACATTAGACAATGCACACAGGTATTTTCCCAGGACCTTGAGAGATGATGGCTGATCAGCTCCGAGTCCTGAGGATTCTGCAAACAATGAGGAACTTATTTCTTATTTCCTGTCTCTACCAGCACTTCAATATCCTGTTATATTCTAGAGCTGTGTTTTTTTTCTGGTCTAACTTTTAGTTCATTTTCATCTTTCACTCTGTTTCTTGCTGCGCATACATTTTCTCTCCTCTGTGTCTCCCAATAAGGGAATGTCTGAAAAAAACTAAAGTCTTGTAACGATGTAGGTGTCTTACTCTGAACTGACAGGCCATCGTTTAACTTTCATTCACGCTGCCGACGTTTTTCTCTGAATTCCAAACGATCAAGATAGTGGAGCACATTATGAGCCCAAGACATGTGGCAGGCATTTACTCCAGCCTGCAGGAATGTATTTTCTTATTGTGCTCATGGAAGCAAACAAGGCAAAAGGAGGTTGTGATTCGACCAACATCAATCATTTTTCATGTGACAATTATTTACATTGATGTAAGTCTTTTTTTCTACAAAGCTGCAGGCTACCCTTGACTCTGGTCTATCTGCTTATTTCAGGTTTATCTAAATACAATCCACAATTCTCTTTCTCTAAGCTGTGTGACGAGGCCAGAAAGCCCTGTGGCTGTGGTTGGGTATGTTCTCCAAAAAATGTGAATGAATTGTGAATCAATTTTAACTGGACTTAATCAGCTTAGAGAAAGTCACATTTTTGTCCTATGACCACATGGTGCAAGTGCTGCTTAAGAAAACAAGAATTGATTTGCAAGTGAACCTGAATGAACCTCGCAGAGATTCCAAAAGATGAAGCTTCTCAGGACAGCTGGGTGGAGTTATGTGGAAGGATCTCCCGGATCCATGTCTGCATTTTGTTGAAAGCGGCACCGGGAAATCGTTGTGTAAATACCTTGTTTTCACAAACGGCGTGGCTTGAATTAACTTTCACTAACTCTCCGCAGGGAAGACAAGAGTTATTTAGTGTAATGGAGTAGCCAATTTTGTCCCTGTGATATTTAAAACCTTCTGTTTTAAGTCTGCAACTGATATCTAAGCAGTGATTAAAACATCCAGTACTTACCTTAAAACTACCACTGGCAGAAGCAGCCCGAGTCCAGTGGGATCATTTTATGCCATGTGTGATGAACCAAAGCAATACACAGGTAATTGATTCCTGCTACTCGGCAGAATCAACGAAAGGTGTGTTTGTTTACCTTTGCATGGTTTACAGGAGACAATTCCCAGGAAGCCCAGCAGGCTGACCTCATTCATGGGCAGGCTGGTGTTGGACCATGCTGTGTCCAGGCGGCCCCCGGCACAGCACTCCTCCCTGGTCACCCCTCTCATCAGCACCATGTCGCACCTTTGGTCCTGCTGCAGCCAGCACATCCCAGCTGGAGATAGCAGCAAAAATAAAACAAGTGAATTTACTTTGACCCATGTAAACTCACATATATGTTTATAAACACGAAAAAAGTATCTACATAATTCTGAATTATTGTCAAGTGGAATTCTTTTAGTCAATGTCCATTAAATGAAGGCTAATGATAAAGCTGTAGTGTTATAAACGCTGTATAGCACACTATATAGCACCTGTCTGCTTGGATGTTTTCACATGTTTTTTTGTCTAAAAAATATTATTAAGCATATAATTTTATATATTTTGTATTATTAAGTATATATACAAAGAGTAAACTATCTACTGCACTATTTTTATTTCAAAAGGCTGAGGTAAAGTACATAATAGTACATGACTATAATTCTCGGGGAAAAAAGTACCTCGTCGTTATGTTAACTGTAAAAGGATTCATGCAGTTATTTTCAAAGCATGGAACACTTTGGACTTTCTTTTTCAAAATACAAAAAAGAAGAGACAAAAAACTCACCACTGGCAGGATTCCTCCCAATCTGATACATAGTGAGAATCACACCAAAAACAGGGATGAAAAAGATCATTGTGCAGTCTAGGTAGTACAAATGCTATTTTTTTTTTTTTGCCCCTAAAAGCTTGTCTCTACAAATATCAGCAAGAAGTAGTGATGTTCCTCTGGCAAACTCAACTCTGGAAGTAGCTCTCCCTCATGTGAATGAATGTGTTGTGGATAAGTGATGTCGTTCCCCCTCTGTATAAATATTTAGCCCAGATGGAATTATGCTGCTGGGATGGGCGATCCTCTCAGCCAGTAATAAGCCAGGGCAGGACACAGTTTGACTCTGACTCAATTTCCAGAGTCGGGAAATGATCCTTGCCCTCCAGCGCCAGACGCTGGCCACTTATATGACCTCACGAAACATTTTCACACCATATTAGACTCATTACAGGCTAATTAAAAATATTTACAGTGATTATTTACAGTTCGTTTGGATGAGATGTTTTTTTTTTTTTTTTGTTGATGCAACTTATTGAACGGACTAATTAAATTAACTCTTCAGGTATTTGGGAAAATACTTGATTGCATAATAATCTCTGAATGTGACCTTATAAGAAGCAGTTTGAGTTTAATTTGTCCGGTGGGTTCCAGATGTTCCGGTCTCTGTTGTCTCATCTTTCTCTTAAATGTGGCATAGCTCAGAGGTATTCATTCTCTTCTCTGTTTGACTGTGCTACTTTTCTGTCTAAAAGAGGCTCTGTGTGGTTTAGGAGGAAAAAGTGGCCGTTAAAGATGACATACTCATTTTTTTTCTCCCTATTGTGTCCAAACCATAATCTTTTGATGCAACGTGGATCCAGCACTGACCTTAAATTGTGCAATGTAAACACAGAGGAAAAGAAGAGCCACCGCAGCAAAGCGGTTACTATCTTCTAAGGCCATATCATGCTAAATCAAACTATTATCAAGTGCCTAAAAACATCCATAACAACAGTCCTTTGAAAAATGAAGTCACCCGGCTCTCCAACATTACCATACCTCATTGTGTTGACTGTCTGGGTTTATCAATGAAGGCTGATATTTCACTCTACAGATGTGGTTAGAATAATACTGAGATAAGGGGATGAGTGGGAGTGAAGGTGTTATGCCCTTGAGCAATAGATCACGTTAAATAAACACTACGTTGGAGCTTATCAAGAAAATTCATGTCCCCTCATTTTTAGTCGATGATCACATGCAGACAACCACAGCAGCCAAGACTGCAAACACATTGAAATATTGTGGATATATATACAGTATCTGCCGACCAGACACAATCTAGTCTTGAAAAACCACTCAGGTGACTAAAGGCCAATCTGCATTATCATCATGTATGATAAGAACATCTGCACTGCTCCTCTCTCTTCCTGCACTCACTGACACTGAGAGCTATGCTCTAATGCTAAAGTAATGTGAGACTGCACATCTGTCTGTCACTGCTTTCTTTTATGTATCCTTTTGATCGTGGGGGGGAATGAAGGTAGCATATGCTGCAGAATCGGAGTCGTTGTGAATGATGTGGCCTTCTTCAGCAGAGATCCCCAGGGCACCGAAGGAATGCTGCCTGACCTAGGAGGGGAGGAAAGACGAAAAGAGAGCAGTGAGCCATGGCTGTGGGTGGGCTGCTTCTTCTTCTGGAGATCCACTCAGCTCCTCATATGGTTTGGATCATTACTGCCGAGCCATACAAATGCATACAGCATGTTGGGGAATTTGGACTGTACGATGTACAATCTTTATTAGGGTGCTGCTTACTGTGTCTCATCTGTGAGAAATCTTGGTCTCTTTCAAGTGGCCTGGCTCTGAGGGGCAGCATGAAATTTAAGAAGCCCATGGCAGACTGTGTCTGATGTGAATTAGAGAGAGTGCATCTCCACGGGGCAGGTGTGGAGCTCAGTCTGTCACACAGTAGGCCAGATTTGTCTGGCTTTTACACAGAAAAAGCAAAAACACCACTGCCATCTAGTGGGAAATGTTGGCAGATTTATGAAAAGCAGAGTTGGGTTTGTTTATTCTCATACCAATTTAAATTCCAACTCATGTAACCAGAGTATATTCGTGTATATGTTTCTACAATTGTATAGTGTGAGAAACATAACAAAAAAGTGTCATGTCAGTGTGATATAAACACTTTGTTGTGATTATAGCTTAGTGTTTATTAATCCATGGCTTTTTTCAAATGTCATTTTAGATATAGGCTTAGTAACATAACTTAGGAAGCTAGCTATAATGATAATGTTGTTAAGGTTAAGGAGAAGCCATTTGCTACAATTTATTTGTATGTCCAACAGCTGACCGTACCCTTAAAATACCTTTGTTGGTAACTACCGTTAGCCCAAAGTGTAATATCTTCATGAGAGGCATGCTATTTTTATACCAATTCAGGATATCCTAATATGACACTGTTACATGAAGCGTAGGCCTACTGAACTGCTGCAGACCATAGGCTATTAGTCCTGGTGGCAATTGCAATTGACCAAAATGACCAGATGAGGGCGCCCCTCGTCTGTCTCTCAAAATTAATTTGTCACTCTCTGCAGCATCCTTAAATCTTCGTGTGTCCTCATCTACTAAAAATGTATTTAGCCTTTAATATGGGAACCAAAGCAGTCCTAAATGTAATCTATACTTGTCACCTCCCAGATACATATGACATCATCTTCTAGATACATAAGTTGCAAGATACAAAACATAGTTGACACGTGGGTGTCAGTAATTACGAGGAGCAGATACAACATGACCATTAAACCTAGAGGATAGGTCAGATGTTTTCTTCTTCTGGTTGCTGTGTCACACCAACAAGCTGGTTCACTTCATGGTGACTGACGTATTCACCATAGTGGAACTCCTGTTCGGTCATGTATAGCTTGTGTCTATATATTTATATATTTCTTGAAATATATCTAGCCCACTTAGCTATTTACTCTTGAGTGGCAATATTCTATAGCTATTCTGTGAAGTACATCCTTTATTTCACTGGTAAATATTGCATTCTTGACTAATAGAGGATAAAAGTGCATGTCTTTGTACAGAGCATGAAAGAAAGCACTTGTTTTATTGCTATAAGAAAGAAATCCCATTACAATCCACCCACTGGCCTATCTTAAGTCCTAGTACTGATGTGTAGCCTACGTCACATGACCAAACAGGCCTCAGCGGTGGTAATTGCTCCAGCTGCCCTGGACTGAAAGCAGCTGCAATATCTATCCACTCAATTTACTCCTAATGTGTGTTACTGATTGAACCGGCAACGAGGGTCGGAAAAGTGACAAGGCCGGAAAGAGTCACCCCCTCTGTCCCTCTGCACACAACTTTCCCCCTCCACCTCCACCTCACCCTCACCCTCTTCTTCCCTGCGTCCTTCCTGTGCTTAGCGTTGCCCATGATGTGAAGTCCCTCCGGCGGTTCTTTAATGGGGAAGGTTGATGTAGGCGCACGTGCTGCTTATACAAACAGCACTCCCTCCCCCCCTTCACCTTTCTCCCTCGTCTCTCTCCCAGTCCTTCCCTCTCTCTGCCCCCATGTCACCGTTTCCTCTCTCTTGAGCCCTCTCTCGCTTTGTAACCAGAGCAGGGCACTGACGTGGTGGTGACTAAAGGGTCTCCTTCTGTGTCAGAGTGAGTGTCACTTAGCTCCATCTTTGTGCTGCTCCGGATCTACTCCTCATCCCCAGCAGTGTTGGGCAAGTTACTTTTAAAAAGTAATTAGTTACAGTTACTAGTTACTTCTTCCAAAAATTAGATAGTCAGTTACAAATTATAAAAGTAACTAGTTACTTCAGAAAGTAACTCATGCATTGCTTGCTCAAATGTGACCCCACCTCCATCCCTCTTCAATGGAACTTAAAATACATGTGCATGTTCAATTATTTAGGATAAATCTGAATATTATAATGAAATGGACACTTAATACAATACATCAACAGAAACAATGTACACACATCTAAACTCTGTTAATGTTGCTGTGGGACAAAGTGAGACTAGCCTCCAATCAGATGCCATGTATGTAGATATTATGTCTAGTGGATTGATACAAATAACAAGATAGATGTTTTGAAACTTTTGACATTTATTGCCCCTTAACAGGCCACAACTGAGCAAAATTAAGTAATGCTTGTTAAGCACTGTAGCAAAATAAATAACAAGTATATACACTCTTTGTAGTGGAAATAAGGTAAGTGGCCTGATGTTTATACTTGTGCGCTGGTGTGTGCATCGAGCCGGCATGAGTGTGTGTGTGTGTGTGTGTGTGTGTGTGTATGTGTGTGTGTGTGTGTGTGTGTGTGTATGTGTGGGGGTTTAAAAGTCCCCCCCCCCCGATTTCATAACGCCATACCTGTCTCTCGTTGACTGACTCACGTGTGTTGTTTGTTGTGTCTGACTATGCGTGCCTCTGGGCTCAGAGATCTAGTTGGTCTGATGAAAAAAACAGCTTCAATTATAGCAACGCACACCATTTTTGGGCAGCAACGGAAACAGTGTTATTAAGATGGGAAGAGTAATCATTTAGATTACTCGTTACTGAAAAGTTAACAACATTATTTATAACGTCGTTATTCCCATCAGTGATCCCCAGTGGGTTGGTACAACCCTTGGTACTCATCTGCTCTATAGACGCCTCATGCTCCATTCATGCTTTTCATACTTACATTCATACTTCATACTTACAAGCTCTCAAGTGTTTTTATTCAACTTGACTGAACAGACTTTCATGACCCTGGTGTGTCCAGATGTAACATTAGCTTTATAAAGAAAATGCACACTGTTTTTGGAAGGGTTTCTCAGTGGAAAGTAAAGATCAGATAGGATATTTATGCAAAGTTGCAAGTATGTTTCCACCATGTTCAACTGATTATAGTTGTATATTGCTGGTGATGCCACTATTTAGTAAGTAGGCCTCTATTAACATCCATATATCAAACATATTGGACAACAAATGTATTCTGTGTCAAATTTTTCTCATATGGGGTGATGAAAGTATCTAATTTCCCTTTTTATGGCTGATGAGAGGAACTGTTGAGTGTGTGGGGGATGCAGGAAATACCAGATATTTTTCCTAAGAAAACGTTACTTTTTTTTAAATACTCTTTACCAATAATTGCCACTGTGTTTTCATTTAATAACACTGCAAACAATTCAAAATCTTCTCCTTTTTGAATTACTTCTGCAAGTTGATAAGTTGTTTGGAGCACTTGCACGGTCACGAACAGAGAGATCATGTTACGTGAGGAGTAGGTATTGAGCTTGATTTGAAGTGATCGCTACTTCAACCCAAGTGAAGGAATTCAAGTACCTTGGGGTCTTGTTTGCGAGTGAGGGGACTATGGAGCAAGAGACAGGCCAGACACCGGTGCAGTGTTACACTCTCGATCTACCGGTCAATTTTCGTTCCTACCCTCACCTATGGTCATGAAGGCTGGGTCATGACCGACTGAACGAGATCCGGGGTACAAGCAGCCGAAATGGGTTTCCTCTGGAGGGGGGCTGGCGTCTCCATTAGAGATAGGATTAGAAGCTCAGTCATCTATGAGGAGTTTGGAGTAGAGCCGCTGATCCTTTGCGTCGAAAGGAGCCAGATGAGGTGGTTCGGGTATCTGGTAAGGATGCCTCCTGGGGGCCTTCCTAGGGAGGTGTTCCAGGCACGTTTAGATAGCACGTTTGGATTATATCTCCAACCTGACCTGGGAACACCTCAGGATCCCCAAGTCAGAGCTGGTCAACATAGCTTAGGAAAGGGAAGTTTGGGAGGCCCCCGCTGGAGCTGCTGCCCCTGCGACCCGACCCTGGATGGAGGGGGATGGACAATAGCAGTTCTCCAGAAGCGGAGTTTGACATTCGAGCCGGGGGAGCAAAAACAAACAAAAATCATTGTAGCAGCTGAGTCCTGTCCTACCACTTGGGGAACACAGCACGAGCACATATGGACAAAACAAACATGCTAAATAAACACGTATGTTTATTTTTTAAAGCAGATTTTAAATTACATTGTAACAATTTATGTAACAATTTGCCCTGGTGAAATCCAATCACGGCATGGCTGTCTTGGAACACAACAGACAGATGGTGGTGGGATGCCCTGATTCATTTAAAATGTAACAGTGAACAATCAACCTACAGTCTGTTGAAATTGCAATCACACCATGAAACATTAAGAGAAACAATCCGTATTTTGCAGTAATCCAATGAAACAAAAAAAAGTAATCCACGGCAATCAGGAGATCCACAAATAGGGTCACGGTGTATCCCCGCGCGCATCACAGTCACCGGCCAGCTCCAAGCAGGTGAACGAGGCCTCTCCATTTCCCCGTTTGAACAAAGTAGAATAAAACAAATAAAGTACAAATCAATTAGTAAACTACACAGCAAATTTATATACATGGCATATAGGCAACCTTTATTGCAGCGTTGGCATGGCAAAATGTCCAGACTAGCGCAACAGTAACTTTCGTTTTTGGCGTCCTGCACATGCGTCGACAATGGTCTCAGGTGAGAGCTACTTGTCGCTTGTCACTTAACACATTACCCAGAAAAAATACATTTTTTATTAAAGCAGTATATGAAATTAGATGTATTACCTACCACCATTTAGTCGTTTTCTGTTATTTAAAATATTTCTAAACTATCTGGTCATGCCAGATTTAATTATTCCACAAATGTTTGAAAAAATGCAATTACCCATTTCAGCCACCAGGGTGTCAGTTCTCCTGTCTGAATCAATGCTCACAAGATAATTGTAGTTAAAAACTAACAATATTAATTAGTTTTGCAGTTTTGTCAATCTTATTGTCTTAAACTGCTCATATTATGCTTTATTTTGTCTTTTTCCCTTTCCTTTATTGTGTTATATATCTTTTTTGTGCACTTATAGGTTTACAAAGTGAAAAAGCCCAAAGTCTACCCCAAAGGGACTTGTCATCTCAACAGAAAACACTGTTCACAAACTGCTCCAAACTGCTCTGTTGTAGTCCAGCCTTTACTTCCGTGACAAAAGTGCATCACTTTGTAACACCTTACAATGCTCGTCTAGCTGCTACCGTGGCACGCCCTCATACTCTGCAACTGACTAGCTAGCTGTACTTTCTGCATTAAATCTTCCAGCAAAGATGGTACAGAAGTGAGAGGCCTCACTCTGTAGCTAAAACAGAGAGATCAACACATAGGGTGCAAAGAGGAGATGCAGCAATGTGCAGTAGCCTACAACAAGTGTTTGGTGTTTTCTGAAAATGAAAACCACAAAAAAACTATTTTTGGTACAATATCTAAATACAATTATGAACCTGAAAATGAGCATATTATGAGCACTTTAATTTATCTGAAATAGGTCAAATCCTAATTAAATCCTTGTTTCCAATAAATTGTGAAATAAAGTTAGTTTTGCATTACCGGTGGTGAATACCAGCTGTATCCTGATCACCGCTATGCCACCGCCATTTTGGTCTACATACCCTGTCTGTCGGATCGAGTCTGATGCGCCAGCAACCATCTGCTGTCCTTACACTTCATGTAGCCTTATGTTGCCTTGAGAGCTCACTCATACAAACAGTGTTTGTTTTACCTCATTTAAAGCTGCCACATTTTGTACTGCTAATTCCGCTGGATGTGACTCACAGCCACGACTTACTGTAGTCATTTCCCAGATTGCTGGTGCATCCGTTGCAGACACTGCAATGTTATGTAATTTGGAGGAGGAAAAGTCTCTAAAGTCAAACACAAACAAAGTTCTCATCAGATTTCTGCTCATTAACGATAAAAACTTTTGATGTGAATCAACACCGCTGACAGTCTGGAGAAAAATAACTTTTGGGAGCTTAATCAGAGGTATTTATGTTATTTGTTTTAATTACTTGCAAAAGTGAGATATGATCTTAATGACATTGTGTATATATTAGTGTGTATATTTTTTGTTTTGGTTGGTTTTTGGTTGTGTAAGCACAGTGTGAGTAACGATGCTCCAAAGAAAAATTCTTTCTATGTGTCCTCATACCTGGCAAATAAAGCGGATTCTGATTAAGATATTCTGCCATTGTATGAGGTACTTTTCAGTTCTTGTTTAAAAGTGAATTCCGATACTAGGGTGAATGGATAATGAAATAATTACCAACCAAATTGGACCCTTTGGAAGCTATAACATTCACAAGGTCTTTATGAACATTGGGAATGCAGAGTAAAGCCTGGCAGGTATTGTGATTACATGTATTTTGATTAGGTATTTCATTACTTTCAAGTATTGTGCAAATTTGTGTTTTGTTTGATAGAAAAAAAAGATGTAAGTTGTGACAAAATACGTATACGATTCAAGATTCATTCAAAATCCTTTGTTAAGAGCAGTGTTGGGAAAGTTACTTTTAAAAAGTAATTAGTTACAGTTAGTAGTTACAGTACGTCTTCCAAAAAGTAACTAGTTACTTCAGAAAGTAACTAATGCGTTACACGGCCCATTGAACAAGGAAGAAATAAAATATTTGCTTCTCGGCTAAGAGATCTAGTTGATTTTATGAAAAAACAGTTTCAATTATAGTAACGTGCCACATTTTTTGTTAGTAACAGTAACAGCGTTATTAAGATGGGAAGAGTAATCAATTAGATTACTTGTTACTGACAAAAGTAACGTCGTTATTTTATAACGCCATTGTTCCCATCACTGGTTAAGTGCTAGTATTTGTGTAGCCTGGGAAAACCCTGAGTAGCGTAATCAGTCTTTGGCTAAACGCAAGTGAAACATGTCCTGTCGGGTCAAGCAACAAGACAATTTTGAACTACCAAAATTCCACGTGTTCCTCGTGACCAGTAGCTTGAGGAAAGAAGCTGCTTTGGTGGTGTGTGGACATTTCCCCTAAGAGAAAGGTTAGCCATCCATATATGATCCCATATTGCATGCTCAGGCAAGCTTAGACTACAGAATGAGGCTATAATACAACAGAAGAGAAGAGTTATTAGCACACTTTATCATTTAGACCTGGCAAATGTGCCTAGCGTTAGCATACCAGCTAACGTCACAGACATATTTTTATGGAACCCTTGCAACTTCTAGGCAAGATCCGCCCTAGTATTCGCACGCTACTATTGACCAGGCCTCCATGCTTTCGCTATAAAGTAACACAATGCGTTCAGGTCCTATCCCCTGACCAATCGGCTATCCTTACCTCAACTACTCGAGGTCAATGCCTTACCCCAACCAATCGACCTGCTTCGTGAGGCAGGACTTGTCTAGAAGTTACGTGGGATCCATAATTACGCGTCACAGACACACTCTGGCAGCCTGGAACAATGACATCTTGTGGTAAGTCATCACATGGGACGCTTAGCAAGATTGTTAGCAACGTCTGTAACTCAGGTCAAAAATGAAATTCTTGCATAGCTACATTTAGTCATTTCATAGTGGTAATTCTTGATAGTTGTCAGGAGAATAGCTTGGGTCGAAAAGTTAGCTCAAGTAACTAGCTATTCATAGTACGGACCAACTCTGATGTGAAGAATGCACGGTAGACCGTAGTTGCAGTGCATGAACAGGGACTTTTCATTTCTCTTCTGTGGCAGTGAACATAACACAAGGGCTTTCAGTGACTGTTATGAGTTTATCCAGACACCTTATGGCTGAATGAAGTAACTTAACTACACCTAATAGCATGCACTATTCTGTGGGGTGCACGTACTTCTGTCAAACACCGGTCTGGGAGGGACTTACTTCCTGCAACAAGCCCGCCAGACTACTAAAATGTATTTTCAGTTTGGAAAGAATGTATATTTGTATTTTGAAATTTTAAATGACTTACTTTTAATTAATACATGAGATGATACATTATCTCACACCAATGGCTTGTATTTTATTTTGAGATATTTGATGAGCAAGTATTTGTGTAACAACATCCTTATGGATGTATTTGTGCCTATCTCTGAGCATAGCCTCCCAGAGGTGTCAATCCATCCATCATGCTTGAGAATCTGCATTTAGGTGAGAGAAGAAAATCCAATTACAGTGCATATCAGGAATGAATCCACTTGATGATATACTGTATAGTCTAGCAATGTAATCTCTCGGTTCAACCCAGATATGAGTCACAAACAAATGTCTGCCAGTCTGTCACCTGCAAAGGCTGGATTCTCACTTATGATGCATGGTTTTAACACCTAAGGGTCAAATGTCAGTACATTATCCCCTTGAGTATGCTGCCAGTATACTATAAAACGTAATAGCTTGTCAATTTTTCGAAAACAAATAACCAAGATAACGTCATTCTTTACGAATACATACACCACTGAAAACCACCGTCGCGTTTGGAAAATGTTGCATCATTATATGCTATTTGACCAAATTCTGAGAAGAGCATACAACACGTTTGTTGTTTGTCCTTAAATCAATCAATTTCAATTCAATTCAATTTTATTTATAGTATCAATTCATAACAAGAGTTATCTCAAGACACTATACAGATAGACCACACTCCAGAATTCACAAGGACCCAACAGTTCTGGTAGTCTCCTCCAGAGCAAGCAACAGTGCGACAGTGGCGAGGAAAAACTTCCTTTTAGGCAGAAACCTCGGACAGACCCAGGCTCTTGGTAGGCGGTGTCTGACGGGCCGGTTGGGGTTAGAATGAAGAGTGGCAATAACAAAAATCCGAAAACAGCTTTTAGTTTTCCAATGTTCCAAGATGTTTGAACATTACCCTGCAGAGAGGTTCTTGATACAAGACATCACACAGCATAAGTAAGTAATCATTCTTCAGCAATTTAACTTTCCTTAATACCGGCCTGAGAGAAAGTGCTGCCAAAAAAGTCTGGATTACATTTTGGGTGACATAAAAAAAAACATATTTTTTTATGAGGAACACAGGGGTGTGTATGTATGTATGTATGTGTGTGTGTGTGAAACAAGCTTTTGTTTTGTCATATTTTTTTTTAAGCCTGTTTTATGTTGAAGTGAAGAGTATTTGTTTCCAGCCTTTCATCATCATCTTACATGTTTGTCTTGCCTGATTTGTGGAACTGGAGCTGTCAGACCTGTCCCCGTTGAATTTTGGTGCAGAATAAATACTATTAATTTTAGTGAAGTAGTTGATGTTATTGATTGTCAACAAATGCATATTATTTCATGAGACGTTCAATGAGCTTTTTGTAAATGCTTGTAGAAGGCGGACAACAGCTCACAAACATATATGCTGTACATACTGTATATATAAGTAAAGCGTACCCTTGCATAACTTTCTTTCAGATGCTACAGTGGAGCATGAGCTGTCCAAATAAACCACAGATGTCTTGAATCTTCAGTGTTTACGCACAGGAAGGAGATATTCATGTTAGTTCAAAAAAAACATCTCTGTCTCGTCTCCTCCAACTTCACAGCCTGTCTCCCTGTGCAAGCTAGCCCTTTAAAGACTCTTGAATGAACAAGAGCTGATGCTCATGCTGGCAGCAGTTTCCATAGCAACAAATGACTGAAATGTATGTGTTGCTGCTGTTGTAATATAAACTGCCAGAAACAGATAATTAAAACCTAACAGAGGAGGGAAAGTTTTGGTTCTGTCTTTCCATAATTGAGCGCCATGTCATGCACATTTCACGTGTTGAGTATGCACAAACCGATACTGCTATTGGTTACTGTCACTGCCGACACGATTTTACATCACAACTCGTGATATTTGCTGATGTGTTTTGGCTGCAGATTCATGTTCGACAAGCTGAGTAATGGGCTGCCTCTCTCTGGTCATTAACAGCAATGAATTACTCCAGAGAATTAAATCAATCTCCCTGCCTTATATGGTAGCTGCTTCCTGACAGTGCCAGGCAAAACCGGCAACACTGGATGGGAACAAATGGTAACTGAAAAAAGACTGACTGCCGTATAAATATTTAAACAAGCGAAAGGGCAGATGGGTCTTTCAAAATTAATTACTCCACTCATTGTAAATATGAACATTAGGGGCCCCTTACAGTGAGTCAAGGCTCCATGCTGGAGTCCATGCAGTATTAATGATTGGCAGCAAAAGCACCTCACCTCTTAAAGTGGAATATGTTCACTGGGCTACAGATGCAAGCCTACAGTGTTACTTGACACTTACAGCACTCTGAATACAGCAAGAGCATACACATTGGGCAATGGTTCTCAAGTTTGTAATCATGTGTAGACACTTGTGTTAAGCAACAGTCCTAAAACTCCAACCCACCCAGGAGATGGATGCTTACCACTTTTGGTCCAGACTGACAGATACTTAAGACAACATGGATTGTAATGATGTATATTAATTTATTCCTATGATGCTTCCTTTAGTGCCTCTAAGAGGGAAATCTTTCAATTTGCCCACATTTTTGGATTTCTTGCAGAACTAATGACATTTCAATTAAGCATATCTGTACTTTGTTTAAGTGCAAATTAATAAATGTCACTATCAGGAGAAAAAAGAAGAAACACGTTAGCGCCTTTAAAAAAAAAGCATATAGCAACAGTATATAGCTCTATTAATACATTCCATTTAGGCAATCCTGATACATTATATTTTAATTAGCAAATAGAAGATGTACAGTAGCCTGTATTTCTCCTCACATAATGTTTTAGCTTCTTTTTTTCCTCCAAAATCAATATGCCTTTAAATACCTTATCATTAAATCCATTTGGAGCTCCCTCTGTGCTATGGAAAATACAATCCAAACCCAGTTTCTCAAATGGTCAATTAACAGTATTTTCAAAAATAGATCAACTCTAAATCTTGACGTCCTGGAAGACAGCATGTACTGTAACACAAAAGTCAAAAAATCACTTCGTTAAAAGCATTTTCTATTCATTGTTGAACTGGTTGGAAGTCACAGATAATTGCCCCCTTTAATGTGTTTTTTTTATGTAACTGCAGTGGAGGAGGTGGTGGCGTAAGATGAGCCATTTAACATTGGAGAATGTGTGTGGGTAGAGGAGCTCTTAGTTGCAGCAAAAAAGGAAGAAAAACTCATTTCTGGAAATAATGGATAGAGGTGATGATTACGGGAAGGAATAAAGCGCGGACAACAACCAGTCAAACTAACATGGACTGAACATGTGACCGCAGCACCAAAGACCCCCGTCTTTCCCAGTATGTGTGTGTGTCTCCACCTATGGTACATGAAAGCGAACAAATGCACCTCCCACGCATCACACACTCTTCACTACACTCACACCTTCCACACTTGTGCCCACACATACACACATACTACTTCAGTTCATGCAGTCAGTTTACAAGAAAAACAAAGCCGCCACACGCACATGCATGCACTCGCACACGCACGCACGCACGCACGCACACACACACACACACACACACACACACACACACACACACACACACACAGTCACTCCCAACTACCTACCTCATGCCCCCTCTGGCATCACTCCTGCTCTCTGAGCTGTTACAAAACAAAAGGTCTTTATCCCTCCACAGTATATCCAAATATTACTCACTGCTCTCACAGAGAGGATGCTGTGTGTACAGTGGGAGTACATCCAGTGGTCTTCTCTAGTCAGTATTTCTGACTATGGGAAGGACATGTGAGCCATTTTTGCTACCGAGTACGTGATGTGAACAGGTAGAAGCCACCTACTGAGGACACATGGAGTATAGTGACGGTGAATACAGCCATTAAAAAACAGTCTATTATGAACTGTCCTTGTTCCTTTTCACTGAAAGCCATGCACTTTGAAAGCCAAGCTGGTTCTATATGTCAATTTCTTTAATTTATTACATAGTGTGTGGGTACAAGCAGCCGAAATGGGTTTCCTCAGGAGGGTGGCTGGCGTCTCCCTTAGAGATAGGGTGAGAAGCTCAGTCATCCGAGAGGAGCTCGGAGTAGAGCCGCTGCTCCTTCGCGTCGAAAGGAGCCAGTTGAGGTGGTTCGGGTATCTGGTGAGGATGCCTCCTGGGCGCCTCCCTAGGGAGGTGTTCCAGGCACGTCCAGCTGGGAGGAGGCCTCGGGGAAGACCCAGGACTAGGTGGAGAGATTATATCTCCAACCTGGCCTGGGAACGCCTCAGGATCCCCCAGTCGGAGCTGGTTGATGTGGCTCGGGAAAGGGAAGTTTGGGGTCCCCTACTGGAGCTGCTGCCCCCGCGACCCGATACCGGATAAGCGGATGAAGATGGATGGATGGACATAGTGTGTGTCTCTAAGTTGTGTCACAAGTAGCCAAGGTTGCTAAAGTTTGGGGGGGGAAACTGACGTAGGTAAAAAAAACAACAACATGGCAGTGCAACCCCCTTGCACATACATTATAAACCATAGATTTAAATGAAAACCGAGGAGGAAAAACTACACATGAGGCAACCATTGCCATTATACCTCTTATTTCATGGTATTGTTATACTTGGAAATACTACAATTATTTTATTTAAATACAGGCAAAGCTCATTTTTCTGTTGGCTTTTAGTTGATTGTTAACCATTTATAATATGCGCTTCCAACGGTTTCTGCCATTGTTGTGTTATGTCAGACAACTCCTACTTCATGAAGCGGGGTGAATGGATTTGCCCCAAATTTACAAGTAGGAACTCCGACTTTAAGTGGTGTTCAATTTGACCTTTTTCTAGTAGGAGGTTGGGAAAATATTTATTCCTGAGTAGTATGTAATGCACCACTACAGTATGTGTCCATACTTTAAAGGGTCTTCAAATCGGAGGCCCGTAAATGTACAGTTCCACCATTATTCTGATTTTAAAATCTTTTTTGATATTCATGAATGACAAACTTAATATTCATACTAGTCAGAAGGGTGAATTTGAATGGGTGTTAGCTGTTTCCCCGAAGCCCCAAATTAGAGCTCCATTACATTGTGTGATTGTGTGTGTGTGTGTGTGTATGTGTTCATGTGTGAGTGCGTGCGTGCGTGTCATGAGTGGATTGATTGAAAATTGTAAGAGACAAAGGGCACACTCCATAATGAAATGACACTAATCACGATTGCCTGCACAACCCACACACTCATATGTCCCAAGTTTGTCACTATGTCCTTTGTGATTGCGTGGGCTTGTCTCTTATCCGCTAACAAGCTGCCAGAGGGTTGACGTGTTGTCTTTGTCCCTGCTGCTGAGTTCTTGATTAAAAATAAATGATATGTCAAGATGGCACTTGTGCGTGGAAAAAGTTACGTTCGCAGGAGGAGTGAAAATCAAACAGTAATATGTGTTCAAACTAATGATCAATGGGTTTTTCTTTTTCTCGTTTTGTCCTTTCCTCTGGATGTTTGCTGTGTTGTGAGGAAAAGCAGGTGGACGAGGATGAGACCGTCTCTGGGGAGAATGTCATTCACCCCCAAGGTAAGTGTGGTGCTATAAAAGGCCAAAAAGGGCAGGGGAGGGGCTTGGAACAGCAGATTCTAGTATGTGACTAAAAAAAAAACACTGGTAAATAACAGACAAAATCATTTGAGGAATTTAGAAGGGAAAACAATGATTTTCAAAATCAATTTTGTGCATGACTCTTGCTTTGTTGCAAACCATTTATCATGATATGCTATTCATACATGATTCATATTCTCTAGTCATTTCATAACTGTTTCATGCAAAACCCCCTCACCTTCAGCTCACTGGCATGGTTTTATTCCCTGACTGGGTTGAACAAACGTCCCCTCAACAGAATCATAAAGATGAGCGGGAAGATCATTGCACAACCCCGGACAACTCTCACAACCAGATTTGAAAAACAGGCCACCAGTACAAATAAACTCATCATATCGGACTCCATCCATAATCTCAACAACCAGTACCATTCCGTCCCTTCCGCTACGATCCAAACGAGCCGTGTCCACCTTTGTGCCAGCATCCATCAGACTGTTGAACAAACAATAACCACCCCCCCATCCATTGATCGATCCAGAATTCAACCCATTCTCCCTACCCACCCCTCTACTCCTGCCCTCGGGGGTTTTAGTTTCTTTTAGCATTTAGCATCTATTTATTTTCTGCTATGACTAATACGGACCATGTATTTGATGATTTACACCGGTTTAACTATAGTTATGTAGCCTGGGAGTATGCTTATCAAAACTTGTTTCTCTTTTTTTTTTTTAGCTTTCCTTTGAGCAGTTATCAAAGTGCTACTTTGTACATCATGAATTTGAATATGTGAAACATGTGCAATGCAAGTGCCAAGAACATATTTGGGAGCAAATCCCAGAGAAATTGGATGTATTATCTTTTCTATGCAAGGGGTTTTATTACATGGACTTATTTTTGCTGAATGCTGTCTATTCTTGCTTATGGGCAAAACATTTTTCAGAAACAAATATAGCAAATGAAGTCTAGTTCCAAGTGTGCGTCTCCCCCACCCTTATTCAGCTCCCCCATTCATCTTTCACTCAGTTGTCACATACACAGCAAACCCACACATCCCAAGTCCCTTCACAGTCTTCATTGACTCCTCCGTTCCTTTTCCTTCCGCATCTCTATGTCTTCTTTTCCTCAGCTCGAGCAAACATGTGTCTCTTTTTCTCCCCGTGTGATGAGGACCTCCATCCCAGCAGGCTTGCAGATTGCCTGGCAATGATGAGATGTTCCATTTATAACTGCAATTTCCTCTTTGCCTGTTTGCCTGCCTCTTCCTGCAGTATTTTCCTGTTCAATTTAATGGTATCGGACACTACTACTTAGAAATAACAAGAGTACATAATGTGTTTTAGAAGGTAGAGTAACGACCTTTATACAGCCTGTGCTCAAATCTAGCTTGAATCTCACTGTGACCAAAGGTCGGTTTTAGCTGCGCAGAATTACATTTTCAAATGCTTTGACTTGTCAAACACTGAATTGTTCCTTTAATGCCCCAATGACAAGCTATTGTATTACAAGGCCTGTGACAACAGTAAAAATTCTAGTACTGAAAGTTTTTGTTATGGGAATTTAGATGTCAATGTTAGCATATTAGCTTTGGTAAGGTTTCATTTTATGGGCCTGCAATCATCTGTAGACATTTTCTGGAAATAACCATGCAATTTAACAAATAATAGGGAAAATTGTAATTGAATTGAAAGAATTATTTCGATTATCTTGATTGTTAATTTGTTGGTCTGTAGACAAATTTCCCATTTTGGTTAAGCAGACCTGCTTAGCACTGACTAAAAGACTCTGTTCACAGTACCCATGCATTTGACATAAACTAATGAGAAGTGTACCAATTGTTCACAGTCCATGGAATTAGTAACAAATGACTCACTGCCTCCCAGGAAAGTTCCTTGGAAATTATTTGGAAATTACAAAATACCACTTATCACAAAATAAGCTATGTAGTATGTTCCCAGCATATATTATATTAAAGTTAGTACATGTAATGATGTAGAACTTTGTTTTCTCACAGCATGACCTGCTTCAACATGAAAGAGGGCGTGATGCTGTTCAGGATGATACTGTAGTTGTGTGTGAGCAGTCATGGATGGAAGAGGGATTTTCTGGCTAACTAACAGAAGGTGCTAGCAGCCCTCAATATGTCATTGTCTCTTGTTTGGCTAATTGCAGCATGGTACCATGCCGGTGTTAGCACTCTAGCAAGCCAACACACACACACACACACACACACACATACGTTCGAGGACACATTCACATGCAGACATCCGGATTTACACACACATATGATGGCTGATCATTATTGGCTGAACACAAAATCAAAATGCATGATGAAAGTTCATACTATTATATCTCTTACATAGTTTGTATGAGATTCAACCACAAATGTCATCATTTTGTTTGAGGTTTGGATTTATTCAAATATACATTGTCTCACTGAGTTCAGCAGCACCTTCAATAAGTTTTACTTTTCTGTGATAGTTTTGACATTCTTATGAAACAACTTTCTCATCTTCCCACTCCTATTGCACTGACTTTTCCATGAGTCAAACACGGTGACAAAGGCCATAGTGTAACAGGCGTTCATGATCAACGCTCCTTAATCAGACTCCGTCAGCATGTAGCTGTGACGGCAGTCGGAAGCTAAAGAGAATAATATTTTTTTTTATTCCTTGTTCTTGCATGTTTGTCTGACAGCACTAAAATCTACTTCTCTAGAAGTCAGACCTGTCTTTTGGGTCATCTTGTTTAATTGGGTTAGTCTCTGAATTGGAACATTTATTTTTCCATAGTGGAGCTTAATGAGCTGCCTGGAACTGTGTCTGTGTCCACACAGAACCCAATTAAATTAAACGTGAGGACCATCATTCTTTTCTGCCCTTACTTCTGTTTTTTTAGTGTTTCTCCGACCTCCACAGCAGGAAGACATGAGGGGAATGGTCTTATACCCTTCCTATTACTGATAAATGGCAGGTAAAGAATGTCAGACTGGAGTCTGGTGTATGTGCGGTGGGAAATTAGATTATTTTCTCTTCCAATTTAAAAGGAGGACACATTATTTTAACACAATTTAGGCATTGTACACAAATTATTATGGTGGGGTTTTTTTGCTGAGAGGACAGTACCTTTTCTTGAGAGAACAGAGAAAGCCCACCCTATATTAATGTTTCACCACCACTTTGAAGGATTAATTACTGAAAAAAAAAGAATTCAAACATTTGGAAAAAAACACAATTCAGACCAAGTGCTAGTGTGATGGAGGAAACAGGACTCAATCTGGCCCAGCAATGGGAGATCACAGGCTGTTGTGCCCAGATCTTGTTCCCTGCCATCAGAGCGCAGGACTCTATGTTGGTGCTCAGGTCAAAGTTGATGAATGAATTGATGAAGAATTTTTAATGTTAATTAAAGATGGCGTCCCAATACATTATCTGCGCAGAGAGTTCACCAGTGTTTTTCCAGCTACTGTTAACATTCCTCCTGATGCAAATTTACAAAATGCACAAATGCACCACTTTTTTTGATTTGTTTATTGTTATTCTTGTGTAGCATGAAGGGCTATAACTGCATTTCATTGTGCATACCTGTGTTATATGATGACAATAAATGAACCTTGAACCATGAATATGAAGTTGTCTCAGTCACACTCAGCCCTGTGTTATGTTTGCCATAAACTTGGAGTTTGCTAGTTTTGTTTTTTTAATGTGTGCAGTGATTGGCTATTGTGACATTATTAGCCCTACATATATTAAGGGTTAAACTAGATAAAACCATCTTACACATTATTATTGATGGAACAAGTTGGACGTTTGCACGTTTCTTCTGAGTCAAGGGTCCATATAAAATATCAATAATGCTGGGGAGGGTCTTGCAATTTTAAAAAAACATATTAGAATTTAATAGTAATTTTTGTACAGTCCCTTAACACATAAATCCTGCTATCTGGGATGACAGACATTGATCTTCTGTTTAATATTCATTGACACTATATTGTCACTATATCCCTACTCACTATTCACTAATGTTTACTAACAATTTTATTTTCTAATTGTTTATACTGTTTATTGATTCCCAGTGGGGAAATTACAATTACAATTGTTAGTAATCACTCCACACAGGCCTGAAATACACACACATGCTCAGGACCTATTCATGCACAAATGGAGAGATGTCAGAGTGAGTGGGCTGCCAGCTGGACCAGTGCCCTAGGCGGTTGGGGGGGGTACGGTGCCTTGCTCAAGAACACCTTGGCAGTGCCCAGGAGATGAAGTGGCATCTCTCCAGCGACCAATCCACACACCGTACTTTGGTCTGAGCTACTGCCACTCTTAGCCAAGTACTAACGATGGGAGATTCTATTAACATGCAAAACACCAGTGTTGGAAAGTACATTTATTCAAGTACTGTACTTAATGTCCTGTTTGTGAGCCTGTGTCTGTGTAATGTGTATAACAGAGTGGAAAAATTAGGAATTATTAAAGTATGTCTTCTTCTTATAAAACAATGTTGATGCATTTCTTCAGAAAAGGACAAAACTGAAGGGACCAAATTATTGACTGAAGAACTGAAGCGCTCATCTTCACTGTTGTCACAAACTGGCTCTTGTCAAGCCTGGTCCCACTAGGCTCTCTTGCATTTCATCTGTCCAGAGAGTCTGACCACTCTCCGTTGACAAGTGTTAACTTCCATGCAGGCGGGTATTCTGTTGAAGTTTAAAACTATTGGATCTGCCCAGAGCTACTCTGGATCGGCCATAACCACTTGCTAACGTTTGGTCGTGACGTTAGCTAAGCATCGCTAGCATTCGCCTTAGCCAACTCCTTCACCACTAACGGAGCGAGCTGGAAAGTCAAACTTTTCCCGAACCCCGTGAGGAGGAGAACCAACAAAACTCAGCAAAGATTGTTCTTGCTCGGGCTTTAATGAGCTGGATATTCGGCAGCATTGCCACAACCGACTGAATGGCGTCGCTCGCATCTTTCTCCACCGCCATTACAGAATTACAACTCAAAATAGTTCACAACCTCAACATCATCATTCACAGACACTCTAATTGTTCGCTGATTGGAACGGTAAAGATTTGACTGGAGAAAACCCGCAAATATGCCGCAAACCCAGACGTAGTACTGAAGGAAAAACAAATTGAGCGGTTGAAGCCAGGCTAGCTCGTGTCCAGATGCCGTCACAAATCTACGATCAGTTCTGTTGCTAAAAAAGTGGTTGCAGGTTATAGTGTTGTGTACATAAGTTTCTATTAGAAATACCTAAATGGTTTGATGATCTGTCCGTTTTATTTTTGAAGAGAACTGGGTTTCCTGGGATTTGGTTGGTTTTGTGTTCCAGTGTTGCCCTGTGCACACCTGTTCTGAATCTGCCTCGTTAGTTCTTTCCCAGCCAATCAGCTCCCTACCTGTTCTCAATCACCTAAAATTACCCTCACCTGAGCTTCTCTGCCCCTCTATCCACCTGCACTTTATCCCACTTCATTAACAGGGCCACGTTCAGCCCAGATAAAACGTATTGACACGTTTTTTTTAAACGGGAACAGGGGGTGCGTTGCACACCGTGTTGTGTGCTCAAGCGCTCTGCCTTTAACTACCATGAGTTTACACACACGGCTCTGCTGATTGGACATCACCTGTGCTGTGGCACAGCAAATAAGCGAGAGACGTGCCAGGGCCCTATTTCAGAAGGCAGGTTGAAGTGAAGTGTAGTGAAAACTATGAGTTTGTTAACCCTGAGAAAAGGAGGTAACTTCACCTCAGAGTCAGTTACTATGGTAACTGAGCCTATGAGCCTAACCTGGTCGGGAGCAGGTTTTCTTCAACAAACGTTGAGTTTCTCTCAGCCTCCTTCCTCTGACTCAGCGCTCTTTCAATTCCTTATTCAGTCATTCAGTCTGTATCAGGTGCATTTTAGCGCAGTTTGTTATTTGCATGAATTATTAACCGTGTTAGACAGACTATAAAACGCTGTTTTTGTACAGTTCCCTGGACACAAACCAGGAAGAGACATTATAACGGAATTCCAGAGTGGGCTATTATCGCAGGTGAATGATGCAAACCCTTTGGAATAAAACATTATTAATTACAATTCTGTTAATTAATGCTGCATGGTGCTGCAGCCTGAAAATGGAATTAGTAGGCATAGTACTTACATAGTACTTTTCCCCCACAGTATTGCCCCTAAACGAAATAGATTATCGGTTAAATACCACTTCACCAGTAATATTAGGCTATACTTTTGATTATATTGGAATGTACACATTTATTCTGGCAGCAAGTTTCTTGTATTCCCTATCTTTGGCAGCTGCCATTTTTTTAACTCGCTGTATGTGCGCAAGAGTACTTCCACCAACCCGTCTGTTAGTGGTTGTTACCATGGTATATCGAAGTAGTCATGCTGCCTTTTTATTGCGGTGGTGCATGCGCGTGAACCGACTCTGAGTTGATTGCACCAACTCCTATCAGCTGAGTTGGTGCATATCAACTGTTTCACCCATCTCAGGTACATCAACTCAGAGATCAGGGTTAGACTCTGTAGCCAAACGGTGCACATTATTTTGAGATTGAACATGCTCCAGTTTAGCCTTGCCTGCACGAACCTTGAATAAAGAGTTGCTTGCAGTCTCCTGCGTTTGGGTCCACCTGCTCCGCTCTTCGTGAAAATTTGATGTGTCGTCTTCTATTCTCTTATTCACTTTTCCTTTCTTTTAACCTTTTTCAACTGCTTAATTTTCTAATAAAACATTGAGAAGGGCCGCCCAGATAGCTAATTTGGTAGAACAAGCGCCCTTATATAGAGGTTTAATCCTTGACACAGCGGGCCAGGATTCGACTCCGACTTGCGGCCCTTTGCTGCATGTCATTCCCCCCCTTCATGTCTTAGTTGTCCTGTCCAATAAAGGCCTACAATGCAAAAAAAGTAATCTTTAAAAAAACATTGAGAAGAAAGTGAAATGAAGAATTGTCTTTTAAACTTGATCTATTTGCATCAAAATAAAGGTTGTATAATTTGACATTCAGAACATTAATATAGCAGCAAACAACTATTTGCTATGTAACAACAAGGTGGAGTAATGGCGTCCTGGACGGAGACTAACCCTAGCTGCCTAATTGCTCTGTATTACCTGGGCCAAAATGCGCGGGCGAGCGGTGTTCATGTGGCGGTTACCGCTTGAAGTGCTACCCAGACCCGAAGTGTCAAAACACCGTCGTCGCAGAAGCTGTGTGTGTGAGCTAACCCTCGTTGACATGGTAGCTCTCTATCAGCCTTGTTGCTGTAGTCAGCACTGTCTGCACCGCCGATAACTCTGTCCCTAACCACGATGGCGAGACGTTGTCATCGGGGAAGCCAGGTTTTATGTAGCAAGTACTTCAAAATTGTACTTAAGTGCAGTACTCTCTGTCCATCACAGGAAATCAAAGTTATTTTCATCTTTATCTTTGTCAACATTCTGTGGTCGGCCTATTTACCATTTTACTGCCAACTCCAGATGTGAGATGAAGAACACGGTATGAGTAACTGTGACAAGGAAACATTTGGTTCAATATTAGTTCTTAAGGGGTTTCAGTTTTGTGGTGAGGAGGCAGGACTTTATTCTACATGGCTTTAATTTACCAAGAGCGTTCAAGCTCAACACCCACACACATCAGTTCGCTACAGTGGAGAAGAAGGAGCCGCTAGGATTCATACTGCAGTGCTGAGAGAGAGAGAGAGAGAGAGAGAGAGAGAGATATTCCATGAGAAGCAGTTGCTTCAAAATGAGCTCCTGATTCATTTGTCCTTTTTTGTTACTTTTTTGTTTTCGAAAATGAGACAAACTCCCAAATATCTACACTGAAATCTCAATTCTACCTTGAGGAAGAAAAAGAAACATCAGGAAGAGGAAAAACCACAAAGGAAAACAGGAAAATACTGGCTGATCAACTGAAAGAAACCCCAACTCTCAACTGCCACCATCTTGAAGCAAAAGGAAACATGTCAAATCTAGACCCATCATTCTACAAAGTGAATGACTACTTAACTGTGCTGATAGTTTGTAGTATTTCATGTTAAAATTCTTGTTTTTTAAAGAAATACTTTGAGCTGAAGATAAACGCTAACCGAGGAGTTAGCATATTAGCTAGCTAGCGAGCAGAGTTTGTTTGTTTTATTTGGATCCCCATTAGCTTCAGCATAAGCTAAAAGCTAATTCTTCCTGGGGTCCTACAATCTGTTCTTTGACAATACTCTTTATGACATTACATTACACACACACAGACATCACATTAAGTCAGCAAACAGCAGCAGAACCTAGCAACCGTTGCTAAGCTCAGAATGCCCCAACTGCCAGCCAGTGCTGAGAACATTCTCTAACTTCCTGAGGTCAGAAGTGACAACAGCAGAAAACAATGCAAACCAAAAAATATTGAAGGAACGACCAGAGGATCTATATTTGCAGACCACTACAAAGCTGCCAAATGCGAAACACTCAGCCATCTTCTCACACTAGAAGTCAGTCAAAAGAGAAGGGATCTGCAATAGGTGGAAAGTCCAAATTAAAGATAAAGAAGATCCTGACACTGTCGCCATCAAAGTCAACATTTACAAAAATGGGACAGTTATGGTACAAGGTGACCTAAAACAGTTTGAGAAAGACGTACAGACTGGAAAAGAAAAGGCACAGAGAGAGAAGACAACCCTGAGGGAAACCATCCAGGAAAGCCAAACTGACAGCACTTCCTCGAGCGGCACCTCATCTGAAGCTCCAGAAAGAGAAAATGAAATGAAAATGATCCCTACCAGTTCAGATCAAGCTCAGATACAAAACACAATGACACTCCTTAAAAGGAGATTATTATTATTATGATTATTTTATTATTTATTTTAAAATCTATACATTTTAGTTAACTCACTAATTTGTACGTATGTATTTCTTCTCACAATATTATCCTTGATGCTTTAGCGTTGTTGTTATTTCTGACATTCATGCCAATAAAGCTATTTAAATTGAATTGAGAGGTGTGGTTGCAGGGGCGCATTTTGTTTTAGTTTTTGTCAACGCCTTTTTTATACAGAGGCTGCCCTCTGCAACCCCCTCTTCCCTCACTGATTTCCAGAAACATATATTTTCTACCCTTTGGCCGTGCTGCCACCAACAGCTGAAATCACATATTATATAGAGGGGAGTGTGTCTTTAGGTTGCCATAGCAACAGGGTGAGTCATTCTGCTGCAGTCGGTTTAGTCACACTGACTGTATGTTTCCCTTTCTTCCCTTTTTCCATCTCACTGTACCCCTGCCACACAATCACACACACACAAAAGGTGTGTGTGTGTGTGTGTGTGTGTGTGTGTGTGTGTGTGTGTGTGTATGTGTGTGTGTGTGTGTGTGTGTGTGAGCGGGCTAATAAGGGCAAGCTCTCACTTTGATTACTTATTTATGGATCAGGCTAATCAGTAAACTCACAGCAGAGAAGCACACTGTGAAGGAGGTGAGAGGTGTCAGAAGAGATGGGGGAGGAAAAAGAGAAAAGGGGGACCTAACAGTCTTTTTTCTTCCAAGAACACTTGTGATTAAATAAGAACAAAATGCTATTGTGGGAAGTTGTTTCCCTTCCTTTTTATAATATGACGTTAAAGCTGTGTCTCCCAACTTTAGCGTTACGCCTCTGCTTGAGAAATGAATCATGAAACACCTCATTGTGTCAGTCACACAGCTCAAATGAAGATGTGTTGTGTTGGAAAAGGGAAAAAGAGCTTTTGTAGTTGAAGATGAGATGGTACAAAGAGGCTCCTCTTCTGCTTTGCACCTGTTGCCAAAAATGGAATTAGGCGAAGGCCTGTACTCTACTAACCTTTGTTTAGGCTTTGTATAATACCCATGTTTTCTCCGGCATCTAATGATGGATAGGCCAAAATCACAACTCTCAACTCAACACAAATCTCAATAAGCTTTTCCATTTTCCGCAGTAAATTAGCTTAATTTGATCTGGATATGATTGGGCTGTGAGGCTTTGTTGTGTCTGGGACTGGGAACGCAGGAGCAGGACTCAGACACGCAGTAACAGTCAAACAAAGTATTTATTGTACATACGGTACAATACAAGCAACAATTACCAAAAAACACTGGCAGGCAGAGCCAAAAGGTAAAACTAGTAACGGTATACAAAAAAACGCAATCACAGAATCAGGTCAAAAACAGGCAGAGGATCAGAAATACGTACAAACTCACTGGGAAAAAGGCTAGACCGCTAAACTCAAAGAAATAAGACAAACTGGCAGAGGACAAAGAGTGAGAAAGTGAATATGTGAGGGGGCAGGGGGGACAAATAGACACAGGTGCACTTCTGGACAATGGGACCTATCTTTTGAAGAAATGGTAGTAAACAGAGAGAGGCAAAAAAAAAAAAATGATGCGCTTTGAATTGAGCCATGGATTACAAATATGATGTTCGTCAATTTAAAAGATAATTTTTAAACCAAAGAAAGTCTCAGTTAGCCGTAGGTTTGTCATAGTACCACTAAGTTTTGTGTGAAACCCCTCAGTGAACTACATCTCCCATCTCACACAACTTACATCACCTAGCTTGATGCTCAACTTGCTCGCTAGCTGGCCTCATTTTGTTTTAATATACTTCAAACGTCATCACTTAAAGCACCTTTAACAATAAACTGTGGCTTCCTTGACGTGCATCATCTCTTGAACCAAAAAACATCATATGTGTAATGCATGGTTCAATTCAAATGGATCAAAAACTAACTTTTCTTTCCCCATACACTACGTTCATGTTTTTTCTGAGTTAACCCTTGTGTTGTCCATCGGGTCACAGCGACCCACTCAGTTTACTCAGTTTACCCTCGCCAGGATCTCTGAGACCCTGGCGAGTGTTCGATCGTATTTCTCTACTACCGTGATAAAGGATTTTAAAATCAAAGGCTTCATTGGACATTTACACCTTTCATTTTAAAATCCTATATCAGAATGGTCCAATATTACTCAAGTGACACACCACTCTGAGGTGGAATGAATCTGGCTTAATCCTTGTGTTGTCCATTGGGTCCATGGGGACCCGTTCAGTTTATTTGACTTGTTGCATTGGCCTTTGGGTCACCGGGACCCGGGCCAGAATTTTAACATATTTTCTACTACCCAGGCCTCTGCCTTCAGGTCTCTGAGACCCTGGCCAGTATTCAATTGTATTTCTCTACTACCGCAGCCTCGGCCTTCAGGTCTCTGGGACCCAGGCCAGAATTCAATCGTATTTCTCTACTACCGAGGCCTCAGCCCTCGGGTCTCTGGGACCTTGACCACAATTTGATCGTATTTCTCTACAGTATCAGCCTTCGGGTCCCAGGGACCCATCCTTTATTCAATTGTATTTTGCTACTACTGCGGCATCAGCCTTTGGGTCCCATGGACCCTGTGTTACGGTAGCACAGAAGGACTCAAATGCACGGCTCCAAAAAATAAGAGGATTTATTGGGGGGAAAAAAAACAGAATGTAGGGAATGGGAAGATGGACGCCAGGAACAGGGAAGCAGAGGACCGGAGGCTGGGGGGGAAACTCGGGACATGAAGATATGTGAAGACCGGGAGCCGAGGAGGAGGTGGAATGTGGGAGAACCGGGAGCATGAGCCAAGTATGAGACACTGATACAAGGAGCGGAGAATGAGGCTGATGAAAGCGGGGCGCCGTGGGAGGAGGACCGAGGGTTGAAGCCAGCTGACCGGAGGTAAGGAAGACTGTATCTTCTGTATAACTTTTTGTATAATAATCCTGAAATGTATTCCATCTCACCTGGAATATCATTGCAATATTTATAAGCTGTATGCAACGCAATTTCGTTCTGTATGCACTCTGTACATACAAAATGACAAATAAAGTTGAAGTTGAAGTTGAAGTTGAAGACAGGATGGAACTGCAGGGAAGAAAACAGAGAGGTAAGTACATGGAACACGAGGAGACGAAACTTGTAAGATTAGCACTGACGAGGATCACCAGCGTGGAGCAACGATTAGGTGAAGAGTGGATGAAGAGCCGGGGTAGATATACTGTGGGTGATGGTTGATGACAGGCAGGTGTGAGCAGCGGGAGCAGTTGATGACTGATGGCGTGCAGGTGTGCGTAGTCAGCTGGCTTTGGCAGGGAAGAGGGAGAAACCCAAACAAAACAGAGAACAGGGCAGTCCAACAGAAACTGCTGAAAAATAGTAAACAAAACAAAAAATCACAACCAGCAGGACCCCGACCATAACACCCTGGCCGGTATTCAATCGTATTTCTCTACTACCACGGCCCTGGCCTTCGGGTCTCTGGGACCGGTGCTGTATTCAATCGTATTTTACTACTACTGCGGCATCGGCCTTTGGGTTTTGGGGACCATTGCTGTATTTGATTATAGTTTCCACTACAGTGTCCTCGGCCTTTGGGTCTCAGGGACCCTGGCCTGGCTTGTAGTAGTAAAACAAAAAGGGTAAGGGAAAAGGGAAAGGAAACAAACTCAAGGATGAACCTTGTTCTACAAAACACTTTTGTTATACACACACACACACACTTATACACTGTACCCATTTGTCTTCTTGTTTTTTATCTTTGCCTCTTCTTTTGGACCTTTGTACTTGTTGTCCCTTGTTCAGCAGCAGGTTGCAACGCCAGCATGGCTTGTTGTTTGACCCTAGATTTGAAGCTGCATCAGAGTGTCACCATCGCAGCACGCATTGTCACTGAAGAAGAAGAAGAAGAAGAAGAAGAAAAAGAAGGCACCCACCACAACCACAGGGACTCCGATGAGGACGATGAATGCGAATCCGGCGGGTGTGCTTTAGAAAAGGACCAAGACAGACACGACAATGGAGAAAAGACTGCTGCAACACTGATGTAGGAGACGATGATGATGACGGCCGAGATGAGGAAGTTGAACAAGGAGAAGAACAAGGAGTAAACACGGAACAAGATGGGGACAAGACAGGGGAGAAGAAGACAAAGACGGTGAAGACAAGGAAGACAAGGAGAGGGAAATGTTTGTGTCAAATTGAATGGTCCTAGAAAAGGTGTTTTCCCAGTTGCTCTCAACTTCATGCCCGTGGAACCGAAGAAGAAGAAAAAGAAGAACAAGAACAAGAAAAAGAGGAACAAGAGGGAGAACAACAATACAGAGGCGCTTCCACTTCGCACAAACCGTGCCCGTGACAGGGCATGGCTGCGTATACCATGGGTCACAGGCTCTGCAACATACTCTCCGCGTGTGAGCTGTTTGTCACGCAGCAAATAGAGGACATGGTAGTGTCCGCATTGAACGTCTAGGGCCACAGGCGAAGCAGCAAAGTAAAGTGGAAAGCGACGGACGCCACGGACGTGTGTGGCTACCTTGGGTTTGCTGATCCTCACGTGCATGTACAGGCCCGCAACAAGGCCTTGGAAAGCCCGTGGCACAAGGTGTCAGACCCGGCTGGCAGAATAACCCAAACGCAGACAAGGAGAAGTTCAATGAGAGTTTATTGATACTAATCCGTGCACCAGATGACCAACCAAGGTGAAACAGAGGGAAATGCTGTGACGGCAGGTGAGTGAAGACAATCCGGGGGTGAAGAGTGTTGACGGTCCGTAGCAGGAGAACTGGAGGTGAAGACAGAGAGACAGACGTTACCAAACACGAAGACAGACACGGAACAAAACGACGACAGGCAAAAGTCAGATGAGGCGCCAAACACATACTGAGAAGACTAACGATCCGACAGGGACTGGATGTCAGGTCATGGTATAAGAGCTGGTGGTGATGATGATGAGACACAGGTGGGTGCTGGTGATTAGGCTGAGCAGGAACAGGTGATGGTGATTAGGCTGAACAGGGACAGGTGATGAGTGAAGGAGGCCACACCTCCCCAGGTTGCATAGCAACAGGAACAATGATGCACAGACAGACAACAGGATCAGAGCGGGGGATGCCTGACAGTACCCCCCCTCCGACGACCGCCTCCAGGCGGACCACCCGGAGCACCGGGCTGGCGACGGTAAAAGTCCCGTAGCAGACCATCATCCAGAATCTGGCGACGAGGTATCCAGCTCCGCTCCTCCGGTCCGTACCCCTCCCAATCCACCAGGTACTGAAACCCACGACCCCGCCGACGGGAGTCCATGATGCGATTGACGGTGTAAACGGGACCCCCATCGATCACACGCGGAGGTGGAGGACGAGCTGGAGGGGGCAACAGGGGGCTAAGCAGAACAGGTTTCAGCCGAGAAACATGGAAAGCAGGATGTACCTCGAGTGAGCGAGGCAGTGTCAACCTGACCACCGCAGGATTAATCAGGCGTTCCACAGTGAACGGCCCAATGAACCGAGGTGACAACTTCCGAGATTCAGTCCGCAGGGGCAAGTCCCGAGTTGACAGCCACACCCGGTCCCCAACAGAGTACCGTGGGGCCGGAACGCGGTGGCGATTGGCCTGGGTTTGGTATTGACCAGAAACCCTCAGCAACGCAGTCCGAGCACGGTGCCATGTCCTGTGGCAGCGGCGGATATGAGCCTGAACAGACGGCACCGCCAGATCCTTCTCCTGAGACGGAAACAAAGGGGGTTGATATCCATATACGCATTGAAAAGGAGACATACCAGTAGCGGACGTAGGGAGCGTGTTGCGAGCATATTCCACCCAAGGAAGCTGAGATGCCCAGGAGCTGTGGTTCGCGGACACCAGGCAACGCAGTGTGGTCTCCATCTTCTGGTTAGCCCTTTCAGCTTGGCCATTGGTTTGAGGATGAAACCCAGATGACAGGCTGATGGTGGCGCCGATGGCAGAGCAAAATGCCTTCCAGACCGCCGAAGTGAATTGGGGACCACGGTCCGAGACAATGTCGCAAGGCAGACCATGAACACGGAAAACCCCCCTCACAGAATCAGGGCCCGTCTCCTTGGCAGAGGGAAGTTTAGGCAGAGGCAGGTAATGGGTGAATTACTGAATCTGTCAACAACAGTGAGAATCACAGTGGTTACCTTCAGAAGGAGGCAAACCGGTAACAAAGTCCAGCGCCGGTGCGACCAAGGGCGCGAGGAATGGGCGTGGCCGCAGAAGACCCGCAGCAGGGCGATGGATCCCTTGTTCTGAGCACAAACAGGACATGCAGAAACAAAAACACGAGCATCCTCACCCATGGCAGGCCACCAGAAACGCCGCGAAGCATGGCCATAGTGCGCGCCACGCCAGGATGACATGAGGTCTTGGCAGAATGTGCCCACAGAAGTACATTAGAGCGGACATTTCAGGGACGAAAAGTCGCCCCGGAGGTCCGTTACCTGGGTCTGGTTGGTTGTGCAGAGCGGCCAATACTTCCTCCTCAACCTCCAAAGGACAGCGCCGATGACCTTGTCCCGAGGCAAGATGACTTCACGCTCCACTTCCTTCTCCTCCAGCACGGAATACATGCGGGACAAGGCATCAGGCTTGCCATTCCGAGAACCGGGCCTGAAAGTGAGGAAAAGTTAAAACGTCCAAAGAACAGTGCCCATCGGGCCTGCCGGGGATTGAGTCGTCTGGCCGACCTGACATATTCCAGGTTCTTGTGGTCGGTCCAGACACAAATGGTTGGAAGGCACCCTCCAACCAATGTCGCCACTCCTCCAATGCGAGCTTCACGGCCAGTAACTCGCGATTTCCCACGTCGTAGTTCCTCTCCGCAGGGGACAGACGACGAGACAGAAAGGCGCAGGGATGGAGCTTCCCGTCCTTAGCCGAACGTTGGGACAAATAGCACCAACCCGACGTCCGAAGCATCCACCTCGCCACGAACGACGGGACACGTCCGGTTGAGTGAGAATCGGTTGCCGAGGTGAAACGACCCTTCAACTCCGAAAGGCGTCCTCAGCAGCAATACTCCAGCAGAAATCCTTGAGACTTGAGGTCAAGGGCGGTCAGAGGGGCGGCCACCCGACTGTAATCCCGTATAAAACGTCGGTAGAAGTTGGCAAATCCGAGGAAACGCTGAAGCTGCTTCTGGTCTCCGGCGTAGGCCACTCCAACACTCCACGTACCTTCTCCGGATCCATCTGGACTGACCCTCAGAACACGATGTCCCCCAGGAAGGAGGTGGTGCGAGCGTTGAAGGCACATTTCTCCGCCTTAACAAAGAGTCGATTCTCCAACAGTCTCTGGAGCACCTGGAGAACATGTTGTTTGTGCTCCGAAACATCCTTGGAATAGATAAGGATATCGTCCAAGTAGACAAACACAAACTGCCCCACCATGTCCCTGAGGACATCGTTGATAAGGCACTGAAACACAGCAGGCGCGTTAGTTAGTCCAAACGGCATGACCAGGTATTCAAAGTGACCCATAGGAGTGTTGAATGCAGTCAGCCATCATCACCCTCCCTGATCCGTACCAGGTGATACGCGTTCGAAGGTCAAGCTTAGTAAAAATCACAGAGCCTTGCAGAGAATCAAAAGCGGAATCCATTAAGGGCAGAGGATACTTATTTTAACGGTTATGTCATTAAGCCCACGATAGTCAATGCAGGGTCTCAGAGATCCATCCTTTACCCACAAAGAAGAATCCGGCTCCCAGAGGCGAGGAAGATGGAGGATTATTCAGCATCCAAGGAGTCCTTAATGTAGGTTTCCATAGCCTCCCGTTCAGGTCTCGAGATGTTGTACAGTCGTCCTTTGGGTAAGAGATGTTCTTCAGCAGTTCATGGCCATATCATAAGGTCGGTGTGGAGGCAAGGATAATGCTCGTTCCTTACTGAAGACATCTCCCACGACATGATATTCCTGTGGTACTTGTGATAGATCAGGCGGCTCAGGCTGCAACCTCTGGGGAGAAACAGACTGAGAAACAGCAGATTTCAGACAATTAGCATGACACCACGTGCTCCAACTAACTATCTTGCTATTACCCAGTCAATAGCGGGATATGCCTTATCAGCCACGGAAAACCCAGGACTAAAGGTATGAGAGGAGAAGGCATAACGTAGAAGGAGATCTCCTCCGAGTGATTACCAGACAGTAACATCTGAACAGGTTCAGTCCTGGGAGTGATGCGGTTAATCAGTCTTCCATCCAAAGTGGTAGCTTCCATGACCTGGGTAATGTACCTTAGAAAGTCCCAGCTGATCCATAAACCGGAATCCATAAAACAATCATCCGCTCAGAGTCAATAAGCGCCTGTACCTCAATAGGTTGTCCTTTAAAATCACGTGGCGTGAAAAGGTGCTCGAAGGGAGGGTGGGGAGAACTAGAAGTGTGACTCGCCAGAATACTCCCCACATCTAGCGAGCCTGATAGTTTCCCGACCGCAGAGGACAGGATGCCAGGTAATGGTTCGGTTGTCCGCAGTACAGACAGCTATCAGACTCCTTTCTCCGACGCCGCTCCTGCTCAGACAACCGCTGACGACCCATCTGCATAGGTTCGGATTCCGAGGAAAACCTCTCTTCCTTCGGCGAGGTGTAGGTGACAGATTGGGTATCCTCTGTCGCCTCTCTCTCCACGCTCCAGACGACGATTATCCACCGAACAGATAAGGAAATCAAGTCCTCCAATCCTGCTGATTCAGGGTAAAAAATGAGTTCGTCCTCATCTGCTCACACAGGCCTTTGTAGTAAGCGCCTCCAACGATTCATCATTCCAGCGGCTTCCACTGCCAGCGTACGGAACTCAACAACGTTTTCCGCGACACTGCGCGCTCCCTGTTGCAGCGAAGAGAGGCGTCTCGCGGCACCTTGCCACGAACCGGCAGGTCCAAATAATGTCCTTAATGCAGCCGTAAAGTCTGGAATAAGAAAATGCCATCCCTTCGCCGCTCTCCCACACAGCTGTAGACCCCTTCCAAAGCTTTGCCTCCAATAATCCCGTCACAAACGCTATTTAGCTCGGTCAGTGGCGTAGGATCGGGCTGTTGCTCAAACACGAGCCACATTGCATTAAAAATGAACGACACTTCCCAAACTGCCTTCATATCTCTCGGTGTGGGGACCCACGGCTCACGAACAGAGTCAATAGCAGGTCTTACCGTAACCGGCTCCGGTAGAGACACGGGTGCAGGCGAAGCGGACAAACTGGCGAGCTGGTTTGGAGACCAGAAATGTTTGTAGTCAGTGACTGGAGCGTGTTCATGATCTCCTGGAGCGCGGCGCCGTGTTGTCCCAACAAAGGCCCTGGTGTGAAAAATGCCAGCTTCACCGTCTCCAAGTCTGCTGGGTTCATAGTATGGTCGGATCGTTCTGTCAGACCCGGCTGGCAGAATAACCAAACGCAGACAAGGAGAAGTTCAATGAGAGTTATTGATACTAATCCGTGCACCAGATGACCAACCAAGGTGAAACAGAGGGAAAGCTGTGACGGCAGGTGAGTGAAGACAATCCGGGGGTGAAGAGTTGTTGACGGTCCGTAGCAGGAGAACGGAGGTGAAGACAGAGAGACAGACGTTACCAAACACGAAGACAGACACGGAACAAACGACGACAGGCAAAAGTCAGATGAGGCGCCAAACACATACTGAGAAGACTAACGATCCGACAGGGACTGGATGTCAGGTCATGGTATAAGAGCTGGTGGTGATGATGATGAGACACAGGGGGTGCTGGTGATTAGGCTGAGCAGGAACAGGTGATGGTGATTAGGCTGAACAGGAACAGGTGATGAGTGGGAAGGAGGCCACACCTCCCCAGGTTGCATAGCAACAGGAACAATGATGCACAGACAGACAACAGGATCAGAGCGGGGGATGCCTGACACAAGGAGAGCGGCAGGACCCTTTTCCGTGCCACGATACTGACCAAATGTTCCATACGTACCGCCGCAGCTTTCACCATTAGGCTTGTTTGAGATGAGCCAAGACACGGTCCGCCACGACATGGTCCGCCGCAGCAGGCACTGCCGTGAGGCAAGCACAAGAGATAGGAGAAGGTCACCATGTGCGGCTGCTGCAAAAGATACAGCTGCACGCAGGCCTACTGTGCGGAGTGCGTGATGCAGATGCCTCTTGGCACGCACGGCGCCGGGTTGAGCTTCGACTTTATGCTGCAAAAACAAGCAGTGAACAAACAAACGTGTGTCAGGAGTTGCGCCCGTTCTCTGTGTCCTGTCTACATTGAGGAATTGTCTGCGGCCTGACGCCAAACGACAACGACAATGTTGCGTTTGAAATGAATTGAAAGGAACTAATATGAACCTTGAATCTATTCTGAATAAAAACCCTTTGGGATACTTGTGCTGTGTGAAATGTGAGATGATGTTACGCACCCCGCCCACACACACCCTGGCATGCACGCACATACCCCACACCCACAGGCAGTAGCGAGTAAATGAAAGCGAACAAACGGGGTTTCTGAGACCCAAAGGACGCAGAGTGAATTCAAATTGTAGGCCAGGGTCCCCGCACCCAAAGGACGAGTAAGGACAAGTAAGCGAGCAAAAAAAAATACTAGGGTTCCGTTGAACCAAAGAACGAGGCTGCGGCAGTTGACATGAAATTATATACATGAGTGTCCCGGCAACCCGGAGCACAACGCAAACTTAGAAAAGTAAATAAACTAAACAAGTCCTTGTGACACGAAAGACAATACAAGGGTTAAGGTCCCATGGCGGTCCACCGGAAGGGGAGGGACTTCACCTCTCTATTAGGGCTGGGAAGTTGATCACACAAGGCGGCAAGGCAGACAAAGACCGGAAGGAAAGTAACCTGCAACACAAACACAGGGAATTTCAAAATAAAACAGAAAGTGAGAAGGATTGTGATGGTTGAGGTACAGCGTTTTTCCCTTTCCCTCCTGCTGCTGCCGCCAGCTGACCGCGCACACCTGAGAATCATTCTACAATCACCTTCTCTCACCTACCTTCCATCTGCAATCAAGATCAGTATTTCTACCCCGGCTCTTCAGACCATCTTCGCTTGATCGTCCATCTCCAGTCACCATGGTGAAACTCTCACAAGCTCTTACATCCCTCGTGTGTTCTGTGCCTCTGTGTTGTATGTTTACCCTTTTTGTTTCTCCTCACAGTTCTCATCTCCAGTTCCGTTTCCCTCTCCGGTCAGCTGGCTTCACATCTCAAACTTGCTTCCGTTTGTCTCCGTCTCCGCTCCCAGCTCCAGCGTCTACTCCTCGGCTCCACGATCCCGGCTCCTCCATGCTTCCCCAAGTATCCTCTCCCCCGAGACTCTCCTACCTTCCCATCTCTATGTTCCTGTCCCTGGCGTCTGCATCCCCACTTCCCCTCTCCCTCAGTTTAATAAATCCGTTTTCATTCCTTTGAGCCTTGTGTTTGAGTTTCTGTCACCCAGCATAACAAAGAAGTGGATGTGAAAGCAAAATGTGACCTAGGATGGGGAGCTAGGCATGACACTTTTAAGTGGGTATGAAAACGTTTTTAGCAAACAGTTTTATTTACACATCTGCAGTTACAGTCGTTTGTTTTATGTAAATGTGTGAATCTGTGAATGTAAATCTAACGTTCACTCTCTTTTAGCTCTGTTTTTGGTCTCTACCAAGTCCAGAGGGAAAAATCTGGCTCTTTAGGCCTAGTTGCAAAATGCTCCACTATGTTCACCAAGGGGTCATCCCTTCCCTCATCCCTGTGTTCCCTCATTTCTATGAAATGTCTTCCTCCCATCAAAATTGGGCCCTGTGTTCCCTCTGCCCTACGTTTCCTCATTTCTATTAATTACCCTCTGTATCAAAATGAGTTCCTATGTTCCCTCACCCCACATACCCCCTATGGTCATTACTTATTGGTCAGCCTCTTCAGGAACTTTATTCATCCCACTCAGTTCCTCAGGCCCTGTGTGACCTGGACAAACATTGATATTTTGATGAGGAGGATAATTTGAGTCATAATCCTCCAGTCATAGCTCCGTGATAGTGATGACATCAGTGTTGATGTTGTGGATTGCATATCCCAAGATGTAGTGAGTCACTCTCGTCAACACTGACCCACATCTATCCCCGGGTTGTCTTAAGGAGGACCTACGAGATCAGGTTTGTCTAAATGCAGGCCGGGCACTTGGAAGTCTGTGTGTGACAAGTTAACAAGAGAATCTCACTATCTGCTGGATCATACAAAGGTCCAGAAAAAGTTCCTTCCTTCAGCTGCAATCCCAGTAATGACAGTGCAGGATCAGTGAGGAATTCCCCGACATACAGTATTTATACTATTTCATTAGTTCTGTCATCTAAAAGACATTTAGCACAAACGTGAAAAGCCTGGGCAGGATCTTTCACAAAGCTTTAGTAAAGCACATGACTGGAGGATTTTACAGCCAGCTTAATACATAATAATTCTCTAGCGTGTAGAAAAAAACTCTGCATGTGTGTGGGTTGGTGTGTTTTTGTCCTTCAACTCCATCATGAAGCGTAGCTGCTGTAACACATAGCCCAAATGCTTCAGCCTGCATGCAATAACAAAGCTCAACAGCTCCTCCCCCCTCTCTGTCCCCTGAGAGGGGGGAGGAGAAGGGTGGGGGCGCACACACAATCAAGAGCTGGATGACGCAGCTAAGAAGGGAAAGGGAGGGAGGACTGGATGGAGCAGAATCCTGAACAAGGAGAGGAGGAAGAGGATGAGTGGGTGGTGGAGAGAGGGAGTGTGGGCCGACTGCGTGGGAAGGAGATGCTGCATAATCAGCTTTCTAGGGTTTTCTCCTGCTCTCTTTTTCTCTTTTACTTTCTTTACTGTTTCTTTTTTCTCCTGAGTGGTACCGACCCATTCACTTTTGCCACCCCGATCTGTGTCTGCATGTCTCTACGACCCATTTAGTCTTAGTTTTAAATTTGTTTGTAAAATAAGGGAAATTTCTTCTTAAAATTTTAAAATGAAGTCGAAGTTCCTTTTTGTTCTTAGCATGCACATCATGTGTGCAACAAAATACAATAATTTCCCTGTGCAGTACACAAAACAACACTGTAGTAGCAAACCTCTTTTTTTTTTTTTTTTTAGCTTCATGGCTGCCTAACATTCAGCTATGGTCTGCTCAGTCAGTTCACACTTATCAGCTCTTGGCACCACATTTATTTAGCCGCACTTAATAAGTGAGAAATTGCATGGCCGCCTGGTCGTGAGCAGAGAGGAACCCAGTGAGTCATCGACATCTCTTGTACCTTCGAGCGCCTGGAGCTGCTTAAAAGGAAAAGTGGTGAGGGAGAGGCGGGGGGAGGTGGGGAATGCGTGGGTGGAGGGGGAACAGAGAGGAGCAGGTGATGGGGGTGGTGGTGGTGGTGATGTGGGAGAGGGAGGGAGAGGGTTTTCCTTTCAGAAGCATCCCTGACTACAGACGTCTTATTTTAGGTGGGGAGGTGGAGGGGATTGCAAATTTTGTGTTCATTCAACTTAAATGTGCAATGTGTGGGCAGGTGTGTGAAGCAAGGGCACAAAACAGGGAACACCATCGACATCACCAGACGGTATGAGCAGAAGATTTTTTAGTAAGTTGTGAATATAAGGTGCTGAATAAGTTACTGTGTTTACTTAGTGGAGTGATGTCACTGCACAAAACTGGAACCTGGAACAAGCCATGACAACTGGAACATCTCAAAACGTCATGAGATGCAGCTACGAACATAACCTCCATCCCCACAGCAGCCATTATCTCTATTAAGGAGACACCACAGTTAGCCTTTGTTTCACTAGCTTCCGTAACTAAAAAAGAAAATACTGTATATACGTATATACTAGCTTCTGTAATTCATAGCTGCATGTCATTTAGCATTTCTTTCATCCGTCTCTCTTTCTATTCATTTGATTATACATTTAATGATTCATGGATTGAATCCTGTTATTCCACAACAGCACTGTTGGGAGTTGAAACATGTGTGACTTTGTTTAAAGTTTGTCAACGACTTATTTGTGAGCTCCCAAAAAATATATATTAGTGTGGGTACTTTTGATCGCTGTAACGTGTTTTTTCTATATTTATAGTATTCCCTAACAGACATAAAGGTGCAGCCCTGCCTGTCCAGCTGTTACTACAGACATGTCTACACTCACCACCGACCCTTGATTCGCTCATGCACTCGCCTCCTTCGCCGAGCCGTGGCGTAAACAAGTGATGGTCGAGGGCTATTGCACAAGCAATAGAAAATAATAAAACAATTATATTAGATTGTTTTTTGAAATTGCTATCCTTATTTGTACCATATGACATATTGTTGAATAAAGCAATGATCTGAGGCGGGATTTTTAGTTATTAGCGTAATTACAAATGTCAACGTTATTTCTTTAACTTGTGTGTGGGTTTTTTTTATTATTTAATGAGCATTGTTGGACTGAGATTTTCATTGCCAACAACAACTTCTGTTATTGTTTTAAATAAATAAAGAACCCTGAACAGTGGGATTTTGAATGCAGCTGAATCTTTGTCTGTTTACGAGCCAAATTTGCTTTTGGGCCCCTGTTGCATCCAAGTTCCCATCAAGTAGTGCTACAATAGCACAGAGGCTTTCATTCACCTCTACATTGGAAATGTGAACAGCCTTGTTGTTACACTGGATTTTCCACACTGCCCCCCCCCCCCCAACTCAGCATTGGCTGACTGTCGAGGTGCCTGGCTCAGCGATTGGCTGACAGACATTAAAGAGAGATGGAGGAAAGGCAGAGGATGATGCAAAAGAATGAAAGAAACACAGAGGAGAGGCAGTCTGAATGTAGCTTGTTTAAACTGCAAAATGATGTCTATTAAATCAGTAGACTGACAGTGATTTCGTAGAGGACAATACATTTGCTGTTATGAAAATTAGATTTTTCCATGTGAATAAATTACGTGAAATGATGGAGCTTGAGGCAGAGAGAAAAACAGACTCCAACTCAGTCTTTTGGATGTGTTTGTATGATCAAAACACCATTGTCATTAATGATACTACAATGTTTTGAACGCCAAGACAATGCATTCCCTGTTGCTCTGACGTATCTGACATGTATGCCTACTGTGTAAATCGTGATTTTCCTCTCTGCATCAGGATAGGGTGACCATGTTTTGATTTCCAGAACAGAGGACACTCGGCCGGCCTCGAGACACAGATTCAGACAGGCTTCTCAGAGGTTAATGAACATGCTTTATGGTAAAAAAAAAATAACGTATGTAATAAAATAAAATCTGTAACAACCTGTAACAAAATAATAGATCTCTTTTCAAATAAATAAATGTGAAATAATGAATGAAATATGACCTATTCTGTGTCAGCTTCAAAATCCAGCTTTAACTAAATATCTCTTAAAACCTTATCAATGTAATAAGATAAGGTTTTCAGTGTCATTGTGACCTTTGAGATCTCCAGCACCTTTTTTTGACACTAAAACATATATGCTATCTTTGCACAAGGTGCACTCCGCCTCTCACTTGTCCTGACCGGGACGGTACATGGAAAGTTTTTTTTGCAGTTCAACTGTGAAGCTGCACTAACGCTTCAGCTCCAATTTCTGATCTGGTCCCTGTATGTGCTCCCTGTCTGATCTGCTCCATGTATGTGCTCCCTGTCTGTTCTGCTCCATGTATGTGCTCCCTGTCTGATCTGCTCCATGTATGTGCTCCCTGTCTGATCTGCTCCATGTATGTGCTCCCTGTCTGATCTGCTCCATGTATGTGCTCCCTGTCTGATCTGCTCCATGTCTGTTCTGCTCCCTATCTGATCTGCTCCATGTCTGTTCTGCTCCCTGTGTGTGCTCCCTGTCTGATCTGCTCCATGTCTGTTCTGCTCCCTATCGGATCTGCTCCATGTCTGTTCTGCTCCCTGTATGTGCTCCCTGTCTGTTCTGCTCCATGTCTGTTCTGCTCCCTGTATGTGCTCCCTGTCTGTTCTGCTCCATGTCTGTTATGCTCCCTGTGTATAATCCCTGTCTGATCTGCCCCTGTCTGTTCTGCTCCCTGTGTATGCTCCCTGTCTGATCTGCTCCCTGTCTGTTCTGCTCCCTGTCTGTGCTCCCTGTCTGATCTGCTCTCTGTCTGTGCTCCCTGTCTGATCTGCTCCCTGTCTGATCTGCTCCCTGTCTGTGCTCCCTGTCTGATCTGCTCCCTGTCTGATCTGCTCCCTGTCTAATCTGCTCCCTATCTGATCTGCTCCCTGTCTAATCTGCTCCCTGTGTGTGCTCCGTGTCTAATCTGCTCCCTGTCTGATCTGCTCCCTGTCTAATCTGCTCCCTGTGTGTGCTCCCTGTCTGATCTGCTCCCTGTCTGATCTGCTCCCTGTCTGATCTGCTCCCTGTCTAATCTGCTCCCTGTGTGTGCTCCCTGTCTGATCTGCTCCCTGTCTAATCTGCTCCCTGTCTGTACTCCCTGTCTGATCTGCTCCCTATGCGTGCACTTCACAGAGCCGCCCACAAGGCAGCGTCTCGGGAATTAGGTTACGCAACCGTACCTTAGTATTGTGTGCAAAGTCAATTTAAGTACATGCCAAAAAAAAACGTTTGGTCACCCTACATCAGGAGCATCGCCAACTCATCCACCAACACAGTTTGCTTTACCTTCGCTTTTGATATATGGTCAGTGTACGGCTTTTATTCTTGTTAGCTCTCTTCTAAACTCTGGCCCCGCAGTTCAGGGTCTATAGGCCAGAGGGTTAAATCATACATTGGGAGTTGGGTTGGGAACCAGAAGGTTGCTGATTCAAGTCCCCATACAGACCAAAGTACGCAGTGTGGACTGGTAGCTGGAGAGATGCCAGTTCACCTCCTGGGCACTGCCAAGATGCTTTTGAGCAAGGCATCGAAGCCCCCTCAACCGCTCAGGTCACCTGTTCAGCAGTCACAGTCCACTCTCTCTGACTTTTCTCAATTAGTGCATGTAAAGGACCTGAGCGTGTGTGTCTATTCAGGCCTGTGTGTAGTGTGTAATAACAACACAGTTTAAATATTGTAATTTAGATCAATAAAGAGTATTAAAAAAAAAAATTAACAAGGAAAAAAAAAAGTCTTGGACTCGGACTTGAGTCTGACTCAAGTCACTATTCTCAAGACTCAGGACTTGGAAATTGCGCACTGATGACTCGGATTTGAGTTTTTATGAAATTGGACTTGGAAATTGGATGAAGTTTCTGACTTCTTGAGATGTTTCCTTTGTAGATAACAGGCTGGATTTGGTTTTTCTCTCCAATTAATTTGAAGGAGGTGATAAGGAGAGGCAAGAAATCAATATGAGCCTAAGCAACGGAGAAAAATAAAATGAGATTCAAGAGGGGGAACCTTGTCTGCGAATCCATTCCCACGCCTTGATTAACAACCATTCCCTTGAAGTAAAGCGAGTTAGAAACACTTTTGCTTCATTCATTTATTCACAGATTGGAAAACAACCCTAAAATAACACTTTTTTAAATGTATAATTTGGTCCCTCAAGGCTCAATAGAATTGGATCAACAAAAGCAAAGTTGTTAAGAAAGCTTGTCTTTTTTTTTTTTCTTTGAGAAATAAAGCGGTTTACTAACAAGCAAGGAATACAGAAATACTTCTACTTTCAAAGAGAAAAATCTCACAAAATCTCATCAGCATACAGCATCCTAGCATGACTCTATAAAGTACAAAATCTCTAGCCATACCAACCTTTTAACAAATGAGCCATAACTATGGACCATTTTGTACCGTAAGTCTGAGAAAACAAAGATTTGTACTAAAATGTTAACTCTCATGCAGACCTACACACAGCTATGCATCGATGCATTAAACAGGCTACTGGTTAGTATACAAACACCATTGACCACAGCGTCCCCAGTTAGAGCATTTGTCTAAGCCTAATAAAAGGACATCCATTTAGTCTAGCTCCTCTGACATTTGTACTTGTATACACAGTAATGTTTAATTGTTGTACACGCGGAAAAGCCATTTTCTTTCAATTGTTGAAGTCATGGGGTACTCAAGTCCTGGACTTGGACTTGAGTCTGACTCAAGTTGCTGTTCTCAAGACTCAGGACTCGACTTGCGCAATGATGACTCAGACTCAAGGATTTATGAAACTGGCCTCGGAAGTTGGATGAAGTTTCTGACTTTTTTGTATATGAAATAGACAGAGATGGAGACCTCAAGTCGCTATTCTCTGGACTTGACTCAGGCTCAAAGTCAGGTAAGGGTGACTCAACTTGAACTCTTCTTTGGTGATTCAAACTTGGACTCGAACACCGGGGACCTGAGACTTGACACGGACTCGACTACAACTCGGTTGCAGTTGCTGTAATGTCGTCATCTCTTATACTGACTCATCTCGAAGACATTATGGCTTTCGATTTTTGGAAAAAAGCAGCTGTCTTCCCCTTTTCAAAAGCCGAGTCTGAATTTGCTAGGTAACTAATCACCAGGGATGCATCAGTTCTAGTATAACTGAGAGGGGGATTTAATTTCCTTTATGCTGATTAGCAACGTCATAAAAAGAATGTAGTTTGATTGCAGAACACATTGTGTTTCTCCGTGGTGACATACTTTGTGTGTGTCCTCACACACGCACAGTATATGGGGAGGGGGGGGGGGGTATCTACATCACATCTGCTCCTTATTTAAATTCACCTCCTTTTATGTCAGTTGCTAGTTATAATGAGGAACGCAGCTTCTGCACTTAGCCACAAGAGGAGACTCCTGTTACGCAGCAGAGGAGAGAGAGAGAGAGAGAGAGAGAGAGAGAGATGATCTAATCTGGGCAGGCTGGAAAGGAGCATCACCATCACACCCAAACAAAAAGAGAAAGATTTTTTTTCTCCCCCATTTTCTATTCAGTGATTTCAATTTACTGCATGGTAACAGCCTCGAAGAACGAGGAAAGGGAGACAGGAAACGACAGGCAGAAATCCTTCTCTTGTTATGATTTATATTCAACACCATCTCCTGCAGTGGTTCCCCTCGCTGCACGTGGGAGAGACGGAAAGCCCCAAAGCCCCCTCTGAGAATGAGATTCTATGAGCGTAACTGAATTACAATCAACCTGCTGCTACCGCTGAGCATGTAAGAGCAGAGATCTGTGAGCAAAAATGGATTTGAAAGCCATAATCTGCCAGTTGAATGGCAATGGCTCTTTGTGCGGTCTGGCTTTATAAGCTGGCAGGATGTGAAGTCCTCGCCCCCCCCGCGGGAGACATCTACTGCACTGTCAACTTTCTCAGGAGAAGAAGAGAAGGAGGTGAAAACAAGAATGTCAGAATTGGACAAATAAAGCCTGTTCTGTGAGCCCCATGCACAAGAAAGCATGCCTTTTTTAAAATAAATTAAATAAACACCAAACGTCTTTGAGGGCAGCCATCTTGTCTAAAAGCTTAAATGTAAGTGCCTACCTCATGGCTGTAAACCCTGTGCACAAAGACAAGAAAGGCAATACAAGACAAGTGTTTGTTCTCCCTGTTAGGACAGAGCGCATGTCACTAGTACTAAGAGAGCATTAAAAGTTATAGTTTATGGAGATTACTGTGATATTTGTGACCGGAGTGCTAGTGGCTGTCTGGTTAGTTAGTTCTGAACCTGTCCTCTTCAAGCATGCCACGCTCTGTTTTCATTGTCATCTAAGCAATGCAGACAATCAAAAATATATTACAATTCATAAAATAAAATAAAATAAAAATAAACAACACAAAGTTGTCACATAGCTGGGAAGCGTTTTCAGTCTTAAACAACAAACGTCAAGCCCAGTCATCATGACCCGTAGTTAGAAAAAAAAGGATATCTTCCTTTTCAAAAGAACACTTTAAGAGAACTGTTAACTGTTATGTCAATCTGTCTAAACCAGTGGTTCCCAACCTTTTTGGATTGTGGCTCTTTCAAACCAAGTAATGTTTACTTGTGACCCAATGACCTGATGACTTGAGGGAAGTGTACCACGATTGGAGAAACAATGCACCAATCAGAGCTTTGTGTGCGGGATTAAGAATGGGGCCCTTATCTTCCAACATACAGTAGCTAGTTACTATAGCTACATCTATGAAATGGATGAGATGACGTAGTTGTACAGGTTGTTGTAAGTCGACTTATATAAATACCTATTGTATTGAATATAGACATATTCCATTAATCAAATCTTAACTACGCATAGCAATCGCTATCATAGCTTCCACCTTCACTGAAAATGGCGTTAGCGGGATAGAGTCTTCCTTTAGTACTGATTGCTGAAGACAAAACCAAACAAAACAGTCATTAAAACATATAGTCAGACTTCTCTATGGACCCTCAGGTTGGGAACTACTGATCTAAACCTCCAGTGTCAACAACTTAAGTATGCCTCATGTAGCTTTAATTGATTATAGCTGGTATTTTAAATAATTTTCTAGACCACGAACAGTGATCAAAGCAACTTATTCGCTAATGCATGGTCATGCGACTAGCTGTTGCGTCCAGATCTGTAGCTTTCTTCTCCTCTAATAGCACCTGGTTTCACAGTGGATCAACAAGTACACAGGCCATATTAGCCCTCAGCTTCACTTATTTATACTGGAAAGCAGAGACAGGAAGGCAGCAGTAGAGATGGAAATAGACACAGAAACAATTATTACTGAAGCCATATGGTGTTTGATACGTCAGCTATGTATGTTATTTTTAAAATGAATATTTCTATATCAATAAAAAATGTGAAACGTTGAAAAGCTTTGTAATGTTAACAGCCATGAAGACAGACTGACTGCATTTCTAGTGCATCAGCTATGTGTAAGATTTTGATTTAAAGCATACTTTTTATAGTGTGTTAATGGGCGTGGATCACACCATTCAAGCTGTACACAGAGAAGTTGAAAACGAGGCGAGACACATCAAAAACGGGAAGAAAAGTGTGTTTCAGCAGGAGTGAGGTTGAGGAGGAGGACGACTGAAGCCCTGCTACACTGGGCTGTGGTCCGGAGTAGCGTGTGTGGCCGCCACCGTCACACACTCAGTGGCTGTGCCCTTGGCCCTGCGAAGGCCTGTGTACAGCCTCTCATCGAGGTTAGCAGCCAGTTTGTCTGTGAACTCTGCTGTGATGGTCTGTGGGCCGTAGCCCGAGGAGTCGGGCAGCTGAGGGGGAAAGCGCTCGTCCGGGGGCTCGGGAGGGAGTCCAGACTGTTTGCTGTCCTCCTGAGGCTCATGCTGTGCCCCCGGCCTTTCATCTTTGTCTGAGATGAAGGGATGATGAAGTGGTGGAGGAGAGGATGAGGAGGCACGGTCCCCAGTGTCTCTGACAGTGAGACTCTGCTCCCTGTCCTTGCCCCCACTCTCAGTATTTGTGGGCTCCTTCGGAGTATCAGGAGTGTTGCCGGTCCTGTCGCCGGTCTCCTCGTCTGGAGCACTTACTATGCGGGGAAGCGTGCTGTGGTAGCTTGTGTCCAGTGGGTAGTTTACACTCTCCCCCCTCCGTAGTGGGGTCCGCTGTCTGTCAAAAGAGGACTGGAAGTGTCGGACACCAGGGTCACTCCACTGCTTGTGGCGCTGCCACTGCTTGCGGAGGTGGATTCGGGACCGGTGCTTCCTTAGCGGTGACTCCTGCTGGTCAAACTGAGGGTCATGGCGGAGGAACTCGTGGAAGAGGGCGTCCGTCTTCTCATCTATGCTGTAGTCTCGCCGGTGCAGCATCGGCGGTTGAGGTGAAGGCTGCGCAGCCTCTCGCGGTGTGAGCATCTGACCATATGGGAACCAGCTCAGTGAACCAGGACCTGTTTCTACAGAAACTCCTCCACTGGCAACCAACAACAACTCTTCCTCAGGCTCCTCCTCAAAGAGATGAGACTCAAAGCTCTCGCCGATTGTGCCAGTCCGCCCTGCGTTGGTAAAGTGGTGCCTTTTCTCGTGAGCGGTTCTGTCCTTAGGGCTGCTGCTGAAGCTCCCAAACAGTCGCAGGTCTTCTGGACCACGAGAAGGAGCCTCTATCGACGCATAGCCGCTGTCCATCTGCAGCAATTTACGGGTCCCTGTTTCTCCGTCGCTGCTCCCTCGCTCTGACTCTGTGCTCTCCTGTTTCCTCTTTCTTCTCTCCTTCACCCCCAAACTCTCATCCATATACATTGAAATGTCCTTGTCATCCTCTCCGTCCTCTGCCTCATCCCCTAAATCCTGGGACAGGTAACTGAGCAGCCTTCCTCTTTCTGTCTCTGTGCGCACGCCCAGCAAACACACACTTTCAACATCACTGCAGACAGAGTTCCTGTCATTGTTGCTGCTCTGATCAGAGGCGGCGTATTGTTCCAGTGTCGCACGTAGGGTCCAGATGTCATTGCAATGGGACTGGGGGTCCTGGGGTTCTAGGGGGTACGAAGGGTCTGCACCTTCCCTTCTTGCCAGGGACAGTGCTTCGTCTTGGGGATCAGGGGATAGGCCAATCACCCCTGGTCCTCCATGGCTGCAGCTGGGCTCCACCATCACCTCTACCTCTACCCTGTAGTGTGCACACAGGTGTGGAGAGATGAGATAAAATGAAAATAGTAAGGAGAGAAGGAGGAGAAACACACCGACATGCAAAACAAGTGTCAGTGTCCTACCTTAATAACACATTCATTGAGACACGGCTATGTTCACAGTGCACAGAATGATTGTCATGACTTGCAATGGCTGCTGTTGCATATCCTTAAACTTAACGTGGCTGATTACTGATGGCATGCACGCTCTGAAAATTCCCAGAAATCCCCCTGCTGTCATGTTTAAAGAATACATACTGTATGAAATGCCACATGAGTGATATCAGTAGCAATAAACTTAGCAATAAAAAGCAAGAGGATCATCAAATTTCTGAGCTCAAAGCGGCCTCCAGGAAATGGCTTTTATTTTCAACAACAAACATCTGCAAACATAGACAGGAAACACAGATTTTGTTTAATCTAATATTCAGCACAGGAAAATAAATGGTTATATAAGAAAATACTCAGGGAGATTGGTTATTTTTGTTATATAATCTAATATTGGACAAAACCTACATTGCTATGATTGCAAACTTGAAATAACAAAATAAAGAAGTAGTGGCCCTTGCACTTTTGGGACATAATGACTTTATCAGACCATGTCAGCAATAGAATGGTTTACTATGCCAGAATAAACCATGCGTCCCGATTCTCCACTTTTCTTCAAAAAAAGTGCACTCTGAGAATCCCCTACATCTGGCTCCCAATCGTGAAAGTGGTTCTTGTTTACTGGCATTAGACACAACTCAGGCTGTGGCTGCATAGTATTTACAGTTACACAGCAAGTTGTGTATTAATCTAATAAGATGTGACAGCCAACCAACTTGTCTGGAGGCAAGCGGACAGTTTTCAAACATAATTTTCTACATTTTCTTACAGTTCCGTTTTGTTGACTCTGACATTTGTTTTTGGCAAGCACACTTTGTATGTTGAGGCAAAGTGGTGAAAAATTGGGACTTCAAGACATATTCTACCGTGTATGATTCCTACACATTTTCTAGCTACAGTAAAGAAATGAGTGCAAGGCAGCAAAGCAGTGAACAGGATGAATGGCAAGGAAATTAAAAATACCTGCCGAGGGAGGGGGGTGGTGTGGATGGAGCTGAGAGGAGGCGTGTGGTGGGGTGACTGGGACAGTAGGTGATGTCCTGGGTGTGGGCGATGTACTGGATGAGGTCTATGTGGTGCGCGTCGTTGTAGTCCTGGTCCATGCTCTCGCTGGCGGCTCGCTGGCGCTGGAACTGTCTCCTTTTTGGCGAGCCTGGCTCACAACAATCATGGGGGAAAGAGCAGTGAGTGGTACAAGTTGTGTGACAGCAGGCAGAAGTAAAGTGACACTTAATTCAGGAGAAAGCTTCCATCAGCTGTTGAGGTTTTTGAGGGGATTTTGTGATCTTTTTTTGGTGATCGGTATGATTGAAAGGATTAAGCTTGGGGAAGCATGGGGAGAAGTGTGTATATAGGATGAAGGCAGGGAGGATGTACTCAGGGGCTCAAATTGACTTGGAACGACAAACTTTACGTCACTGAGCCATCTGTCTTGTCCGTGTGTGTGTGTGTCTGTGTGTATTTCCGAGTCTTAACAGCCAAAAGACATCTCACAGTTGGTTGCTGGAGCCCCCTGCTTAACCGTTGTCTGTTTTCCCAAGAGAGTATCGCCAAAAATACTAAACACACAAATAAATAGAGGAAATACATCTAAGAAAGAAACTGCCGACAGCACAACTTTACTTTCTCTTGTGATTTTTTTTTTTTTTTTTAAAGTCACAAAGAGTTATTGCACTTTCCGTGCTGAATTGGCACAGTTTTTTTTCTGAAATACTTTACACCCCCAAGGATCCATTACCTCTGGTGTCCAGACTCGAGGCTCTCTGGCTGCTGTTCAGCTTCCATTTCTTGATCTTGAAGTAGGGACTGGCCCCCTCCAGACTAGCATGGCGCCGCAGTTTAGTGAAGAACTGCAGCATGGGCCCCTGGCTTCCTACACCGCCGCCAGCATGAGGGGCACCATCGCTCCTCACCGCGGCCCCTTCTCCGACACTGACACTGCTGCATCTGCCCCGGGGCCCCGCTCCCATCATCTCGATCTAAGAAAGGGAGAGAAAGAAACGTGGTCAGGAAGAAACCCCGCCATGACTGGTGCCGTGCACGTAATCCCTTCTGACAGGGATGTTCCACAAAGGCTTCCTTGTTTACCCATCAACCATCACTCTTGTTAGTCCTCCCCTCAGGCTCCCTGGCCCTCTAATGTCCTCATGGATGACTCACTGGTTGACTGGCAACTTTGCCATTTGGTGTACTGAGTGACTATCTTAAGAAAATGTATCACTCTCCAAATGATTAACTCAACACACTTCATTTTGACACATATATTGCATTTTTCCACATGACCCAACATGAGCTCTTGCAGGTCATTTGTATGCACACCCACACTTGTGAGGGCCCATTCTGGTTCAGGTGCATTTGGGGCATGTCCAAATCCACTTTTGCTAGTTTGACGGTGGAAAAAAGGGTCAGACCGCCTGGTTCAAAAGGGTTGTACTTAGTGTCTTCATTGATTTTTAGGTGTGTTTTGGGCGTAACGTGCAATAAACCAATCACAGTGTCATCTCCCATTCCCTTCAAAAGCCAGGCATGTTTTTACCTTGGCGCATTGCTATCATTATGGCGGATTTGCACCGTAATATTTTTATATGTAATCTTTTGGATGTTTGTGTACTGCTGCGCTTCCTTGTGTGTGTAACAAGCCTAGGCACATTTTACTAATGCACTGTTATAATAACAATGAAATGATGCGCTATTGCCTTTAGACCAGGTTTTTAGAATTCACCTGAACACACCTCCCTGTAAGACCAGCACACCCATAGGAGCAAACATGGGCGCAGGTGCATTTGCTTTTTAAATAACGTGAGCGCTGGACGGGAGTTTGACAACTGCGTAGGTCTTAAACTAGCAAAGACACTTACATTGGGCTTTGCCATAGGCTTAATTTAGACTGTAACTGTTACAATTACATTTTGCAATTCTTATTTTTCCCTTTTTTCTGTTTAAGCAACAGTTGTTATTTACGCTTTTATTTTGAAGTAATTAAGTCTCATCGGGCTGCTCTCGCGTGAGTTCTACTGTTAACACCAGCGGGCAGCAGATTTCATGGACGTGCATGTTACGGTGAAGATTTCATGCTGGCTAAAGCAGACCTGGATGTGAGCGGTTTAAGTCTACCTCTGAAGACTCAAAGACTTCCCTTTCTTTGTAGCATGCAGCCAACGAGGTATTTGTTTTGTTCATTTGCATTTTACTTGGGTAAATGGTATTCCACATGCTTTGCATTGTATTGTTTATGTTAAGCTAACATTGTTTCTATATTTTCATCAATGTTGTCTTATTAGTTATCACGGTGGATTTGGAGCGAGGATTTCAATAAACTAGTAGCAAGAAAACCACTTGTGTCTGCCTGTGCATGGAAGGAATTACATAGACAATGTACAGGCAATTTAGCCAAATCCCTGCACATGTGGTCTTGAAATAAAATCCAGAGTCCTCTTTAATCAAGACCGAGTAAAAATTTGATCGATTCCGAGACGAGACCTTCAAAAATTGGTCTTAAATCTTAGATCTTTAGGACCAAGACCAATCTCAAGTACTACAATACTGACAGTAAGTTAATACTTTATATTCATTGTAATGTTCACACACACACCAGGGCAAATTCCTTGTAAGAAATGACTTAATAAAACTGATTCTGATGCAATACATTAGACAGTAGGTCACTTACAGAGCTGGAGCTTGGCTCTTTTACGCTGAGAGCAATAGCATTCTTGCTGAAACTGGTGTCCACCACGGAGTTAAAAGCATCTCCGGGGAGGGCACAGCTGGGATTGACGCTCAGGCTGGTCAACGCCGTTTGTGGTAGTGGGCACAGCATCGGCTGAAGGGTAGCACATACAAAACACGACATTTTTTAATCTATTGTTGAACATGCATGTTTTCTGCAAAGCTACATTGATTAATCCAGTTATTGGAAGTAAGTTAGCACCACTTCCAAAGTTTGTTTTGATGTTTAGTTTGCATTTATGATGGAATATCATGCCCAGATGTCAGTAATTGAACATCTGGGAAATCAAAATGAGCAAGCTGAGAGATCTTCCCCGATCTTGCCCTGACCCAAGAGATTACTGTCTGAAAGACTAACGATGCATCAGGACTAATAGCAGGTTGGAAGCTGTCACCTGGAAGATTGAAAGCGCTGACTTAGCCACAGGGCGCGTTGTCATGGTGATGCTGTTCTCGGCTGAGTCGCACTCATGGATAGTGACTATATTGAGGCCCGGGGGAGGGATGTGGAGGTGTGTGAGCCGGGCGTTCTTCAGGTGGTGGAAGTCGCCCTCTGTCAGAGTGTACCTGCGGCGGACAACGGAGTTCATTAAATAAAAAGATATGAAATCCTAAAAGATGGGACCTAAGTCGACTAGCCTCTTGATAAGTAATATATCATGGAGCTCATCCTTGCACAAGAGGCAAATTGCCAAGGGGAAATATCTGACTTCAGACCAATCAGAGCTACACTTGATTCGGCTTTTAGCCCCACAGGAAAATTCCTTTTGAAGAATTTGCACATTAGGCTCAGGGCTTTCAGAGAAAAGTAGGGCAGTGAAATAATGGCAAAGGGTGAGAGCTCTTTGTGTCCACAGCATACATAACACAGTCTGAACTAATTCTTAACCCTAAACTAACATAGAAGAGAGATGGACCAAGTTTAATGTGTAAATCCTTTGATCTCAGAAAGCAGTAAAGCTGGAGTGCATGGACATTAAAGCGAGTTAAACACTGACTAAAAGGCACTTTGCAAATGCGGGCTTGTGTGTATGTTCGCTTTCTAACCTGCGGCCCTTCTCCTGGGCCTTCTTGCCATGATCAAAGAGCGCAGCCTCATTGAAGGAGACGCGGCGGCCTGTGGTGCCCGTAGAGAGGAAGCGCTCAGACTCCTGGTCGTGAGAGCTGGCCACTGACAGGCACTCCGACTCATCCACCCGGATGGTGATTTCTACCGGAGATACAAGAGGAACGAGACAGAGGAGGCAGACAGATAGATGGGCAAAGGAAGAGCGAGAGGTTATTGTCATTCAGTGAACTATATCAAGGACGTTCAATCACAAAAACACTTTTTTTATAAACAAATAACTAAACAATTGTACTTTGTATTTAGTGCCAATTAGCAAACAACTCAAATGGGAATAAGGTCAACTTTATACCTGCTAAACATAAGCATTATAGCATTGTCAGTGTGAGCATGTTAGCCTGCTGACGTTGACATTTAGCTCAACGTAGCTCTGTGTCTATGTAAAGGCTCACAGAGCTGCTAGCATGGCTGTAGACTCCTTTTACCTTACATTCATGCAGGTACACTTCGGATTAGGTAATAGGTGATGTTTTATCTAATGTATGCAGGATTGCTATAGCTCAAATTAAAGTCTCTCGTAAGTGCAGGTGCCCCAGTTCACCAGCCGTGAACCACAACAACCCCAGTTCCAGTCTAGCCGGGGAGCCTTGTTGCATGTCATTTCCCTTCTCTTCAAAACTGGGTAATAAAAAGGCAAAACATACCCCAAAAATGATTTTTAAAAGTCTGTCCCAAGTCAACCCATGTCTGCTACACTGTATATTTACCCTGACTTTAACTGAAGTGAAGCATCTGACGTTCAGACACCTCTGTGGAGGATAAGAATGGTAATATGGCAAGCTGACTGAAAAACCAAACAAAAAGCCTTACAATAGCAAACTGATGCTGCCTCTTAATAAATCATTTCCATCTTAGACGGAGTGCATTCACTGGTCCAAAAAAATTTGAAAATGTGTTCCAGGAATGGGCACGGCAACGTAAACAAATTTAGCCGGGATCACAACAGATTAATGGAATAGACATTACACATTTGTGCTGATGGTGATAAAATATCCCTGCTTCCGTCAATCCAATCCCTCTGTCTCCATCACTCCTCCCTCTCTCTCTGTTCCCCTATCCCTCCCTCCCCACATCTCTTCCTCTTTGTCCATTCTTCTCTTACCATGGGTGGGCTGAGAGTCCTCCACGTAGGTGGTGTTGGTTTTCTCAGGGTCATCGCTGGCCCTGGGGTGCACAGAAACATTCAGATCAATGCTGTGACTTGATTCCCCCTGATGTCTGTCTTTCATCTGTCAAACCCCACCGATGGAAGCAGCCACTGGGGCTTTGTGTTCAGCGGCATTACAGTTTGATCTTTCTGTTCAGTGTTTAAAAATGCTAGTGTATGAGGAACGAATGTTCACCATGCTGTTTGTGTAAATGGCTGCCTCCCTGGCTAATCAATGAGGGCCTAAATCGTTGTCAGTAACTTGATAATCCTCAGGGCCAGGGGACCTCTGGAACTGATAAAGTATGGTGCTTTGTTAGATTGCATGTGTCAACTCATCTTTCAGGAGCACAGAGAAAAGACACATTGTTTAGGGGATAAAGCATGCATCATTCTTCGAGTGTCTTCAACCACGTCCTTTTCAAGTTCTTTAACTGCGTCTGATCTCCAAACATGCTTCTTTAATCTCAGAATTTGCATTGTGAGGCCGAAAAAAAGAAACACAAAGGTCTTTTCAGACACTTCACTCCATCTGATTTGTGTGTGTGTGTGTGTGTGTAAATTGACTTGAGGGATTTCTCTGTTCACACAGATCTGTGCTTCTTCTTGTCTTTCATTTCCTCTGTGGCTCACGCTTCCTCATACTGTGTGCGTCTTCTCCGTGTGCGTGCGGGGCTGGGTTGAGATGTGAGATTAATCACTGCCGATGGCTGCTATAAAATCTCATTACACTCATCATTTGTACCAGTCTGCCCGATTCTCCCTTGCTCTACCTCTGCGAGCTTTACCTTTTTGCGGCTCAGCTTCTGGGCTCTCTGTCCATCTGCATCTAGCTTGTGCGCTCTCATATATTCAAGTGCACTTGATGATGTGTGCTGCCGTAGAAACCACACATGAATGGCAAATAAGACGAGCATGAATATTGAATGCGTTTCCAGCTGGGTGTTTTCATAACAGCACCACAGGGGTCTGTGAGTGAGTGCACCGGGTTGTCCGGCTTCAACATGCTTCCACCGGATTCTATAAGTAAACAAAATTCTTTTATGTCCACCTGCTGCATTACAGCTTCAGATGCTTTAACTTTTTATTGGATCACTGCATTTTGTGTTAATGGTATCACACTGAAGATGGGGTTTGGGATTCACTGGGTGGAGCAAACTGGACGATTGCACAGGAAATTCAGTAGTAAGCTTCATTTGCAACCTGATGAGCCTCATCTATTACGCATGTTTACACATTCAATGTACCAGTCTGTCTTTAAATAGTGAGCTCATGGAGGAGTAGTTTCTGTCAATGGACTTTGTGTACTCGTGTGTGCTACATGCAACCTGTGCAGACTCTATACTACCTCTGGGAAGCAAAGAATCTTTAGTTTTTGTTGAACCTGCGCGGGAGTGGTGTTGATTTGAGGGAATTTTTTTAGGGGTGTAAAGTTGGGTGTTAGTGTGTTGGATTGCATCATAAGATGTCTCGAGAAATTAAATAACAGGGGCACCAGCAAACAAAATAAATATATATTACAACGAAAACCAATACAGCAACGCTGGCTACTTTTCATGATCTTATCATTACAGGGCTTTTGTCATTAAACTTGTATTAATGTTGGTTGCCTGCAGTGTTCTGGAGTTTTAATTTATGCAAAACTTTTCATAAGTCGGTTTGGATGAGAGTGAAATGCTTAAAAAAAAAACATCATTTTTTTGCGTCGCACCTGGCACAGCACCGCCCTCCTCGACAGCAGCGGCGGCAGGCGATGAGGAAGACAGAGATGAAGGTCACCGTTCCTACCAGGAAGATGGAGAAGATCACCAGGAGGAGCACATAGCCATCTTGCTGCTCCGCGGCCTCAAATGGAATCTCCTGAAGATACAGAGTTTGAGTTCAACTTCAAGTTTAAAGAACTTTATTTATCCCCAAAAGGGCAATTCAGTTTTTAACAGTCGACAGACCTAAAACCTTCACACATAAAACAGCAGACCGGAGAATGTCAAAGACAACGCACGAGGGACTGAGCAATGAGTTCAAAGTACAATTTAAGCAGAATGATAGATAATAATAAATATCTTAAGAGAAATAAATAAGGTTCCAAGACAAATGGGACATTAGTAGTATAAACCTCATGATAGTAGAGGACGGTAAAGATGAATAAGACTATGACTTGTAAATGTCTGCATTGAAAAAGGTCTACACTGTAACTTTATTGTACTCTACCGACAGATGTATTTACTGGTAATTGGACCTCAATCCCACTTATATTCATGAGTAGGCAGTGAGGGAAGACCAGGAAGAGGGGTATGTGTCTTCTTGTGCTGAATTTGTGTTTTTTTTGTGTGTTTTTTTACAATTTAAACATGTGCTAGATTAAAAGGGAGAGCACAAGTAAAGCAAAAAGCTTTCAAGACTTGATAACTCGGGACTGTAGAGTAGCTGTAGTTGGTTGGGAACATGTGACCACTCTGGTGCATCGGTAAGAATGCAGGAATGCTTGGATGCTGTCTTCAGTAGATTTATTAACAACAGCAGGCAGATGATTGTCTGTGTTGACCCCCGCTGCCCCGAACATGAGTGACAAGTCTTTCATCACAAGTATCAACCCACTGAAACTGTTCACTGGTGATTGATGCGGCAGCGCTCTAAGCTGAGTGAGAGAGGTAGAAACATATCTACCCTCCACTCGAGCCTCACATTTGGAACGCTGATACAGTGTAGCTGCATTTCAAGTCAGATCCAGGTCACATTTTTGTAATAAGACAGAGAGACGTGCCATCGGTATGCCACTCACGTAATCAGAGAAATTCCATTCTCACGCAACAACTGCAGCCTAGATTTGACAACCTTACAGTGCAGCTGTTTTACCTTCCCAGTAACACCATGCAGCCTAAAAAGATTGATTTAGCACCACCGGCTGGCTGGCCTGCATGAAGTGAATCTATAAATGCAACAGAGAAATTAATCAATAACTACCAGGGCTATTAACCTGTCTGCAGTGTACCTTAGCTATGGTAAATCTCTCACAGGAAGGACTGCAGCTGAGGGAATTAAACACACAAGGAGCACCGGTAGAGGCTATTGTATAGCCACAAATATTGTTTTGTAACATGTTTCAACAGAGGAGAACCTCTTGAAATCCCTCCCTCTTTATTCATTGGAAAGACTTCCGATTCCAAATTCAATCCACCACTCAAGCTCACACAAAAAGCTGATGGCAAGCTTTTACTGACAATAACTACATAAGTATAATCTATTACCTCACCAATTACTATTTCCTGTCAATATTATTCTGTACGTTGCATTTTCTAGATTTATTTCTGATTTTCTTAAGCTGAATTTGTCTTATTTATCCAGTTTAAAAAATAAAAGGTCTTTCTCTTGTTCCTAGGCTACAGAAGAGGGAATGAAATGATTTAAATAAAATGATAGACAGGAACTTGAGTGGAAGAGCAGAGAACAGCAGGCCTTGTTCTTTCATGGAGTATCAGAGTGACGTGACAAATAATGTTATGTAAGGAAAAACAAGCTTTCGATATCAGAACGACGCCCTTCTAGTAGCGATAGAGCTTAAGAGTGTTATGTTACGTATGTAGGGAGAACGCACAGCAAGTGTTAATGAGCGCTAGACTCAGATGTCACATTTCTATTTCTCTGCAAGGGGAAATTAAAGATGAGATTAGATCTGAAATTTAATTATGTCAGGTCCAGGTCAGGATGTTCTTTATTAGCCAGTCAATCGACCAGATGAGAGTATATGGGAAAGTATGGTTCTGGAGGGGAGCTGGACGTAACACACACTGAGATAAACACACACACACACACACACACACACACACACAGGAAGTTTGAGAATAAGCTGGTGGCGAAAGGCAGACTTACTGTAGAGTTTTCTGGTAGGATGTTCCAGACGGTAGACTCATTGCTCATGGTCCAGGCCAACTAGAGAGTCCCCCTGAGAGATAGCACACGCACACACACAAACACACAAAGGAAGTGACTGTTACCGGAGCAGTTCATCAAAACACAAAGTCAGCCACCAGAGATACTGCGTTATATCTGTGTAGATAAATCCACAAACACGCTGCACGTTTAAACATAAAACAAAACTTCTCTGAATTCATAGAATAAAGAATAGCTTTGCTGTCTATTGTTGATGTCGGAAGTCCAGTGACACACTGTAGGATGTGATAGAAGATGCCCTTTGCTGCAGAAAGATCTTGTTTCATCTTAACAGCCATTAACAACTGCGAGTCGCAGCAGAGACCAAATGGATGTGTGTACGGCGTGTGCTTGTGTTGAATCCCACAGAAGATGCAAATGCTAGCATCTTGGCTGTAAATCATCACCCATTATTCCATAGCATCCTGTAGAATATGGACACACACACACACACACCACACGACTGCTGCTATGCGTTTACTCTTGCAGATCAGCCATTAATACAGCTACTGCAGCACCAAACGCCCACACACACACATTCCCTGGATGGATACTCACCCAGCAGGGTAGGAGCAACATGCCAGCAGCACTCAGCGCTCTTTGCTCGCCTGCCAGTCACTGCAGCACTGAACTTCAGCACCACAACCTGTAAGCTATTGCCCGAGCTGTTTGCTGCCAGCCTGTCTAACTTCCCTGCACACTACCGTCCAAGCATGAAAAGCTCTTACGGGAAACACATCAGGCTGTGACCAGAATGCTTTCCTTTTGCAGTACTGTACCACATCCTGCTTTGTATCAGCCCAGCGTCTTACCCTGATGGAGGGCAGTGCGCAGCAGCAGCTCTGGATGTGTGTGTCAGGCTGTGGCTCAGGAGTCTCCTCCTCAGCTCCCTTGCTGCATGCTCTCAGCCACCTCAGCCCAACCAGCTGACTGAGCCTGAGCAGCAACGTTCCCCCTCAGGGCTGGTCCGCTGGCCTCGGAGCAACAGGACGGCAGTGCTGCATGGCTGATAACAAACACACGGCACAATGACTGGTTAATTATTCAGTTTGTGTGGATTAGTTTGACATTACTTTTATATATATCAGTGGTTTTGTTCTGTCTGTCTTACATTTGCTAAGTGCCTGCATTCAACAAATGCTCTAACTCTGAAGAGCAACTAACTTAATAACTTCAAAGATCATTGACAGGCTTCCATATACAGTCAGTAGTTCAGTACTATGAAATATTGTTTCATTACAAGGACTGACACCAAACACCAGAACATGCTCTTTAAAGCTCTTTAAAGGAAAAAAATGCAATATTACAGTTGGATTACAATGACAGGTACACCTTTCCTCTGCTGTCAGACTTCAAGAAAAATGTATAATGAGAAATAATCATTCGTTGTAAAATAAAATAAAAAAGTAAGCTATAAAAACAATATAGCCTTGTAGGCCTACTTTGTTGAGATTTGCTTACTTCCATGGTGTTGCAAACATTGACGATTGCTCTATTGATTGGTTACTGAGCAGATGGTGAGACACGGGTGTCCCAGCAATGGCTCATCCCGCCATGCTCCGCCAAATTTCCGTCTATCTATGCCAGCTACATTACTGGTTATCGTTTTCGATTCGAGCAGTCTTATATTTCGTCCCATTATTACTAGCCTACAATACATCCATAACACAGCATAGATTTGTCATGGTGGGTTTTGGACCTTGCAACAACCTGTTTAAAATGAGAAATTGTTGCACAGATCAAAGCACCCAGTTTCTTAACGCTCAGTAACATTACAGCAAGAGCTTCGTCTTTGGCAGCTGTTTCCTAAGGCTTGGCCGATAAGTTATCAGTGATAAAATCGTTTGCAAGGAGACAAAATCACATCCCATAAGGTGATGAAATGAAGCCGATAATCAACTTTAAAAAAATAACTTAAAAAAAATGGATGAAAAGCAGCTAACGTACACTCCGAGCAGCGCAGCGAGGTTAATAAATATGCCATCTTGATATTTCACAGGCGCATGATTTTCATCAGTCCGGTGACACACCGACAGAGACGACTGGAGCTCACGACTGGAACTGGCCGCACGAACACACGAGCAGCCGGCATGCAGCGAAGGTAGCACTCACCTACTCAACTGGCCGCGTCCAAAGCCAATAACACGAAACTCTTCTGTGAACACTTTAATGTGGATTTTAAAGCTAAAAGTATTTATGAATGAAACCCCACTGGTTAAGACACGCCCACCACGCAGTCAGAGGCGCGCCACGTGACGCAGAGGAGTGAGGTAAAGCTGAGTGATAGAAGAGTCTTTCCAAATTAGCCTGGTAATGCTCAGTCAGTCTTCACAGACAGTGTCAGGGAAACTATATATTTAAATATAGCCTACATTTTTTGTACACATTCGTTTTTGCTCTTTACTTTGTTTATTGATTTATTTTACAGTAGATGGAGTCAGTGGCTTGCAGGTGTGGGCAAAATGTTGACGCAGTTCCGACTAGTCCGTCTATGTGTTCGTGTGTTTGTGTGTGTGTGTGTGTGTGTGTGTGTGTGTGTGTGGGGGGGGGGGTCCTTTAGCTCCATACAAGTGGCATACAAAAGAGCACCAAAAACTTGGTCCCAGACCAGACTGTTGGGCCCCTATCATGTTATGCCTTTGGCGCCATCTACTGGTGACGTGTGCTCAGTACCTTTATAGATGAGAAACAGTAAAGGGGGGGGGGGGGGGGGGGGGATAACGTTTTCCAAATGGGCTCTGTTGTTCCCCAACATTTTCCTATGTAACGCAAGAAGGAAAACAGAAAGGTATTTTCAACTCAGTAGCAGAAACTATCTTTGTTTGATTGACAATTAGAGCAACGTTACTTACACTTGACAAGATAATAAATTAACCCTTGTGTTGTCTCCCGTCAAAATCAACACTTTGTTGACGCTTTTTATCTATGTTTTTTTTTTCACTTTTTCTTACGTTTGTGTCCGTTTTTCAACACTTTTGACGCTTTTTTCAATGTTCGTCGCTTTATTTGACGTTTTCAACACTACGTAACACTACTTATTCATTTTAGTTTTACAGTTATTTTTGGAATTTATGGTCAATAAACCTCCTTTATAGGAAATGTTTAAGTTAGAAAAGCAGAAATTTTAAAATGATTTAGAGTAAAATAAAAAAATAAAAAGTATGTTGATGGATAATCACAGACTGGAATATGTCAACTTTTACTCAATACTATTTCAAAAACACCATTTTTTTTCAAATAAATATATAATTGAATAGGACATCCAAAATTGATGAAAGTAGAGATTTGTACTTGCCAAAGAGCGTTGTGTGGAATCAGTCATGTTATTCTGGGTAATTAAAAAGAACACTGATATAGGAAAACGGGTCAATTTGACCCGAAGACAACATGAGGGTCAACGTCAAAACTAATTTTTCACTTAACCTTATTGAACGCTGTACGCGTGTTTTTTTTTTTTTTTAACAAACTACACTACCCTGCATCCTTAGCGCCAGCGTAAAGCCTTATGGGTAGGTTATCAACGTCCTTGTCCTACTAAGCGCACATCCGACTGCCTTCACGCAAGGGATCGAGGGTCTCTGTCATTCACTTGAACTTAAATAAAATCAGATTTTTCAGACATGATGGCAGCAAGATTTCTCCGCCGTGCTCTCCCCGTGCTGAGGCAAGCTCGCTCCTACGCCGAGGCCGTCTCCGGGTCCCCGCAGATGTCCTTCACTTTCGCCTCCCCCACACAGGTGACGTTAGCTAGCTAACGTTAACGGTATTGGCGAGGCTTCTCGGGCCCAGCTAGCATGACAGGCTAATTTAGTTTCTCGGTAAAATGCAACGCTGCAGAAATGTCTGCCTCCGTATTATTTATTAGTTTTGTACTAATGCATGGTTTTGTGTTCATTGCTACGAATAGTGTTGTATTCAATGCACGCATGCGGACAGTTCAGGCTCAACGCAAAAGCTTGCATTGTCAGTAAAGGATTTACCGTTAGCTTAGTTTGCTAACGATGGCCAAGCTAGCTGTCATTCACTGTCATTGGCCAGCCAGCAGTGTGGCAAAGTATAATTTGCGAAACGGCACCAGTCTTTTCCAGGACACTAACTCTATTGGGACTTTCTGCACATTTTGTCTTTAAATGCGTGTTAGTTTGAGATCTACTGTGAAACTGTCCCTCTGCAAGAGTGTTAGCTGGCTAAAGGCAGAGCTCTCTAACCTTGACATTCATTCAGTCAACTGTTCCTCCACATTTAAGTCTAGTTTCGCACAGTGCTGCATGTCTACCTCACATTCTGCTGCAGGCCCGATGTATTTAATCCAATAAAGAGCACCACGTTTCATAAAAAGTCAATAGAAAGGTGACTGGTTGTATCATAGTCAAGTCAACTTTGTCAATTCTGCAGTATGTGCCAGACATACAGAGCAATTGTATACGTTTCTCCCCGACCCATATTATAATGGCTGTTGCTAGTGCTTTGTTCTATTCCAAATTCTACAGTCTGGCAGCTGTGATCAGGCATCAATTTTTATTGTTGACCTGTTGTGGCGTGCACTGTCCATACATCAGTGAATGTAACCCTCCATCCCCTCTCTCTGCTCTCCAGGTGTTTTTCAAAGAGGCCAGTGTGAAACAGGTTGACGTGCCCACACTCACTGGTGCGTTCGGTATCCTTCCTGCCCACGTACCCACCCTGCAGGTGCTTCGGCCCGGTGTTGTCACAGTCTTCGGTGACGACGGCTCCCCTGCCAAATACTTTGGTAAGATTTTGCATTATGAAAACGAAAAAAATGACTACGGTCAGGCCTACTCTCGACTAAATTGACCTGCCGGTAAAAGGTGTAATACATTTCTAAGCTTGTGTACGCAAATAATAGCCAAAACTGCTTTGTTGTTGTAAAAAGCAAACCAAACTATTATATTTGTTTTTATATTCTTACAGTAGTTGATGTGTATGATTTGAATCATTGTAATTTAATGTCTTTTTTCTATTATTTAATTGTCAATATCTGCTATGACTAGTCCTTATAGATCTTATTGATGGCCATGTTAGTCAGAACCCTGTGCACGTCTTTTACACCAAATTTCTCCCCAATTTTCAAATTTCAGTCTAGCCTCAACATTTTGAAAATAAAGTGTTTTATTATTGATCTTTCTGAAAAGCTGAAACCACAATATGTGTGTAATTTCCACATGCTACGCTTAAATTATTTGCATCTGATTTTGCTAGTAACGAGCTCTGGAGCCTACCTAGGTTTGTCAGTAGGTCTGGGGTTAAGACTCGTGGAAGCTACATTAGTTCTAATGCAAAAATGTAATCTTTCAGACGCATTGTAGATGACTGTTGTGTGTGTGTGTGTGTGTGTGTGTGTGTGTGTGTGTGTGTGTGTGTGTGTGTGTGTGTGTGGTGTAGTGAGCAGTGGGTCAATAACAGTCAACGCTGATTCTTCAGTGCAACTGCTATGTGAGGAAGCTGTTGCTTTGGACCAGCTGGACATTGCTGTGAGTATAACGTCAACATCACTCTTGCTAATGTATTTTACCAATATTTGATTCACAGGATTGTTGAATGTTTGTATTAGTATTGTATTTGCTACATTAACTGAGACTTATTTCATCTACACACACTTTCTTGATTTTTAGGGTAGATTTTTACTACATGAAGATATCATTTATCAAAATCATAATATATAATTCTGCATATTTTTGATAGATTTTCCATATGGTTCAGCCCTATCTGCACTACTGACTTTGTTGCTTTTTGTGTAGCCTACATTAATCCACCCATGAGAACAAAAACATGGAATGAAAGGTTCGTCAGAGTGTCCAATGAAAGGGTTCACATGCCGTCTAATATCCCCGCATTAACTCAGGCTACACCTGTCAGCCATTGAATCCAGTTTCAAAAAAAGACACAGCCGTAGACAGCACACAAAAAGAACCTAACAATATTAGGAATACAAACCAATACAAATAAAGTAAACCAAAACAATACAAAATGTATTAAAAATTAAACAAACATGCCTTGAAAAAGAGAACCAGTTACCAAGCCTACCAATCCATCAGACAGACCTTTCTTCTATTAAATCCAAAAAGAGCCCCCACACTTCTGAAAATATCTCCCCCCTGACTCTAACCCCTTCAAGAGTTGCAATTTAATAACATGAACAGTGTTAAAATTAATCTAATAAAGCAAATAACTACTTGACACAGTCTCAATACACAGTGAACACCAGTTTCACAAAAATGGTATTTATTGTGGGGCTAATTGATTTTGATGATATTGTTCAGGGGCTCTGTTTGCTTTCTACAACCCTGTATTTACTTTTGAACTTTATTGATATCCTTATAATATTATGATGATCTAATCGAGGGCTGCAACAAATGAATACTTTCATTTTCTGGTGAATTTTCTTTCTTTCAATCTAATCGATTAGTTTTTCTGGGCCGTGAAATGGAGAAAATTATTTTCCAAATGCCAAGATGACGTCCTCAAATGTCTTGTTTTGTCTATAACTAAACAATGTAAGTTAACTGTTGCAGAGGAGTGAAGAAACTAGAAAATATTCACATTTTAGGAAGCTGGAATAAGACTTCATACACTTATTAATTTAACAGTTGAAAGCTAATCAATGAATCTTTACAGCTCGGATCTAATACTACATATTTTGAATGAAGTAGCCATAAATGCTGGTAATCAATATTTGTGGCATTTAATGCGTAGCAACAAAAATTTGAAGCTGTCGTCTTGTTCTTTTCACTCAACATTTAGAAGGGACCACACAGTGTTAACAATGATGTCTTCACAATGTCAGTCTGGTGTAGGTTGGTCCATGCTTTATGGATCTTTCTTAGTTGCATGAATATCCGATTTGTCGAGGCATGCATAATTGCTGGATGGTGACCCTGGTTAAGCTAGGTCTATGGTAGGTGTGTGGGGCGCGCGCCTACAAATGACGTCCCCGCGGCTGTCGTTTCCAGCCCGAAGGACCCGCGTGGTTGTGCACCTCTGGGTTTTTGTAACTATGCGCCCGCGCATCTTCAACATAGTTGGCCGGGAAGAACAAGTCTGTCTGTACAAACAGCTGTGTTATTCTCCTTAAACAGACCACAGGGAGTCAAACAGCCTTAAATGTGTGCTTGGAAAGAGATCTCACATTGGGAAAAGAGTGTGGAAAAACATGAGACCGTTTTATCAAAGCTAAAAAAAAATTCTCCATATAAAGTTTGTTCTCAACAGTGTTGCAGGCAGACTGTCATTTTGATTCAAAGATAAACAACAGTACCATTAATGATTATAGTAGATACATGTTATGTTTTGCGGTACGTCTGTGTTTTGTCATGGATGTGTTTACTACTGTTGCCAGGCAGCCTGTGTTCCTTACATAGACAGTTAAAGAAATGCTAACGGCAGGTGATGGCTCGCTAACATCAAAACGGCGCCATAGGGAGCTTCGCTTAGAGAGGAGAGCCTTACCCCCTTGGTTCATTATTTTCCACTTTCTTCTTCTCTACTACTACTTGCTCATTCACAGATTATTTTGTCTGTACGCCCTCTGGTGTTTCAGAGAGTATTGCAACAGATATCATAATGAGCATAAACATCTCCGTATGTGCTTGTAGGGCGCACCATGCACCACGTGGCCCGCGCGAGCATACCTGTCACTTTTGAGTCCCAGCAGAGACATGGTCTTTGACAACAGAGACCGTACTTTGAACCCATATTAGATTTAGTTTGATCCTCTTCTCTGATGAGCACCTTCCAGCTAATGATGATCCATCTGATCAGCGTTCCAGTTGGATTTGAATGTTGAATCCCTGTCAAAATGTCACTCTTGTTAAGGCTAGTCTGCGGTATTATGCACTTGACACTGAGGTGTCTGTCTCAAACCTTGGGCTGTCACAAGTTGACTTCATAGCAGTAAGTGAGTTACTCCCCCCCCCTCCCCTCTGTCTTCCACTCTGCAGTGGAAATGCACATGTGCCCACGCTGTTAATAAGGACGGAAAGGTCAGTCACTGTTGAGTTATAGCAGATGTGTCAAATCCCTACTGGGAGACCTTTAACTTCCAGCTATGTTTGGCATTTTCTTGTTTCTAATCACTACTGTGACGAATGGAGCTTTCAGAGCAAAGAGGCAGTGGGGATTTTATCTGCTTGTCTTACGCCCCACTTTTGACTCGTTGTTGCTCAGCCTTGCTCTTCTGACTTTTACATCAGTTAGTTATTACCCCAAAAGAATTGTGTGATGAGGTTTGCGGGCTGTTTTCCTGCCTATGATTTTGCAGAGTAACTGGATAATCGGCCTGGTTGAGGCTCCTCGAGTCGGCAACATGATGAGGTGTTTAATGTTAATGTTAAACAAAACTAACCTGAATTGTGGGCTATATCATTTACTTTCCTGTTCTGCTTTTCATTGTTGCACATTCTCTTTTTCCGTCTATTTTTAGGTTGCCAAGGCCAACCTGGAGAAGGCCCAGTCTGACTTGGCCGGCACATCTGACGAGGCGGCGAGGGCAGAAGTTCAGATCAGCATAGAGGCCAACGAGGCCATCGTCAAGGCCCTGGAGTAACCTGTGGTACGGCACCTCACCATGATCTGATTGTTGGAGAGATGTCCTGTCATTTAGCTGAATCCAACAGGATAATGAATGCATGTTTTCACAGTTGTTAATAAAATTTGAAAATATACTGTACGTATTGACATGAAAAAATAAGTAATTTTCATTATGTGTTGTATTCCTTGTTTCTTTCCTCTCCTCTAGGTAATTGTTTGTGTTTCTTTGGAAATGAATGGTCAATCTGTTTCCAGCTCCGTCACGTCAGTGTCCAGAAGATTCCATGCTTGCTTTGTACAGTGGATAAAATTACAAAATAAATTTATTAGGAAATACCTGCTGGTGTAGGTTGTGTTGTTTTCTTTAACTCTTGCCCTCTCTCTGCTCTTTGATGATCAAATGTGGTATTTTTGATGCACAAAGACAACAACGTCTAATAAACTCCCAGAGAGTTTTATAATCCACCTACAGTAGCATTACCTACAGCCATCAGACTTTCTTCAGGAGGCTTTTCTCATTGAGCAGACTAGCCATATCAGGTGGAAAAGTCAACCCAAATGTGCCAGTCTGTTTGCTATGTAGAGGATGTTTCTGCCACATGGTGGCAGCAGATACCTATAAGGGTTTTTACAGGAGCATTTTTAGATATCAGATTTCTTTTTTACTTCTCGTCCAACCCCAGTTTCAGTGAAGGATCTGTCATGGTATTTGTCATATAACCACTGATGAATTTCCCTCAAAGGATCTCCTTAAAACTTAACAGAAGGATCCTTTAAATATGACATTGCTGTGTATCAGCCTTTGTGTGTGGTGGAAGCCTATAGTCACCCTTTACTGTTGCAAGCCCACTGGTGAATTTGAGTTATTTGGAACCCTGAGTCACTGCCTTGATTTAAAATGTGTTGGCAGGGCTCGTTTGTTATGATCTCAGGCTTCGTTGACAAAGCCAGGAAAAGTCCTTGGCAGCCCATCCTGTGGAAAGCGAGGCCTTTCTTTCATTTCATAACTACAGGTTTTTAGCCGAGACGCACTCCAGGAGGCGCTGACCTCATTCACGTGCAGACTCGAGGCTTTCAGAGCAGAAACCACAACCGGTTTATTTTGAATGTCAAAACTCTTGAGGGCCTTTTAAACAAATGTGAGTACAGCGCAGGTTTTTTTTTTTTTTTTTTAAAGCAGTATTACCTGCATTAAGATGTCACTTCTCACTTCAAAAACGGGCAATACATAGAGTAAAATTCCCAGAACAGACAGCAAATGTAATCAGTGAACATCTCTGTTCACCGTTTCAATCTGTGTCTCTTTCATCAAACCCTTCTTGTCCAAGCTACACACACACACACACACACACCACACACACTAACAACACACTAACAACACACTCACTCATCAGTCAGCCCTCAAGGGGCCTGAAGACTTGTAACACTTCAGACAGACGAGATGAAACGGTCCCGTCAAAGCCACCACTTCTTTAATCCAGATTTATGATAGGGGATGTTGAAAACAAGCTCTATCTCATTTTCTTGTTCTGCTCCCGCAATTTTAAGGCAAGGCAAAAAAAAAAAAATGGACATGCTTTCCACGCTTGCGCTCGGTTCTGTCCAGCCTGTACTCAAGTCATCGAGCTAAAACAAGAGAAGAGAAGATAAGGACGCGCCAACCTTTCTGGAAAAGAAGATACTGTGATTAAGGAACACGTCTGTTAGGCCGGTGGCACATCCAAATTTAGTTTTTGGCAGACTTAAACTGTCGTAGCAGGCATTTTTCAGTGACAAGGAATGAGTCAGAAATGAATCACTAAATTCACCAGGGTTTTGCATTTTCTCCCAGCTGTTTCCATCAGGAACTATTGAGCTGCCTAATGAAGTAAATGTCTCCAAGGAACTGTCTGACCCGAGTGCTGTACAGTGATATAGAAGCGATGGAGTGCTGTACATTGATAACGGACGGTGAATATCCAGTGAGAGCCTTCACTCAAGAGCCACTCGTGGGTGTATCAGGCCAGATGAGGCCTGCGATAATAAGTCACTGTCTATCTCCCGTGGATAGCCATGTACTGTAATTAAAAGATTGCACCGTCTGCACCTGGGAGTGAATAACATGATGCACGCTATGACAATCCATGGTGTCATTTTTGAGTGGTACTCTTAACACAAAGCAGCTCCCAGCTTTGTGATAGCTTCCTTGGGTTATATTTACAGAGTCGTCCGTAGCAGCAATAGAGACCAGCCCGTGTGAATCATCATCAGTTAAGATTATGTCAATTCTGAAATGATAGTGGGGCAGTGTATTCTTCTGTCTTTAAGAGAAGCCACAACAATAAATGTAAATGTCTTTGGATTCACCAGCAGCTAAACAATTTCTGCTACAGATGGTAAACGTGGTAAGCCATGCCTGTTGGACATTAGCACAATAACATTGGCATTGTGAGCATGTTAGCATTTACTGCTGTGCCAAAGTACAGCCTCATATAGCTGCAAGCAGGGGCGTAGCACAAAATTCTGGGCCTTGTGAAGAGGCATTTTCTCTGGGCCCCATCCCGCATCCACAGCTATTCATTCTAGCATATTTTTGGGCCCTCCTCACATGAGGGCCCTGGGTACTCTGTCCCGTTCATCAACTAAAACATTTATTTAAAAAAAAAAGATTTATTGTTGATGAAAATGGTAGCCTAAAGCAAAAATGCAATGTGCAAAACAAACCCCCCTGTTGTCCTCGGGTCAAATTTGACCCATTTTAGAAAAAGTTTCTACATCACAAATTTGTGATTACAATTTACCAAATTGTCAAAGAAAATGACATGGATGGTTCCATACAATGTTCTTCACAAGTAAGTACACTCTTCATGGAATGTGGGTATTTTAAAGAATGTTGAAAAAAAGTGACAAAAATGTGGAGAAAAGCTTAAAAAAATACAACACAAGGTTTAGGTAAAGAATATAGTATTGGTAACAGATTTGAGCTTCTTCCTTTATAATGTCAGCAGGGGATCGTTAGGCTTGTGCCCAGGCATCTGTCGCTGTAACGGTAAGAGCTCACAGTCAAGCGGTGGGCAATTACATGAATCATAAAGCCAATGGAAAGAATCCAGACACAACATTGTCTTTATGTATTGGCAGAGGCTCCAACATAACACACATTGGCTGTGAGACAGCGTGATATTTTCCTGTATGCACGTCTTGCCTTCAGACTGTCCTGATACAGGCTAAGTCGCCGCACTGTATGCATCGGGATATGGAGTGACCTTAAGCTCATCAGACTTTAAACACCCGTGAGAGTCTCTCAGATACTCAAACCAAAATCCTCTTCACATCTTTTATATGAAGACTCTTGTTAGCCTTGTGAAATCCTGGGACACTTCACGTGGACCCCCGTTGACATTTCACTCCTCATGTTAACGATAAATTCATGCAGCTGACAGCATTGAGAGACCTGTTAATTTATCAGGCATGATTATCCCAAAAACACTGGGATAGATTGAATAATAAGGGAGTTACGCATGAAACGGGGACGTGACAGTTGGCGCACACATTTTTTAACGGGCTACTGACTGGTCACAAAAAACATCAAGGTATCCTTTCGATTTAAACAAAAGGTATGATTTCACACATTTGCAGGAAGTTATGTCATGTTATTGTTTGATCATACAGCAGGAAAAACGACTCTTGCAATGGTCTGAACATGTTGTTTGTCCTGCTTTTTTAATTGGCTGTGCTGCTGTATTGACGCCCGCCTAGTCTTGCCATGTTAAATACTCTTTCCCTGTGGCATGTGGTACTGTAGTGTAGATGAAGTGTGAAGGCAAATTAGAGACCTAAGACGGAACTTAGAGGAAATTAAAGATCTGGAAAAATTGAAATGCGTCGAGCAATGAGCCAGCTATGACTGTGGGGAATAGCAATTTTCCACACACCACAGTGGAGCAAAATTACATATATCAACTCGAATGTAATGTGGTTATCACATAGTGCAAACATCATTTTGGGGCTGCTTTTCTGTGTGTGAAAATTACATTTCCATCCGCGCGATATGGTCAAGCACGGCTAACTGTGCATCAAGGGGGCCGAATTGAGGCCCTGCAGCAGTAAGGGAGAAGGAGAGGCTTCCAGAAAACTGAGCTGATTGAAGTGCTGACCTTTCGGTGGGTTTGTTTAAAGAGGGGGCCTGCAGACTCTCAGTCAGCTGTCAGATACTGCATCCAGCCTGGTGGTAGGAGTAGGGCCCTGACAGCAGCCTCCCACCACTCTGCCCTGTTTGTGTCATACATCGCTCCATCCTTACAGCCTTCCATTCCACACAAACACCCACCCACCTGCCACAACACACACACAGAGCCAGGCACCGCCGCAAATACTCACCCAGACGCAAACATCCACACAAACACAAACATATTTCAGCTTGTGCCAGCTAGGTAACATTTCTACAAATAGCAGTGTGGGCATTTGGGAGAAAATCGCAAAGCCGCAAACAGCCTGCTGTAGAGGTGAGATAATCAGCTTTGTAGTAACAGCAAATGGCCCCTGAGTGGCAAGGCAGGTAATCATTGCACCGAGTGTTTTTGTGGGAGAGGAGAAGAGTGCTTTTCCGTCCTCGTGTGTGTGCCTATGCATATTCACACAGAAATGAGCAATTAGTTTAAAAACATGCTGGTATAAAAAATAAAAAAACTACCACTATACTCATCTATAGGCTTAATTACCATGTGTATACATATGGATGGTGTGATTACTCTCCTAGATTTACATAAGATTACAAAAATAAAATAAAACTGTAGATTTGTATGCTTTGAGTTATTTTATATGCCCTTTCTGTTTCTAGTTTTGCAATGCTTTGATAAATCATAAATTACACATTACCAAAGAAAAACATCTACTCATCCTTTTCATTGTCAATTCAATCTCTAATTAGCAGATTTGATCAATGAAAACTGAAGAAAGCGATAGCTGTCAACAAAAAGCACTGCTAGCAGAATTACATCTTACCTTAAAGAAAGACTGAATAAAGAGTGGAGGTTGTTTGTGTGTGTGTGTGTGTGTGTGTGTGTGTGTGTGAATGCACATGATTGTGTGTGTTCTAGTTTAACTATATTTATGCGGTCCAAAAACCGTGAATACAGTATACTTGTGGGGTCCTGACAGCTTTACGGGGCAAAAATGCTGGACCCCACAACTTTAAAGGGCTGTTTGAAGGTTAGGGTAGAACGCAGTGTCCTGGATGGGCGCTGCGAGGGGCACGGGCACAAGGGTGAGGGTAAGGTTAAGGTTAGGCTTTCAGTTGTGATGGTTAAGGTTAGGGTAAGGGGCTAGGAAATGCATTATGTCAATGACCGGTCCCCGTATAGATAGTGCCATGCACTCTGTGTGTGTGTGTGTGTGTGTGTGTGTGTGTGTGTGTGTGTGTGTGTGTGTGTGTGTGTGTGTGTGTGTGTGTGTGTGTGTGTGTGTGTGTGTGTGTAAATTGACTTGAGGGATTTCTCAAGTCTTGTGAAAAATATCTCTTTCCCTGAAGCTGCTGACAATGGGCATTGGGACTGTTTGACATTCCAACTCAAGGTGTCACATGCTAGAGGGTTTGGGGGAGTGCATCAGCCGGGTGGTGGTTTGTGTGAGGGTGCAAGCAATGTTTTTGAGACAAAGATGGTGCAGACAGAAACTGGAAATTTTAAAGGGAGTGACATGGTCAAGGAAATATGATGAGCAGCTTGGCCTTTCATGCCCCTTCTGACAGTATGCATAGATCTATGTTTAGTCATGAGGCAGATGAAGAGGCTCACTTCAGTCTGGCTTTACATTTCTCCTGCGTTTCTCAGAAGAAGTACTCTCAAAAAACACATCGGAAAATAGCACATGATGCTGAGTTGCATGCTTTAAAGCAACATTGCATAATTATTTACCTTAAAATAACAGCTTCAACGAAGGATGCCTCTGTCATTCTCAGTCTGCGAGTTACAGCTTATAGACGGAAAGCTTTACTTGTTGCTAAGGTAAGGCTGATTGCTAACTGTAGCTACCGTTAGCTAGTTAGCTTAGTTAGCTGTGCTGTCAGGACTGGGAACTGGCTGCGCCTGGGAGGTGTTGGTGCTTACACTGCTATCACAGTTGCTTTGGACTCCTGGGAGGAGAAGGTTTTCAAGCCTGGGGCGTATGGGATTACTGTCTGGAAGGGCCGGTGTTGTGCCGGAACCACAGCCAACCAAGCTGGCAACGAAACTGGGTTCGGCAGCTGCTACGGCCATTATGGCAGAGGCAAAGGACGTCAAAGGATTGATCTTTCTGTTGGACTATTAAGCTTGTTATATCTTGTGACTGCAACCTGCAACTGAAACAGTTGAAATATAGTCATTCCTATAGCACTCTATAAAAGGGTAGAAGTTGACAGGGCTGCAAGGGTACATCTGACAAAAAAAGGTTGTGAAACGCTGCTGTAACAGCCCTTTCAAGGTGGGGAGCTAACTGTAGCACCAGCTGATTGTCGCTAATCCTGGTGCAGACACTTGACTCTTCCCAAACATGGGACCAAATGCTGATCCCTCATTGTAGGTGACGTCTCATTGCTCAAAGATGCTCACACATCTCTGAGCTAGAGTCTAAGTCAAGTCTCTGAGGTAGAGTCCCCATTTCTGGTTCCAAAGTCCTTTTGTGGAGTTAGTCATTTCTTGGATGATCGCAATTTTCCTGTCCTAGACATCGCTAACTCTTTCCGCTCTCCTTCTCTGTTCAGATCACTCAGTCCTATGTGATATGTTCATCAGGCCCAGGGTTATCTGCCAGCTGGGACTCTATCACACACATTTTCCTTTAGACCGCCTTTAGCTGGATTAAGCCTCTGGATCTGCCCGGGCACGTACGGACACATTCCCACATGAACACACACACACTCCTATCATGAAAGTGCAGTCAGTTATTTGTTGCCCTTTTAATTACATGGTTAGCACAGGTGAGGGCCCTGTTATACTGTGTGTGTGAATGAAGACCTTTTGTTTTGTAACAACTCACAGAGCATGAGTGATGCCAGAGGGGGCATGAGGTAGGTAGTTGGGAGTGACTATGTGTGTGTGTGTGTGTGTGTGTGTGTGTGTGTGTGTGTGTGTGTGTGTGTTGTGTGTGTGTGTGTGTGTGTATACACAAGCTTTACCACAACATGTCAAAAGAGGAACTGAGACAGTATAATGGAGGAGCACTTCCGAGTTGCCTTTTCATTCTCTGCGCTGTGTTGTAATAACATGTATGTCATCGTATCTGTTCTGCTACCTGCTGTTTTTGAAACTTTCCAACTGACAGAATGTTTTGAAATCCCAGTGATGATGTCACATTTTCAGAAAACAGATGTAATGTAAACATAATTGCGTCCATTTGGATGTCACTACAGCAAAAGGGAATTTGGTATGAAACTTCTTTAATGTACAGTAAATAAACTGTCTGGTGGTAACCAGCTGGTGGCATTATGTAAAGGAAAAGCTCTGTTGAGTCATACACACTTGACTCAACAAGTGTGTCCTTTATGACATATAAAGGACAAACGGAATGGGTATACCTTAGTTTTTATAAGTTTGAGTTTGTTCTACTTGTCTTTGTGCCTATACAAATTTGTCCGGTGACACACAGTGAGCGTAGGTGAATATTTACATCATGGATTGGTCAATGAGAACTCATTTCCATATAATATATAAAACATCTTCCTCAGAAATATCCATTCTTGGTAATTCGTCACAGTAAACGCAAAGCCCACAACCTTTTTTCAAATCTTTTTTTATCATTGTATGTATTATACTTAATGGAAGACATTTGGAAAGCAAAGTATAACACCTTTGAAAACCATGTTGCCACGTTGCGCTATATACTTTCTTATATGTATTTTTATATGTATTTTTATTCATGTCAGAACATTGTAAACAGATCATGTCAAGGTTTGACACCGTAAACGTTACGATGGAAACAACAGGAAACCAAAACACAGAAATGGAGCTCGACGTTAATTCTTTCAGGAATACTTCTTAACTTCATCCACCTCTCTTTCTAAAACTGATCAGCTGTTTTGAGGCGTTCACTTTCTGTTAAACCAATCAGAAGCGGCCATTAATTTCACAAGCCAATCACAGCATGACATCCCTGCTTCAATCAGTTCTTCTCTCTGCTGCTGTCATTTCAGACAGAGTGCAACCCTCCTCCTCCCCTTCCACCTCCAGTCATTATCACCGATGGCACCCTGGGTCCTCCTACGGCAGACCGCTCCTTGGTCAGGTCTTCAGGCTCCTTCACACTAGCACCAGCATCTAGACTCCATCGGGGGCATTTGTCTTGGTTTTCTATCCCTTTAAAAAATTATTTGATAACGATGGAGTCAAATCTCCAAAGACTCATTTCATATTATGTATACGTACAAATAAACCTTTGCATATCTGCAACAAAGTCTCTCCTGATTGAAATTGAAATTACATGTGCCACACTTTGCAAGATGACTGGTGTTAATGTGCTCCCCTTTAACCTTCAGCAGTCTAGCTAAGCCTTCTGTGCTGGGTGACGCTCGCTTCTGTCCCCAGAGTGACTGACACCTAATCGTGGCTTCATAGTCACAAGCCTCTTTGCTGAGGCACTATAGGAAAATATGCCAACAAGCTAGTTTCCAACAAGGACACCCAAAGCAGACAGAAATAACTCCCTTAGCATGCAGGGACCAGCTCTGACAGGCAGGGCCTGGACACCAACACCCAAGGGTGGGGTAGGGTTCAACAAAAGAGCTTACACTGGTCATCAAGTCAATTTGGAGTTCAAAGTTCAAAGGAGTTTATCTTATAAAAGCCCTATCATTTCCCTAAGAGCAACTGGACACGAATACCATTTTTGGCACACAATACGCTGCATGCTGTTACTGTCTTCTCTATCAAATGAGGAAATGCCCACATAGATTCCCATTGACCCCCTTCTTCCCCCCATGATCACTCTATCTCTTCCACTTTGGATTTTCCAGTCTCTCAGCATCTGCGACATTGACCACAGATTAAATGTCCACATTATAGCATTACACATGGGTCCTTTACACTGCAGAAGTCCAACCCACGCAACCCTGCTTTTGACTGCTGTGTTGTGAAATGCAGTCCATGTAGCAAATAGCTCTTACTGTATGCGTATGTGTTTAGTGTGAGTTGAGCCCTGGTCAGACATCCTCTGAATGCAGCTCCTGAGTGTTTCCACACGTGGAGGCTTGGGAGGTGGGGTTGTTCCATGACTCCAAATAGAAAGCCAAAGTACTTATTGAATGGCTCTTAAAAGGTCAGATAGATGGATTAACAGTATAGATGTAACTCTCTGTACAGTTGTACAGAGTTGTATGCATGTTTATTCAAAACACAGCTTTCAAATTTCAAATTCTCTAAAATAACACTTGCCTGACGAAAAGTGCAATAAATGAGAAGATTCAATTTGATACCACAAATTTTGGGAAATATGCTATTTTTTTGCTGAGAGGTAGGTGAGAAGATGGATTCCAGTCTAATGTTTGTATGGTAAATATTTAGGTAGCGCCAGCAGCATAGTTTGGCATAAAAGATTGGAAACAGGGAAATGGCTAGGCTCTGTCCAAAGAAAAGAAATGTAAGTCCACCCACTGTTACACATTTAATCTGTACGAAAACTGAAGCGGGACTTTAGTTGCACACAAAGAAACACAAATTCCCATAAAACCACCGTGTTGTTTTATCTACACTTCTGTTTTGGTACAGATTAAACAAATTAGATTTGCTATTAGGTTAAATATCCATCAGGTTAGTTGTTTCCCTCTGTTTCCAGTCTTTATGCTAAACTAAGCTAACTAATTTATATTTCCTCAACACATACACACATCCATACACACATACTCGACACACACCGGGTGGTGATGACACAACTTTGGTGTGGGAGACCTGGGTTTGATTCCCACTACGATATATCCACCAGTGTGTCCCTGAGCAAGACACTTAGACAAGACCTAGTTGCTTCAGAGGCGCGCGACCTTTGACATTTATAGCAAATGTAAGTCGCTTTGGATAAAAGTGTCAGCTAAATGGCATGTAATGTAACATAAACATGGGATCAATCTTCTCCTCTAACTCGGCAAGAAAATGTCAAAATATTTGAATTTCAAATTAGTGGTGCACATCATTTATTAAGCATCATCATTTATTTGTTTTAAAGCTTTAGCAAAATTATGCTACATGCACCCACAAACACCAAGAAACTGCATTATTTTAATAAAGAAGGATTGCGCACTCAGCAAATCTAGGCAGAATTGTCTTAAAAATACACATTTTACTGCAACCAAATGCCCAGGAATTTATACAACAAACATGTGACAACTGAATGTGTCATTCTGTATGTTGATGTACACTAACCATCTAGTCAATTTTTAGTATGCTGTCTGCTGCTACCAATTCAGGGGTCAAGAATCACATAGATCTTTTATTGACATCATGGTGAACGTTAAAGGAGTTGGAAGGAAGCACTCAATGTGTTCGTATTAGTGGCAAAGAGTCAAAGTGGGTAATGTGAATGAGCTTAGTCATGATTTAATCAAACAAATTGAGCGAAGATGATTACTTCTTCTGAAGAGTCCGTCAAGTTTTTTTAATCCTCCGTGTCCTCTTTGGCTACTAGCGACTGCGTGGAGGAGGGGTGGGGGTGTTGTGCGATCACGGAAGGCTTGCATCATGTGGCTGCGCCGACAGTTGTGTTGTCATTACTTGAAATTCCTTGTGGGGGAGACAGAAACTACGCAATATAGCTTTAAACTGCCGCTGAACTTGGCACATCACAGCCCACCAAGAAATATGTAACATTTCTATCCACAATCTTGCTTTTGTGCGACAAACGGTAGTGAGTTCTCGATAAACATGTCTTTATCAAGCAGTCAACACCTGACATGTCAGCTGGTACAGAGTAAATAAACACAACTGACTTATTAAGCGTGACCAGTCACCAGTTGGTCGACTAGTCGTATCGAGTAACATTAAACAGAAAGAATAGATATAACTAAGGCCAGAGCAGCTAATTGAAGTTAGTTATCATCGGGGTTATACTTCAGAGCGTCAGGCATGTTGAGGAAGGTTGAAGGTTTTGGATGGATTTATCTACTGTAAGACTATGAATGTCTGTACAGCATTTCATGGCAATCAATTCAAAAGTTATTAGAGATATGAGTCAAAGTGGTGGGCCTACCGGCCAACATCAGTAAGGAGAGAAAGAGTAAGATAGCAAAAGAGGGAAGGGAGCGGTGGAGGCAGAGGCAGAGGGAGCCAGGAATGGAGGACGTCATCAGTGGGGACGGAGGGCTATTTTGAGGTTGTAAAGGGAGGAAGGCCGCTCCTCTCGGCCGACGTCACAAATGAAATCAACTTTCTACATGTGCATGTGACACGTAATGACTGCCGGTATCAGGGATTAGATTACTGCACATCAACTTCAGAGCTGCAAGACCTGCAGTAGGGAGCACATACACTGCTGCAGGAGGAAGCAGGAAGTAAAAGACAGCAAAAATAGAAAGAGAACGAATCAACAGAGTGGAGAAGGATCTCTGAAGAAAAGAAGTGTGTGCGTGTGTGTGTGTGGGGAGGGCAATTAAGCAAGAGTGTGTGTGAAAAGACCAAGGGTGGGGAACAGGAGGACAACAGGAGATTTTTAAAACAGAGGAGCACCAGCCAAGATTGAATTGGCCTGCAGCTTCGGCTACCCCTAAACCTAGGATGGAGGAGGATTAGTGGGCAGGGATTCTGGAGTGGGTGTATGTGGAAGTATTCAACCGTGTGGGAGGAGAGCAGGGCGACTTGGCAAGTTCTGAACTTGCTTGCACCAACAAAGGAAATGCCTGCATCTGGTATTCATCACTGTGTACTGTACACAGACACACACACACACACACACACACACTGCTATTATCTCCTATCTGTTTTCTTTCAGCGTAAAAGTGCTGGGAATACTGGTGCACATCACAACACTTTGCTAAACTGATTTGGTTTCCCCTCTGACCTCAAAGGGCATATTGTTTTATTTTTTTATTATCATTGTTTTTTTTACAACTGATACTACTCGCTGAATGGGTAGAGCCATTGCAAAAAGCCATATTGTTGTTTTACCAGAAGTAATACGCAAGAAGTCCATTCTGCATTGCCAAATCCACCTACCCAGCCACCCACACTTCCTGCCCTGAGTCTCTCTCTCCTCCACTCTCTCATTCCTAGTTTCTCCAACCTCTCTCTCTCTCCCTCGTTCTGTTCTATTTTATACACTCCACGCTGACACCTAACCTTTGTCGGACCACCAATCCCTCTGGCGCTACGCCGTGGGCTGTCAAACAGACAAATAAACAAACAGATAGAGCTTACACTCTCCCAGCTTGGCTGAGTTTCACAGCTATAAAGGTTCTTATCATGCCCGGCTTGTGTCCTGTGGGTGGATTTTATTAGCTTATTTAGCACATTCAGCCCAGTTCCAGGCTGAGTCCTATTGTGGGCATTTTAGCGTGAGCAGACCGGCTCAGTAAAAGGCAGCAATTATCAGGTCCACTTTGTGGGGGTGTTGAATTTACACCATTTGGATTAGGCTGTGCAGTAAGTGCTTGACAGGCCTGGATCTGGGGTTTGGGAGCACAATGCGCCAACACTATGAGTCGTGCAGTGTCACGACACAAGGGAGACTGTGAACAAGACAAATGGTCTGCCGCACATGGACTGAATATGGAGTGGAGTGTGAAGTATCCTGTTACAAACGTGATAGGCTAAGCCATAACAGTACATCGCATTCTCACAGGATCCATGGGGAGGCTCAGTTCACAGTTCTGATTCACATTACTATGCTACTACAAGCCAAGGGTTGTGATTATAAATATTGCATTAAGAAACAGTTTGACATTCTGGGGAATACACTTATTTGCTTCCTTGCCAAGGGTTAGATGAGAGGATTAATATCATTCTCATGCCGTTAAATATGAAGTAACAACTACAGCAGTGCCTACACATGATCAGAGGTAAAACCGTGAGTTGAGAGCAGAGCATATTGCATGCAAAGAGGCAAAGCACAACGCAGGTATACACCATCATTGCTTCTGCCTTTGGTTACGCCTTGAATGGTCAAAGTCAAAGCTGAAATAATTAGAACTTTGAATGCAGCCCTCGGCGGCAATTTTGAGCGGTGCGCCACGGCAAGAGTAGCACTTTCCCCGCTCTTCCAATCGGAAGAATAGCACAGCCGGCGAAAAGCAATTTTATGGCAGATCATGTGTAAACGGCTTTAAGCTTCTTAACACGACTGCACCGGCCAAGAAATAGTCCATAAAATCACAACTTACTTTTACACTTTTTTGGATATTTTTTAAACAAACTACTGTATAATGTATTCATTCTTAAGCAAGCTTTAGAGGTGCTGGTGGGCGGTATTTTTGAACTTTGAATGGAGCCAGGCCAGCTGTTTCTCTTTGCTCCCACTCTTCATGCTAAGCTAAGCTAGCCGTCTTCTGGCAATAGCTTCATAGTTAAAAAGAGTAAATAGTAAAAAGGCTGGCAAATATTACATAACTTAGTCACTCTCTATGACCGGTGATAAAGTCACTAATAGTGGTATTGCACAAAGTACAGTACATACACTTTACTTGCCGCTTTGGGATGTGTTGACTAAGGATGGAGTGACTAACATGTTCAAAAAAACTGCACATGCAGTGTTAATCGTCACTATGCACACACATGCACACACACACACACACACACACACACAAACTCAGTGAACTTGATGAGTGAAATGTTTGGACGGTATCCAGCGTGCCTCTGGGCGTGGTTTAATCTACAGAGGTTGCTGCGTTTTGTCATCACTCACTCGGCAGCAGCTGAAATTGTGTAAACTTCACAGTGTACCCTAGCTGAGGTTGTGATTCCTGTATCAGTCATTGACCACTACGTATGGAAATCGTAAGATTTGCTTCCCGAAAAGTTTCAATGAAAAGTTTTTTTAGGACAAGAGTCAGGGGAATGTTGTGACTCGCAATACTGGATAGGAAATCTGGTTGAAATGTCCCTGACTTGGACATTCAGAAGTTACTGTATGCTGTGACTGTGACTAAATCGTTGTCTGATGTGACACTTTCTTTTCTTGTCTCCTGCCATTGCACGTTTTGCACATTTTCTCTCTCTTTCTCTCTTAGGCCAGGGCTCTGACACTCTCTCTGGCACGCTGTCTGCTTTGGTGTGTAAACCACAGAGCTTGAGACGTGTCATCAATCATCTGTGCTGTGAGCCGGGATGGCGAACGAGCAAAACTTCAAACAGGGTTCCGTCCGCAGGTGTGGGATCAGAGACCCTGTCCACACGGAAGACCTTCCCACTCCCCCTCTGCTCTCTGATGACTTTGTTTCTCAAACCTACGCTGAATCTTGGGGGCTTTTCAAGCTCAACCCAAAATGTAACACTGATCCCACTCTACATTTGTCACTACCGTGACCACGTTTCTTCAAGCCATGGAGGTCAACGCTACATTATATTTGTAGCAAAATGTATTCACAAACATTACAATTCTACTCACTTATTAATTTTCTCAGCATTTTAGAGGCAACACCAGGTTTGAGGTTATAATGTTCTTTTTTCACTTGTCACATTTACATACCGACTTGCACAAGGGCGTATCTTGTCTGTGCCTTCACGTCTTCTTTGTGTAAATATAATACATTTTTCGCATTAACTGACGCAAAGCTGAGCATGTGGATTTCATTGGCAGAATCCTATGCTATGCAACATACATGCAATGTGTCGGCACACGTATGATGTGGCATCAAGCCATGTGTCAATACATGCAGGATCACATCATTCATGTGAAGTGTAGTATGAGACAGGGATCTTCAATAGAAGAAAAGAAGACTTTTTTGACATGAATCCAACATATAGGTCCAAAATATTATAAGCAAATATAAATCCCCGCTGCTTATTGGCCTATAGGTAAGATAGTCACTAAGGCCATCCACAGATACAGTTAATCAGATTCACTGTTCCACTTGCATGTTTAACATTAAAATATGATTTATAAATTCATGCCAAGAATTATAAGGCTATTTCAATAGCTTAGTATTCTATACAAAGAAGGTATGTATTAAGGCTTTAGGCCACTATACATGTTATTGTAGGCCCAGTTTATAATGCAATTTTATTTTATACAACATATCTTTTAGTTAAGCGTTCCTTTGCTGAAACAACATTGAAGACTGCTGATATAAGAGGTTCTGCGTCATTCAGGCCAAAGCAACAGCCAATCACATGTCTCTGCCCTGTTGATTTGCTGATTGGATGACTGGATTATGATCACAATTCCATAGTGATATATTCTGTCCGTGGTTATTCATAGTTATTTATGTCCTGAGGCATTTTTTTAAATTTCTTTCATATTGAACATCTCCAGATTCCAAATCCTATTGTGTGGAAGTGCATAATTTTGCTACAAAAACAATGACATCCGTCCTCCCTAACACACTCACTCACACACATACTCACAAGTCTGTCATATCTCTTTCCACCTAACCTTTTATCCCCTTATTGATTGCTACCAGTAACATGTTCCTTAAATTCTAGTTTAATGTCTCTTAGTTTGAAATGGCCTCTACAATCATAGTTCAATCTCACTCACCGGTCTACTCGTATAGACCATCCAAATTTCGGAACATCCACATAATTAAGAAACTTCATCCACTAACAGTAACAGGCACTTAGGCCTGTAGTCATTACTATTACAATATAATAATAATAATAATAACAATAATATAACAATATATTATTTTTAATACAATATTTGAGATGGAGACACATAAAAATTGGGGCGTTATTTAGTCAAAACCAGGAGTAAAGGCCGGGAAAAGAGCAGGTTAGTCCAAAATAAGACATGAAATTATGATGTATCTTGCATCAGACAGGCAGTGCATTGACTAAACGTATTTCTGTGTGTTTGAGTGTGTGTCCAATTCTCGCATGTCTCATAAAGACAGACACACCTTTTTTGTTATCACATTAACAAGTAGTATGAATTAATGCTGTTTGTATCAGCATGCCAGGTATGCAGGCCTATGTGTCAGCTTCCTGTTGTGAACATAGCGTGGCGATAGCTCGATGAGGTGTGTCTGTCCCACTCACAGCCACTCAGGGTGAATCAAGGAGGAAATGGTGGCAGGAGAACAACAGCAGCAGGCTGAGTGTGTCGGGCATGGTTCATTTTTCTCCCGAGGCAGAGGGCGGCCCACTGGTGACTTTGATGGATAGGAATGCTGCTCACCCACACACACACACACGCCCACACATGTCCCACACACTCAGTCTCTCACATAACAACTTGCACGCTGTTGCTCGCACATGGAAACACACAGACACGCACGCAAACTCGGGTACGCACACAATCACACACAGGCTGCTCTGTCCCACCAGATCTGATATCCAATGTGAAATGTTTACGACCCGCCCACACAGCCTTCCTCCCTTGTCAATAAACTCTTCCCAGAAGTATGTGTGATGCATTATCATGTAGCTGCATATGGGGGTTGCTCTTGCACCCTCCATCACAGGCTTACCCATGTGCATCTTACTGCACCGTGCGACGCACAGTGAGACAATTTTGGCTTTTAGGCTTCCTGATGACAAATCTGTGCATTAACGCCATTCTTTTCCTTAATCACATTGTGATTTGTCACATTAGCACAGATAGAATGAGGGGACATACTGTACTAGCTACGGTGGATTAAAACAAATGACATACTGAAAGAAGGTCTCCACCCAAAATACCCATAAACATCTGAAGAATGAGAAGCTGCCAATTTACAAGAAAGTCTTACGATAAATATAACACGCAGTGAGAGTTACACCTTTGTCGTAACACAAATCTGATTGTCAGCTCAACTGCAAGGTCACATTCAGGCAAACAAGGTCTGAGTGTTTTGCATGACCTGAGCTGCGTTAACAGCCAGACCTGCTGACAAGGGCGGCCAAGCCGTCCCGCGACTGAAAGAACTTGACTCTCAAGCACTCAGATTGACAAATATGTGCCAATGCACATTAGCCCATAATGTGCCATTAAAACCCTGCCAGCACAACAGCAAGCATCAAAACAAGCTACGAAGCACCGGGTTTGACTCAAAGGCTAGTGTTTCAAGTACAGGAGGGCTTTCATTTTGTTCCACTGAGTCAGCATCTCCCATAGAGAAAGAAAGAGATGGAGATAGATAAAGCTGCTGGTGTTGGGCAAAGACTGGGACCTTTGTCTGCCCGTGGAGTCTCTGGGAGATGTTTCTTTTGAACACACTCTGCTTTTTCTATCTCACACGCATTTACACACAAACACACACACACACACACACACACAGGGATGATTCAGTTCTCATACGGTGTGATAATACGGCTGGTGGGACACAGCGTCCCCTGCACAATGGGGAGGAGAGTGTGTCTCTGTAATCAGACAGACAGAGTCTGTGCAGCCTGGTGCTGAGGCTGGAAGCAAGAGCACTTCTTTGCCGTCTGCATGTTAGCATGTTCTGAGGCAAAGTCTGTTTTTCTTTTCTTTTCTCTTAAACACACTGCACAACATCTCTCTTGTCCTTGAGGTGAACCGTATTGTGATGATTATCACATATCTAAGTTACATGGAGGTAATCGCTGCACAGGCATTTTACAATAGCTTGTCCTATAACCTACAGTATGTGGAAAGGGCATTCACTCAAGTGCTGTACTTAAGTATACATTATTCAGGATACTATACTTTGTACCTTTACTGCACTAAATTTTAAAGGGAACTTTTGTAGCCTACTTTTAACGCCAAGCTATGTTCATTTGGCAGCTATTCAGTAGGTAGCCTGCTTGATACTTTGTAGTTTAAATGACACAATATGATGAACTTCATTAAAATCAATATGATGCATAAATTCTGGGAAAGTGTAAAAAACTGGGTTAGAATTAGCTCCTTGACCAGCTGCAACATTTAATCGCTGCTTACATGTTGTGAGTATCAATAATGAATAAACAATGATATTATATGGGCTGCGGGGAAGTTCATACTTTAATTTGCTTTTAAGATGCCTACATTTAAATCACAGTAGGCTATCCTACAAGTAGGCCTATACTTCGTCACATTGTATAAAAAAAGCAATTGTGTGTAAAAAAATTAAGTTGCAAGTCTGGCTTTGCACGCAAAATAATAGAGATTTTATTTATCTTATTGACAAATGTCCATACAAGTTCCCAAACACAGAAACAAATCGTGCCAGAAATGTTTTTTGTTTATCGGTATACGGGCCGCCGTATCCATGGAGCCTGTTTACCTGCTCTGTTGCCCGGTGACATTTCTCTCTCTGTCGTCATAGACTGGCTACACCCCTCATATCGCCTAAGCACTTAATTCATGACCTGATTATTAAGGTAGTAGAAAACAGACTGGTGGTGTTTTGTTACTTTTTAAGTAACTAGCACCATTAAAAGCCTTATCTGTTGTTCAGATAGATCAGCGGCACTGACACTGTTGGATATTTTTATCTGTTGCGGCTTTTGCGTAGGCACATTCTTTCCCACCGACGGAGCACGTCGGACATTAGAGGCGGTTACAGCGAAGCGAGGCCACCTTAAATCACATGCTGACATAACAAGAACACTACTCTCCACCCATATCCGAGAAGAGTCTGTTAAGAGGTTCTCACCTTCTCGTCTGCGCTCTCATTACCAAGAAAGACGCCGGTGTACTAACAACACGCCGAGGTATCTTAGGACACCACTGCAGCTCCTCATTGGTCAGGAGTATCGAGGTCTAGTGCGTAACGTCGCGCGCTGGACACACGCGAGCCCGCCGAAGAATTCACTGAGAAAACCTTGTGGATATTCAGGTGGAGATTTTACATGCCAAAGCTGGGGGAACAGACTTCAACACAACACACTTTTGAGCAAAGCTTGAAAGTTTTCGCCACAATAATTGGTAAGTAGTTTAATATCAACTCCTGGTCTGTCATTTGAACATTTTAAGCATGTTATCTGTGATGTCGCCGCCTTGGGCAAGTTTGGCTTAGGCTGTATTGTGTTGGTGAGTTAAGAAATTGATTGGAGACAAGCAGTCAATCACGGAATCGATAAAAGCATGCTGTCGAGTGATTGGATGAGCCACCTTCCGTTTACATACTGTGGACATGATTAACTTAATAAGGCCGGTATCGAGGACAGGAGAATGTCACTGTTACTCTAATTTACAATTAGTGTCTGACAGTTGCTGTAGCGTCTGTATAGTAGCACAATAACAACTTATTACACACTGTAGTAGCCTAGTGACAACCATGCTAAGAGTACAATACGGACATTGTATGATTGAGCCTGAAGCTAAATCGAGTGAATACATATTTCTGATAAGTACAGGCCTGCTGTAAAGCCCGGTCTCTCTACCATTGTCAGAGACACAAGTACACTTATGAATCCCTTGGAAGTGTGAAATGTCAAAGTTCCTTCCTTGGCCACTGGGAGGCGACCGAGTATCTTCTTTATTACGTTATAGCCCCTACTTGTGTTGGAATAACCTGCAGGGGTGAACTCACTCTATATAGATAGGCCTACCTGTATAGTTACATTTCCAGTCCGGCCCTATTGTGTGTATGTCTCTCTGCTTAGTTTCGCCACCTGACCAGGCATTAATGGGCAAACATTAACTTGTGTAGCGCCGCCATGGCTAGGCCTACTGCGTAGGAAAATATCAAGTCATGTTACATATTTGCTTTTACACGCTGGCCTAATCTGTTACTGGCATGTGTAGTCTACTGCGGGATAACCGGCATCCTTCTTCCTGAAGAGAATATACCCTGTCCATGTTTAATTTGCATAGTAGCCGATACGCGATCACTTTATTAGTTTCTGCATGTAGCTGAGGTCAGGGGAAAAAGTATAGCGTCAGCACTGTTAATGTTACAGCCCATCTGATAACTTAGATTTACCAGTGTAAGGTACAACCACTGGTCTTTAGATCAAGTCTCTCAATACACCCACACTACTGTTGATTATACTTCTTTTTTTTTTGCTGCTGCTGTGTAGATGATAAAGGATGAATGCATAGTTCCCACGCAAAGGACTCTCAAATGAATAGTATTTTAAAAGCTGTGACCTGGCAAAAAAATTCAAACTTGGCTTGGCTAAAATGAAAGAAATAGGCCATCTGGGTAGTTAGTTCTTAACCATAAACTATGTAAAATAAACGGGCCTCATTAAGTTAGTGATAGCAAAACTATATCTATAAACAAACTCTCCAGTGGCCTCTAAAGCTCCAAAGACTTGAGTTTAGGCACAGCTGCTGTATGCTTCTGAGATATGGGTATATTTTTTTTTTCTCTATGCTGAAATTTATTATGAATGGCCTAAACTCGCCTGCCCTCCACGTGGGTGTGGATCTGTTCTCGCTATTGGCTGAGTTTAGAAGGAGCTCTCCTGTGATTGGCTGGGCGGACAGTGGGCGTATTTTATCGATGGTGGAAGTGCGATACTTTGTGCCAGTGTTCATTGTCGATATTTCACTGGAGGTGCTGTGGGTTTGAGTGCGCGGCGCAGAGCCACTCACAGCTAACCGTATGAGGCTTTGCAGCTTACGGACCGTGTGCTTTCTGATCTAAAGCTTACAAAACCCAGTGTGGAATTTGTATTCTTTTTTTTTAAATTTTGTATTAAACCCTCCAGTTTTTTTGTTTTGTTTTAAAGGTAACCGCCAGTTTAAATGAGCGTCCATGGCATGCTTTGCTGACAACATAGCCTACTTGCGTTTCTGCCTGGCATTCACCCATCTATGTAGCATATAGGAAGACTTCTGCTGCACGTTGGAAAAGGCAACAAAGAAAAAGATCAAACAAAGAGAATAGCGAGCCATGTGTTGTTGACTTCCCTCCGGGAATATTCTCATGATATCGACTGGAGAGAAGACGGACTGGCGGGTTTCATTCTGACTCTCGGAGAGCAAGTAAAATACAGAAAGGGAGAGCAAGCTCTCTGAATGCTGCCTTTCATCTGCAAGCTGAACAAGCAGCGGTAGCCGAAGCGACGGACCTGCTTCACCCATCCTCCTCACCCGCTTCATCCCCGGCTCTGCTCGTCTTGTCTCCCCCTTCTCTGACCACAGGTTATCGGATGGACCAGCACCCCAGCGCCCGGAGCTGCACCAGTCGCGGGGCTCCGTCCTGTGAGGCCGTCCCGACTGAGCCCTCCATGAATCTGTACATCCACTCCACCACCGGCACACGCTTCGAGCTCTCCCTGCCCCAGGAGGAGACCGTGGACGGACTGAAGAGGAGGCTGTCGCAAAGACTCAAAGTACCAAGAGAGAGACTCGCTTTGCTGCACAAAGAAACGTGAGTAAACCTGATATAACCATTATTGGAATTGGTTTACCAGAAGTGCTGTGGCCTTTCTACGTGTGGTAAAGAATTGTATAAACAATCATGTACCCGTTGGTCCTTAACGGCCAGCCTGTATCTGTAAGTACTAAACGCTGGCATCATGAGCTGTAATGTCTAGGCTAATCCACAGATTTAAAAAATGTGAATAAAACCGAGTTTAGTTGCGTTCACCCTCCGGGCCAGTTTTAATCTATACTTCGGATGTATGCGTGGTAGCGCATTTGGGAGCTTCAGAGACAACCTTGGCTGCTTCGGTCATCAATACATTCAAGGAAACCACTGGTCATAAGGACGCACGGTATTGGATTTACGCATAGGGGACGCACCGGTCACTGGAACAGTATTGACGAGGCGATCTGCAGACTTGCATTGATTAATTCCTCCTTCGTTATAAATACTAAAGCCTGACTGCATCACTAATGCTGGGGGAATTAAACATGTTAAACATTAATGAGTAAAGTCACACAGACTTGGTAGCCAGTCATTTATTTACGTCGCTGCTGCACAGGCCATCTGTATAATGGAAGGTGGCGTTAACTGTGTGGATGTAAATGTGAGCATTACATGGTAATAACCAGCTTTTTTTAAGCAGAATGACTCCTGAATGGTTTCAGTGGGCTTTCTTGGTGAGAGGTATGGGCTGGCCAGCACTCAGATAATAGCACCTCAGGGCAGCACTGCATGATCGAGGGAGTTAAAACCTTTTATTATTTAAAACTAAGCAAAAACCTACAGTATTAGGCGGTTCCGAAAATGAATCAGGTTAAATGAGCTAACAATAGTGCAGGTGGTGTTATGCAAAAAGAGAAGGGAGGCTTTAGTACATGCAAACAGTCTGCATTGTTTTTTTAGGCCCCATCCCCTCCCATCCATTGTAATCACCCAATAAATCACATCATCCTTTAAAACCTGAAACCCCCTTTTTAATCCCCTCCTGCTCCTCCAACTGTAGACCTACAGCAAGTCAGCGCTGAGGGCCTTTGTTCAGCTGCATGAGGTGATATTTGGGTCATGCCTGTACAGCAGGCTGTCCTAAACATCCGTCACTAAACTAAAGGAGGCACAGAGTTAGTGTGGTTTGAGTGCATCGTGACCTGCATCGTCGTGGAGCAGACACTCATGCTCTGCACCAAACATTAAATAGTAAAGCTCTGGAAATGTATTATGTATCAACTTTCTTCAGAATTGCAGAGGTATAGCCATCATAGTTCAACAATAGATTTGCAATGTCATTATTAGCTGCGTGTCATGCTGTTTATCTTTTCACATAACTATTAAAAGGATTGCGGTTTTGGTTTCAGAGTTTCAGCTCCTCATTTGTGCAACTCAAAAAGGCAAAATGAAAATACTCGCCTCCACTTAGTCAAGTGGCAGTAGTGCCAGAAATCCACTGCGAGCGGTTGTCAAGCTCCACTATACTCGAAATTGAAATATGACAGCCCAATCAATACTTCTCTTTCATGGAGCATTTCACCCAAGGCTCTTTTTCAAACTAGTTTTGGATTCTGTCTGCCCCCTTTGGCTGAAGGCTGTTTGTGTGTCTGAAGAGAGAAACTATTGTCAGCACAGTCTAATTATCTTGTTGTCTCTAACCCTGCAGGCGACTAAGTTCAGGCAAACTCCAGGATCTAGGCATCTCGGATGGGAGCAAGTTAACACTTGTACCAACAGTTGAAGCAGGATTAATGGTAAGGCTCAACTGGCTGTTATTTATTTAGTTTGCCATCCCAATATCAAGAACAAATGCAGCACATGAGCATTTCTTTCAGATACTTTACATCATTAAAGCTCCTTTTCAGCCTACTATTGTTATTTTTAACACTCTTTTACTATCTTTGCAGTCTCAAGCATCAAGACCCGAACAGTCAGTAATGCAAGCCTTGGAGAGTCTTACTGAAACTCAGGTAAGAGACTGTTTTATTTTTTGACACTGCAATAATGTAACAAATGGGGATATTGGAGATTGTAGCTTTGGTTAAGTGCAGAGTAACACCCAGATACGACGGGGATGGAGAGACGAGATGAGCAGGCGGCACAAGCCTTTTTGCTTGTCTAATCTCAGCCAAGCCAAGCTAGACATCCAGTGTGAGCTGCTAGGATATAATAAGCAGCAACACCCCTTGTATCCTAGTAACATCTGTGATAGCATATGTCTGTGTATGTGCGTGCACGCCGCTGCAGGAAGCAAGAGCGAACACCACACAAGAAAGGCTTATTTGTGAGCTGCTGAGAGGACCAGCATATAGCACTCACTTCCACCTTTCTGTTTATAGCTGTATCTGTGAAATGTCTCTACTCCTCCTGTATTTCAAGCTCTTAACACACACACTTGCACACATGCACGGTGCACAGGCAAGTTTCCAGGAAGTGTGCTGTAGCTGCATGGAGGTGGAGTGTACTCTCACTCACACATACACATAGTGCTCGGTCATCCGATGACAGCTTTTTCACTCAGCATTACCACAGGGTTCCTGGAAGCCCGAGTGGGGCCTACTCCCGGTACTTACAGTGAAATGGCTCTGCAGGCCTGCTGAAATACAGTATGCATTTGAGTCAGTGTGGCATGACTCACCTAAATGATCAATAGTAAGATTAAAGCAAAAAGAGACAAAAAGTTCGCAGCGCTGGCCGCGGACAGGGAAGAGAGGCGATAAGGCTGAATGCACACAGGCATCACTGTGACGTAGGAAATATTCTGCAGCTGACTGACTGACTCAGACCTACTTCCTTTTGTAGCATTGGGTAACACTGAGATGTACGTAAGCGCATGTTGGTGTTACCTGCTGACTGATTTCAAAACAGTACAAGATGGTGAAACGATTTATGCATTTGTCCAAGGAATAATAATGTCTGTTAAGTCAAATTTTTTAGAAGAGGATGTGGGCAGACCGTAGCAAACGGAGTGTGGCTCAGTGTGGCTTCATTCCCTGCTGATATTTTTCTGGTGGAAATCCTGGCCTTGTTGTGTGTGTGAACTCGGCATGCGTCTCGTAGCACAGACAGCAGACGACTGCATGTGTGTAGGTGTGTGTGTAAGTAAAGTGCACGCGTCTGTTACTGGATGTGTGTGCGAGTGTTAGTGGGCTGGAAGTAAGCCTTGCCCATCATGCGTTACGCCTTTGCTGGGCAGCCATGAGGGACCGTCATTTTCACCAGAGGCAGAGATGATAATTCTTCACCCGACCCAGAAGAGCAGATTTCTCAACTTGCCTTTCTTCCTGTGTCCCAATTACTCTTTGTTTCATTATGAGTCAGATGCTCGCTGTTTTTCTTAAGAATTGTTTGCACATAGTACATTACTGTTGCAATCTTATTTATGTGATATCAATTGTGATCCTGCAGTAGAATATCTCCTGCAGAAAATAAAGTGCACAGCAAGGCAGGTAGCAGGGTTATTAAAAAAAGCATAAAGGTGCTTTAGTGTGTTTTTATCCAGAGAAATTGATTTCCCTTTATAATTCAGGAAGCGGAATGCAATGATATAGATTGCAGAGAGATTAAGGATCTGAGTAAGATTAGAAAACAGGAACATAGAAGCTTTCCCTCCGAGACCCCCCCCCCCCCTCCCAACTATGGGACTATCAAAAATCAATCAATGCACTTAGCTCTTAAAAGTGTCTGACATGATAGCTGATATGCCCATACTCCCAAAAATAACCCCGAGGAGATGTGGGATGGTTGTTAGCTGTGCTAACCGCTGGACCCCCTCATAGCCCCTCACCCATCTGCATTTCAATCATGCAAGGTCTCATTTCCAGATCAGGTGTTTTACCAGGAAGTGTGTGTATTCATGGAAGATGGGGCTGAGCGGCTCACCTTATGTCTTTTCCTATTATCCGGATTCTGGGGGAATTCACAGCTAGCAGCTAGCTAACCAACCAACCAAAGCAGAACATGACAGCTTCCAGGGCAGTTTCAGACTTTTGTAGAGCTAGTCAGATAGAAAATGTTTCATGGAAATGGAACCTGGGCAATTATCAAAGTGGGATTTTTTCTCTCTCCTTCACTCCGTCTCCCCCTTTTCCTCCTTCACCCTCTCTTGTTTCTGCTTAACAGCTCTCCCAGGGCCCTATAATTTAAATGTGCTGCGGTTTGCAAGTCCCGCTAGCTGCCTTGGTTTGACCGTGATGGCTGACTTCTTTGGCAAGGACAATTCTGGGCTGCCTTAATTCCTCCTCTGGCATCTCACTATACTTTTTGCATGACATCTAAGCTGTATTAAGCCACTGCCTCCTGACAGCCCATCAAAATACAGTTGCCTGCACTACTCTCTTCTCATTTTGTCTGCTAAATAGAGGTTGTGTGTTCAGCTTACATATGCAGTCATGTGCTCACACACACACCAGAATTGAAAGGATATATTTAAGAGGATTGAAATCAGAGAATGCGAAAATGTCTGATCCTAGTAGTAAAAATGAATGTATATTTACAGGACAAGCAGTGAAAGGGAAATTAAAGCAATATTCACGATTTCTGGGCATATGTAGACCTTGACATCAGCTCTCCGTCTATTGATCTTGGTATTTGACATAAAGGGAAGGATTATGTGTCCCTCTCAGCACACAGGGACTATTTGCTCATTGATGTTAGAATAAAAGCCATCCAGGCAGGCAGGCATCACCCTTACCATCCCCCCATTTGCCCTTCCCCCATTCAGCCACCTCTTTGTTCCTGTCTTAAAGCATGAGCACCAAACCTGCCCAGCTGACAAACCCTCAAACACGCAACAATGATTGGGGGTCACTCTTTAAGTTTGGCTCTCCCCCTCAATCCCCTTTCATCCTCCATACATCCACAGACGTCAGCTATAGCCAACTGAGTGCAGCTACAGTGCTGCATACTGGTTTTCAACATCAATCTCCAGCTGGAGCGAGGCTCAGCAGGCTGCAGATTGACAAATTTTGCCTTGAACACTAACACAGATTGCTTTGGGAGGAGGCTGTGTGTTGCCATTCCATATGTCCCCACGGGATACACTGTTACATATCTGCTCTACTTTTCTCGCTTTCACCGACAAGCACCTCCTGTCCTCCTCTGCTCTCCTCCTCCTCGTCCTCAAGCAACGATATGTCACAGTTTTGTCATTGTGTCTAGAAGCGGGCAGATGCAAACTAGTAGGATCTAACAATCTGTGGGGAGTCACCCCTTGGGTCACCCTCACCTCATCTTCCTCCACTCAGCTTCCCTGAGGGGGTGCCACGGTGGGCCAGACAGGGGGAGGAGAAAAGAATATAAGAGCTTATCATGAGTTTTTCTGGAACATTTTGAGTTGATGTATGTGTGCAAGTTCTGTAGGTTGGAGGTAATGGAAAGTATGAGCCTATATGCTTGGGTAACTAGGCCAGGATCTAATGCAAGGAATGAAATGAAATGAAATTTGGCCAGGGTTAGAGAGAGAGAGAGAGAGAGAGAGAGAGATCATCTGTGTGCCTTCTTGTGCATGGCTGTGTGTTAAACAGCTCAATGCAGATTGTCAATATGTTTCTTTTTCCAGTCCTGCACCCCGTTGACCAATTTATCTGGATGCTAATTTATCAGCAGGATTGACAGGATTGGAGAGTAATTGTATTGAGAATTTTGAAGTGCAACGGCTTGAAAAATGACTTGAGTCAGGTTGTTGTATGAGAGGACCCTCCCCTTTTTCATAGCATGCAGCTTTCGCGGTCCTTCCCACTGCCATTAAAATACAGGCTTTTTATATGCATGCAGTATAACAGAGGGAGTCTTGTGCACTTTAGAATTGTAATTTGTTTTTGTTACTTAAATGAAAGCTACAGAAAATAATTTGTTGCTGGATGTGTAAATCAAATTGTGTATAGAATACAAGACAATGCTGATGTGAAGGCCTATTCAGTCTCTGCTCATGTAAATCCTTGAAAATTGCATTAATAAGCTGATCACACAGTATTTTTGCACCTGTGTAATCACCTTTGTGATGCTTAAACGCTCAGAGGGAGGGGGGTGGAGGGAATCAAGGTGTGTTGTGTGAGGCAATCACGGAATAGATGGTTTTGGCAGGGGATTTCATTGTCCTATTGTGCATATGCATCTGCTCACATATGTGTATGTGGTATCATCCATTTTTTAGTGGCCTTGTCTTTGTGTGCTCCCTCGTTCAGCGGCCAGGGGAGTCTCATATCTCCACATTTGAGTCGTGACTATCGTTTATTCCCATTCCCGGGCGACACTGAGCTTTTGTGATTCAAGTAGCAGGCATCGTGACTAGTGGGGCAACTGTGGGGGAGGATGAAGGCCAGGAATGTCACGTCCGATAGCCACCACCAAGTCAATTAGGCATATACTGCTAGGGAAACAGAGAGGTCATACAAAACATACAGAAGAAAAGGGAAGTGTCCTGAAGAAAGACAGCATTCCATACACCTTCACAGTCGCCATGTTTTACTGCCACTGTGCTTGTAATCTTTTTTCCTTCACTTCTCTCCTGCCTCTCCTCCATTAGCCTGTACACATGTATATCTCAAATGTGAGATGCCATTTCCTTCCTCCTCTTCTTTTGTTGGTGTTGATGATGTTGTTTTTACAAGTATCCACAAATTTGTCTTGCTCGTTACAGAAACTGTTCATCTTTAAGCGATGCTCTTCTGCAGCAACACAGGATCCTGATGATATTGTATTAATCTTTAGGTATAAAAGGCATTCAGTGGGGTGAGAGGAGTGTGAGCAGCAGGCAAACTAGTCAAAATGAGGATTTCTTAGCAGTCGCTTGCCTTGAATTGGAGCTAATGCACGAGTGTGTTGAGAGGCTTGTATGTGCATGTGCGGCTCAGTGTAGCTGATCAGTTGTTGGCATAGGTGGAGTGTGGGGAGCTTGGAACCTGATCATCCTGATCTTCGCTATTCTGATCTCTCTTTTTGGCCTTTTTGTCAGGCCAAAAAATCAGCTGATCAAATTCAGTGATGGCCAGCTGGTCTTCTCTCGCTCCTTCCAGGACCCTCTGCTTCTTATCAGGCAGTATTACAGACAGCAATCTTTCTAATAGGGCCTTTCAAGAGCCCCTTGGCTGCTTTGAGGATTTTTGGGGCATGATGCAAGTGATTGATTTTTTTCCTTCTCTCTTTTGAGAGGCTGTTATTGCATCAACTACTAATAGTGTCCTGGTGCGGTCAAAACACCGTTGGTGGGCGGGGTCAGTGAGCAAGTTTTTTACCCGTACCCTTCAGCTGGCGGTTTTGACAGGTGAGCTGCTGCGTTGGAACCAGAAAGGCTTCATCCTCTAAAGGCTTCCCCACTCTCCACCCTCCTGTCCCGCCCTCCAATCCTCTATCCTCCTTTCTTTGGCACAAAGCTGCTCAGTTGTTCATGAATGTCAGCTCAGTGCTGCCAGCACTCTCTATCTTTCCCTCCCTCTCCCTCTCACCCTCCCTCAGCCTCTCAGCCTCTCTCTTCCTCCCTCACTCCTTATCTCCCTCCCTTAGTTCGCTTAGTGTGCAAAGGAAGAACGACTGCAAATGAGTTCCTTGAACCACAGGGACCCCAATAAATAAAACTGTCAGCCAGAGATGTCGAAAGAAAGAAAGAGGGAAGGAGCCAGAGGCACACTCTCACTGAATATTTCATCACCCACCACAACTCTGACACCCTACCCCCATCGCCTGCATCCCCATTCCCCCCCACCATACTTTCTCCCTTCCTCTGTCATGCCACCCCCCACACCCTTTTCCTCCATCTTTTCGCCACCCCTCCTCCCCTGCCTGCCCCTTATCATATTCTCCCCCATCACTGCATAGCAACCAATGTCTCCTGCTAAACAAAATACCACCTCCTGGACCCCGGCTACTAAAACAAAATGGATGATAGCGCTCTGGCTCTGGGGTCATTTGTTAAAGAGGAGCAATTAAGTGGAACAGCTCTATTATCAACACCTGTATGTCAGTAAGTAGACTCTGTCATGGCACCACCCATCACATTTCTGTTGAGTATAATCACCCTATGCGTGTTGTTTTCCGCAAACGCATGCACACCTTGTTCTTCAGGCATGAGCTCCTCTTCTCTTTGCATACCACTGCCGCTGCATCAGAAGGGAGCAATGAATGGTGGGTTTCTCTCTGCCTGCCTTAACACAACAAAAGTGGGGCCCCTCCACTCTCCCTGTCTCTCATAACAAACCACCACAGACGGCCATGAGAAAGCTTGCTTCTCTCAAAGGCTAATTTGCAGCCTGCCATGTGGTGTTGGGGGCTCAGTAGGAGTACACAAATTTCATCTCAGTGGTTTTGAATAATCCACACTAGTCATTATAAGCGTAATCAAGCCTCCTCTCTGTTTCTCCTGTTGTCACTCACTTTCTGCCTTTTTCTCTCACACACACGCATAGAAACATGGTGAGTGGTGACGCAAAGGCCCTGTTCAGACTTGACATTAAATGGCATCTTTGATGATTTCTGCGCAGGGAGAAAAAAAATTTGTTCTCTTTTGGGTTTCAACATATGTACGACAGAGTGAACAGAAATGTGTTCTTGACCATATTTAGCGAGACAATTCTACACTTGCTGCTGGGTTGGCCTCTTCAAATAACTCTGACAGTGTAGAAGTAGCCTAATAGCCACTACATTCTAGTGTGACTGAGCACAAATACTTGTTTAGCAAAAGTTGCAGTTTCTTCACAGATAAAATCAAATGTGAGCGGGGAAGTGAAATCCAATCACAAGCAGTCACTTGAGGCAGATTCTGCTGCCAGGTACTTACCTGTCTCTACTGAAGAGTAGCATAGACAAACAAAGACAACACTCACTTCCCAGGGGGCGTTGTCCCCCCATCTTCCTCCCTTCCTAGGAACACTAGGTTGATGGTCTCCCTCGGGGCCTTTTGACTTTGTATGCATGTTCGTGTGTGTGTGTGTTTTGTGGGATGGCAAACTGTCGACTCATTCTCTTGACAGCTGTCAGTCACAGTCAGCGCAGTCCTTCTCCCCCTCCTTTTCTCTTTCTCCCCCCACTTTTAGGATTCCGCCTCCCCCCCAAGGTCTCACACAGACACACACACACACACACACACCACACACTCTAGCAGGTGACCTTTTGTACACAGAGTTTCCGCCATGTCAGGTAACACCCTGTCCTGTTCTCCGCCTCACTTCACACCCCACCCTGCTGAGTTTATTGTCTTACCAAGACAGGGTAACCATGGGTGTGGAGTATACTATCAACAAGCCATTATTGGCTGAGTTTACTCTCTGAGGAAGCTGAGTTTCTGTTTATCCTGCAGCTTAATTTCTGCTGATTTCGGCTGCTTTAGAGGTTGATTATTTACATGTTGAAATGCAGCCATCAGATCATTCCAAGCCCCTTATCCTTTCACCTGCCTCTCCTCTCCCTCCATCCTCTTTTCCACGCCGTGTCAATTCCAATGTGCAAAGGTCACCCTGGCAACAGAGAGGCAGCGGTCGATAGAGAAAGAAAGAAATAAGAAAAAGGAGAGAAGTGATGGAGGGCAGAGCCTGGTGATTCACAGGGTTAAATACAGGCCACCTCACAAGCACACTCCAAAGGCTGTAGGGTCTTGGGGGGGGGGGGGCCTCGGCTCTCTTTTGCTGTCTTTGTATGTATGTCTCTTTTCCTTTATTTCTCTGCTTTGTCATTATTCTTTCTCTCCATCTCCAGTCCTCTTTGTGGTCTCTCCTTCTCTTTTGTAGCTTTTCGGTGCTGCTTCTGTCTTCCTGTTTCCCCCTCCCTCCGTGCCAATTGGGGGCCGCTGCATTACAGAACAAACCTCTACATATGTGCGCCCGCTCAACCAACTGAGCTAACCCGGCCACCCAAAGAAGCTTTCTGACCCCCGAATGACTTGCACTAGAAAATAAACACACTTGCACGTACCTACACACATGCTGAGACTTCAGCATTGAGTGGCAATACACAGCAACCGAGCCACAGGCATGCAGGAGGGGCACAAGAGGACCTTTGTTGTTTAGTGTGAATCCTCCAGCCAACTCGTGACAACTTTGCTATCCTGTGTGTGTGTGTGTGTGTGTGTGTGTGTCTGTGTGTGTCCATCCGGGCCACGAGTGGGACAGTGAAGGCCTCCACACTTGGCTCCTATTAGTTGTTGCCAGAGCTCCAAAAATGGGCAGCCCTTCCAGATCCGCCGTGGACAATCGGCCATTCTGTGTTTGAGAGGCAGGCGGGGTGTATTTCCTGGACGTGGGACTGATTTTTCAGGCCCTGGGCCAGACAGAAGGGTGGCCTCTGTCTCTGAGCTGAATGACACTGCTGACTAAGAACGGACTTTGGGGCAGTAGGAGGCAAGCGAGAGTGGGCTCTGTTTGTGTGTGTTTTCCAATAGGTCTCCTCATCCACTGCACCCCGGCAGATGTAAATAGGCCAGTGTTACAGAATAGTGATTGATTGCATGATGGGCTAATGTGGTGTGTCTGTCTCAAAGCACTGTTGTGTGCACTGCCAACTATGGTGCAGACTGTTCATTTACAAAGGAGGAAGTCAATATGCGTGTGGGAGCTTTTCTCTTTTTGAAAGGCTTTGGCCTTCAGTACATAATCTGAATGCAGACTTAAGTTTCCAGATACCTCTGTCTGCTCCAATAAGTCATGTCTGTATTGCTTATTTTGTAATTTGGCAAAGCTGGTGGCCTTTCTGTAAAAGTATATGAACTTAATTCCTCATATTTTGTTTTGTCTACCTGCAGGTCAGTGACTTTCTGTCCGGCCGCTCCCCCCTCACCCTGGCACTGCGTGTCGGTGACCACATGATGTTCGTCCAGCTGCAGTTGGCGGCGCAGCAGTCTGGCGGTCCCCAGCTCCAGCACAGACACCTCATCACCCGGGGCAACGCAGAGACCCCATTGGGACAGCCAACGGGGCAGCCCCGTGTTCCCCACCCTCACCCGCACTCCCACCACCACCCCCATCATCCACACAGTCACCCCAGCCCACACTTGTCCCAGCCTCACCTGGTCCCTTCCTCCCCCTCTCCCCCAGGCTCCCCTTCCTTCCCCCTGCCAACCACGCACCACCAGCAGCTCCCTCCCATGTACCACCCGTCGCCCTCTGCCGCTCAGTGTAGCACCCCTACTCCCCCTCCTCCACCCCACTCCCCTCGCCCGTCCCACATCCCTGGAGGGCTTTTCCGCTCTCCAGCCCATCACCACCATCACCACCACCACTACCACCAGCCCTCCTCAAGCCAACCCAGCCACGACATTGGCCAGGCCAGCCCTGTAGCCCCGGTCCTCTGCCCTGAAGTAAGTCTCAAACATATTGTTAGTAATCTACTTTGTCTTTGTTTTTGTGCATCTTTGTCATTAGCCTCAGCTGAGTGAGGAGACATGCATGACACATGTCTGGAATATTATCTTATGGTAATATAGGTAAAGTAATGTGGTAAAATAGCTTAACTTTTACATAACTGATGTCATCATGGGGCACTTAGCCCTCTCATGAATGAACAATAGAGGGGAGGGGATGGGTAAAGACCATTTGAGTGCATTGCACACAGCTAAATCATCCTCCATTAAATTGATTAGATTAGTGGGATATCCCAGAAGCATAAGGGAGAACCAGGGGTTTACTCAGGTCTGGAGTGTGTTCAGGTTTGGGGGGTGTGTGTGTGTGTGTGTGTGTGTGTGTGTTGTGTGTGTGTGTGTTGTGTGCGTGTGTGTGTGCGTGTGCGTGTGCGTGTGCGTGTGCGCAGTGTACTTAAGTGCAGTCTGCTTTCCAGATACGTTCAAACAGGCCAACACACGCATAAGCTAAAGCGGGCACAGCATCCATATAACCCCATCCTGCCCAATGAAACGTATGGGGGGGGCAGATTTACTGAATCAGAGTTGGTTTTTCATGTGAGGACTAATCAGTAACCTCGGTGTTGTCAGCCTTTAATCATTAACCTTTACACCCGTTCATTTTTATTTGGATAACTCTAAGAAAAGCTGCACAAACTTGGTGTTTATACCTCCTCTACCTATGGAAAGCCAATAAGAACCAGATGTCAGTGGACTATGTTAGAGAGATGGTTCACAACAAGAAAAACAAAAGAGACAGGCCAGTTTAGCAGTGAGAAAAAGGAAATGGCTATTCCTCATTAGGCTTTCACATGCGTAACACACACAAACACAGAGTCGCACACAAACATACTGTAAGAGACCTTTGCCTGGGTTTCAATTTCACTTTCAGAAGTCATTTGAGCTATCCAAGTTAAACTAGGATGAAGTAACAGGGTTGCTAAGTTCTCAGGTTTAAGGACACAAGATATCCTAGCTGCTATTGGGATTTCCTGCTTTTGAGGTTTCTAATAACCCTTAGCCTTCACTGAATAGGTTACTTACATAGTGCAAAAAGTATTTACAGCACTCTGAAGTAAAGGTCACAGAACTCATGGAGCTCACTTCAGGACAGAGCTATACTGTATATATAAGGGGTATACATCAGAAAATGATTACACAGCTGTTGGTGAATGCATGTATGTCATTTGATGTATGTTAACACAGCATGGGATGTGATGTGATCGTGTACAGATATGTTCTTGTCACACTGCTTTTCTATCCCCTGAAGTCTCATTAAATGCTATTTTAATATTTTTTCCCCCCCAGGCTAACTGCAGCCCTAACAGCCCCAACAGCCCCAACAGTGGCAGCAGTCCCTCAACACGCTCCCGCAAACCTGGCGCCATCATTGAGAGCTTTGTCAACCACGCTCCCGGAGTCTTCTCAGGGACCTTTTCAGGTGAGGGGGGACACTGAGCTGCCATTACCATTTATTGCTGCTCTAAGCAATAACCCTGCACACAGTGAGATCCAGCTGAAAGCCTCTTTTTATGAGAACTTGCCTGCTTCACAAAAAATACACCAGGACGTTCAACACATTCTCCTCTGTCTGGTCTCAGGGTCTGTTGTGGGCGTGTGTATTTAAGAATGACTTTAGACGTTTTGTCTTTTCTGCTTTTTATTAAAACACAGTAGACATCTCTTGTAACACTTTCCCCGTCTTTCTTGCTCCCTCTCTCAGGCACTTTGCACCCTAACTGCCAGGACAGCACTGGGCGTCCCAGACGAGATATTGGTACCATCCTGCAGATCCTCAACGACCTCTTGAGCGCCACACGCCACTACCAGGGCATGCCCCCCTCCCTCACCCAGCTCCGCTACCAGACCCAGTGTGGTTCACCCACCTCCCCATCCCCCTCGCCGCCTCCTTCGCCCCAGGTTGCTGGCATTGGCCTCTCTGCCAAAGCTACCTCTGTGCCCGCCAGCAGCCCTATCAGCCCTCCGCCGACTCTTCATCCATTGGTACAGTGCCAGAGTCAGATCCGCATGTGCAAACCCCCTGGTGAGTGACCCCACACCACACTGCCTCTGCTCATGCAAGTATTTTAGAAACACTAAACACTGGGTCTCCTTAGCAATGCAATACAGGCTTCTCCAAACCTGTTCAGTCAGGCTTTACCTGTCAGTCAGCGGAGTTGGCTTTGTTTTTGAGCTCTAAGGAGATAGGTTTACCGCATCATGCCTGGTCTTGGCTATGTTTAGATAAGATTAGACTTTGATGATTTAGCGTGCCTCTTAAAGAAGGGCTGCAGCTGGGGCATGTATGGGCTCGGGCTGGACAAACCATGACATACCCATTCCAAAGGGCTGTGCCGAGGCGGCTGCTGGAATACAGCTGACATTGTTTAGGTTCTGGGTTTGAGTGTTTTAAAACCTCCTTTTCTTGCAGAGACACAGGATGTCGAGTGTCAGACAGATGTCCAGAACTGATAACATTCAGTCAATGTTGTAAGGTTAGACTGGCTGTGCTGAGAAACAGCATTGTCCTCTGCTGCGTCCTTATCTCCTGTTGAGGAAATCGAGCTAGCCTTTGGTGAGCAGCTGGTCAATTTTGTTGAAGAGTCTGGTAGGGAGGGTCCTGGAGTACAGAGGTTTATGTTTAATGTTTTCTTTTGTTTGAGCGTAGATTTCTATTGTCCTATGCTGGCTTTGTCCCTTGTTTTATCACCTCTAGTTGCAAACAGAATGGAGTGTTTTAGTTTCAGCAACTGAATACAGATTGCCCGGGGATGTCCAGTATTCCTTTGCGTCACCCTTACAAGTGTTGAGTGAACAGTGGGACTAACACAGGCTTATTATCCTAACTCAGGGAAGACCTTTTCTTCAATGCCCCCACCTACATACCCCCCACCCCCCCGCCTTTCCCCTCTTCTCCCACTCATGTCATCTTTCTTTGTCTACACTCCACAGCCCACGCCGCTGTTTCTTCCATTTGCTGTCCAAAAACAGCCTTGTCTGTAAAATCCATCTCTCCATGTCCTTCCTCCAGCTCTTTCCATGTCTGTGTTGTGCATCAAAACATTGATTGTATTCATTTGGCCTTTTAATAGATAGATTTATTCCAAAATGCAGCTCTGAAAAGAATTTGCTTTGCGAATTTGGGGACGAGGGAAAGAGGGGGAGTTGTTAAAACCAAAACACTAAGCCTCCATTCATCATATGGGTGTTTATATCCTGTCCGTCAGTCTACCAGACTGCCTGCTGATTAAACAAGGGCAAAGCTAAAAAAAAAAAGACAAAGAAGAATGGGTGAAAGAATAGCACGTCTAATGTCCTTCTCCAACTTGACTGCCTCCGTCCAACTTCCTGCTCACATTGTCAACTTCCCAGCAAGTGATGTGAATGGGAAACCCGCCCAACCAAGTGAAGTTTAGCTCACTGAGACAATGAACGTGCCGGTGTGTTTGTGTGGACAGAGGCTGCGTGCCCACTTTGCGTCCCGTTCCACATGGCTAAGGAAGCCTACGACTAAGCGCTCTTATCAGCCGACACCTGATGGAAGTCTTACTGGACTTAACATTGCGGCTTAACTCTGCTTCACAGAAACCAGCCTTCGTTCACCTACAGGAATAACCTGCGCTTCCCATGTGCGTGTGTGTGTGTGCGTGTGTGGTGTGTGTGGTGTGTGTGTGTGTGTGTGTGTGTGTGTGTGTGTGTGTGTGTGTGTGTGTGTGTGTGTGTGTGTGTGTTGGTCAAACTCAAGTGGAAACAGCGTCTTGAAAATGTCACATAGCTAGGCTGTCTCCTGAGAGCCTTTAACCTTTCTGCTGCAAGTTCATGTGCGAGGGGGAGAAGACAAGCGTAAATAAAAATGCTTGAACATACTCACATGCACACTCACTCGACCACAAATGCCTGGTTAAAGTCTTTGGCGACTTGCTTGGTTTTATGGCTTTGCTGTATAGTGTTGCTGAGTGTAGGGATTTGTCAGCCGAAGACTCTTGTTGGATTTGAACAGGAGGGCTTTAGCATGGCCCGGCAGGCTGATTGTTAGCTGAATTCCTTTACTCAGTAGGGTGGACCTCCCCGGCACCCCCTCCAGCCCTTCAGCCCCCTGCCCAGCCAAACCCATTGTGCAGGGGCCAGGGACAGGGGCTGCATATAGGGCACCAGGCTGAGCCATTGTGGGACAGAGATGGGGAGGGCTATGGGATTATAGGGCTGCCTTTTAGTCCCACTCCCACTGCAGCTGCCTTAGTTCAACACAGGCTCACAGAAAGGGGCAAAGCAGGGGCAAAATTAGCTCTGAAAGCTTCTCCAGCAAACCCTGCCTCTCTTGTGTCCCTTCCACATGCCTCCTCCCCCTCCTGTCCCCCTTACGAATTGTCAGGTCATGTTAGCTTCGTGCTGGCTGGGACTGGGCAAGCCGAAAGAGGAGGGAGGGAGACAGAAGAATGAGCGAGACACAGAGAAAGATCTGACTGCCTTATCCTCATTGAGTCCTGTATATAAGCCCTTAAATGCTCGGCCGAGGCCATGTTATCCACTGGTAGGCTTTACTTCTCTCTCGTCACACACACATAAGGGTTTGGTGTGACACACGTGCGCTGGTAACTCAACGAACGCCTCGGCGTCGCAGCGCAGCACAGAGCTATCTAGCAAAGCCAGCCAAGCACATCAGGTGCCCTTTCATTGTCGACAAGGAGAGCAAGGGGGGGGGGGGGGGAAATGCAAATTAAGTCTAAAAGTCATTGAAGAGCTTGTGTATCTGCAGGGCTGTCAATGCCCTTTCACTGGCTGTCAGAATGCTCACACTAGCGCCGAATTGATTGGCTGTTTCAGTTTGTGTCCGTTTAGTTGGTTCAAAAAGATTGCTTGTTTCCCCCCCCCCCCCCCCCCTTGATAGGTCTGTTTCTTACGGCTGAAAGTGCTCAAGAGGGGTTTCTTGTGGAGCTGTTTACCTGTTGACGTTGACCTATTGGTACTTTATCGCTTGACTTTGATGACAATCAGAGAGATATAGATCGTTTGGTCTATTTTTGCCTCTACCCAACTCCTGCTGTGCATATAAAACATGCTCTACTACTTATTAAAACACTCTTATCACATGATTGTAAATACTACTGTAGCTATTGTCCCATATCAAGGTAATACTATAATAATGAGCATGATGTGAATTGGGCCCACACAATTACCCCATTGAATGGAGAGAGAGACAGAGAGAAATACCAGAGGAAACCAAGGCTGACTTTGCTGCAATGTGATTTTCTATTGTCTTTATCCTCTCTCACTTTCTCTTCTTCTCTGGTCACCCCTCCCTCTTTCCCCTGGTTCCCTGGATGCTGAGCAAACACACTGTTCTCTCCGCAAGATCACAAGACTTATAAGGCAAACAAACAAAAAAACAGCACTGAGACAACTGCAAATGAAGGCCAATCTTTATACAATCAATAAAAGGAGAAGCTCCTTTAATCTCCCTGTGCGTCCCGCACACTGCAGCCCTCCTCCCTTTTTCTCAACCTCCATCCTCCATCTCCCACCCTCCTCCACCCATTCACTCCTCCTCCCACCCTCCCTCCCGTGTGCTTCCTATCTCAGTCCTTGCCGTGTTGCTGGGCTGGGCTCAACGGCAAAGAAAACTGACTGACGCATCGATTATTCATAGATCACCCCTTCTTTCTCTCTCTGTCTGTTTTTTCTCTGTCTTTCTCTGCAGCGCTGGGTGTATTTACAGGGCCTGTGTCAAAGTTTTCAGAGAGGGGAGCTTGGGGATGGAAAAATGTGCTGCTCGGGATTGAGTTTTGGTGTAATTGGCAGGAAGGGGAGTGGTAAAAACAGAGATGGGGGAAATTAGACCGATGTTTCCTTCCTCTCTGTGCCCTTGACCTGTCTCCTGTTTGATATCTTTC